>NW_028240250.1:0-344291 GCF_028749965.1 Puma concolor
CCTGTTGTCTATGTTGAATTATTATTATTATTATTATTATTATTATTATTATTATTATTATTATTATTATTATTATTATTAGTTCCTTAACCTTAGTTGTGAGTATTTCTGACTGGTTTAAAAAATAGCAGCATTCCTCCACCCAAAATTTGCAAGTCCCTCCATTTTCTGATGTGAGGAGGTCGGGGGCCTGTCTATTTTGGGGGGTTACTGTCACCAGAGAGTTTATTTGGTTTTGTAAAGTTACCAGAGAATCGGCCACCCGTTCCATGTCTTCATTTAGCTCTTGAGATAATCTATGGTACAGTCCTATGCATAAACCTATGCCCCCTTATCCAGTTCCTATTCCTGTCACAATTTCTGACCCTATCAGAATGGGTAGCAGGACTGCCTGTTTAGCATGAGACTTGGGGCTAAAGGTTGTTATGAACTGATCTTCAGTGTATGCAAATATCTCTGGGGTCCGGAAGATGGAATAACATTTCGGAGTCCAGTTGGCCTCTAAGCATCGATAGGCCGAATTAGAACACAGATAGAACACCCCAAGGGTGCAAAATAGGGTTGTAGTCCTCATTAAGGTTCTATCTCTTCTTCCTAGGGAGGGAATTCAGGGACTCTACGGATTAGATTGTCAGCATTGGGAGATGGACCCTAGTGGCCAGGGGTCCAATTGAGACAGAGGTGTTGCTTTTCAGGTTTGCAGGAGCTTCCTAGGTCAAATGGATTGGAGTAGCTAAGTAAGTCCTCTGGCTGAGGGGCAAGCACATCCAGCAGGTTTGCATGTGATTATCTATCTTATGGAGGACTAGTAGAGCAGTGTCGGCCCAATACTGGAGTGAGGAATTGGTAGGCATCTGATTGACGGCTGAAGTTTCAAACGTTGGTACGCTGGTGGCAGAGTGGTAACCTTTATGGCTTGTATTACCCTATCCTGAGTATGCTTTATAACTTTTTGAAGGGCCCTGTAGTGCAGCCCTCCCCTGTTCGAGATTCCCCATTGAGGAAAGTAAGTGTAGCCAGCTCGCTTCCCTCTCTGGAGGCCCTTGTTGTGACATGGGTTACTGATAGTTTGGTTATATCCTGGGTCCAATACTTAGTACTTGGGGCACCAGATGACTGACAGAGAGTGGGTGTTTTCCCATGTAGCAATCTTTGTGGAAGGAGGGAAAGGTGCTGAACCCCCTGGACCCCCTTATTGTCCCATGACAATTGTGGGGGCAAAGTGGATAAGCGGCAGTTGTGAGGGTGAGAGCGGTTATCATAATACACAGGCAATGCTTGGTAACCCTCCCATCCAGAGAAGGTATGTGAGGCGCAGGATGCATCTTTTGCACCATGTCCAGCTTGTTGGCACGGTCTCTATCAGCCCAAAAGTAAGAAGTAAGACCAGGCTTATGACACCAGTAAGGGGCAAGGGTTGGCAGAGTTGCATTCAAACCCCTGGGCTTGGTTCACGCATTGATTCTTCAAGCTTCTGCTGTGTGCAGGCCAGCCATCTCCCATGGTGTGGCTGGAGCAGGGCTGGAAACCTCAGGGGTCAGTTCCCTTTTGAGGGAAGGTTAAGAGGGATGACTGGATCTGGATCACTTCGCCAGGTTGTGGGTTCTTCTGAGTTGGACTTCTTAACTGTGGAGTGATGGACCCATGGGGTGATACCTGAAGTTTTGGGGGCTGTAGGAGTTGTTAGAATAACAGTGTGAGGTCCAGTCCACTCTGGTATAAAAGGTTCCTTCGTCCAATCTTTGACCCACACCGATTCTTCTGGCTGAAAGAAGTGAACGGGGTCCCTAAGGAAATTGTGACCCTCTCTATGATGTATCTCTAACTTGTTTAGGACTTCCCCAAGTTCTGGAGCTGTTATCTTATTTCCTTGTTGCAATCTGGTTTAGGTCTCCTTGGAGCTTTCCTAAATGTGTGTGTGTGCGCCTGGGAGTGGGGGGGGGGAGGATCGCCCATATAATAACTCAAAAGGGAAGAATCCCAATGCCCCTGGCGGGCATTGGGCACACAGGAGGACCAGCCGAATCAAATCTGGCCATGGGGGTTAGTCTCTTGGTGGAACTTGGCCACGGTTTCCTTGAGGGTGCAGTTCATCTGCTCTACCTTTCCCTGAGCCCTGGGGGCGTTAAGCAGTGTGCAGTTTCCAGGCAATGTTAAGGGACTTTGTTAGGGTTCGTATAATGTCCGCTCCAAAGGCAGGCCCATTATTACTGTGTGTGGTTAAGCCCAATTTCCCATAGAAGAGCCTAGGCCACCTCGTGACTTCATTCCATTCTGGTCTGGAAAGCTTGGACGCATCCCAAATTGGTGCAGATTATTACAAGGAGGTACCTCAACCCTTTATTTGGTTGTATGTTGGTAAAGTCCGCCCCTAAGTCCATCCTTTGTGAGCCAGGCAGGGGCCGTGGAGCTGAGCAAGCATTGTTTTTGGCACACGTTACACTTTATTCACTGACAGCCTGGCATAAACCGGCAGCTGGCTGATATCGTAGATCTTTTGAGGAGGACCTCTAGAGCAGTTTTCCCTAAGAGGGTGAGTTAGTTATCTTCCTTCACTAGGTGCTTTCACATAGATGACGGGACAAGACTTACCATCCGTCTTTGCTTAGTGTGCCCACTTCTGTCGAGGCCCAAATTCTTTCTTCACTTGTGTACATGGGTGGGGAGGCTTCCTTCTGGGGCGCAAGAGTCAGAGTGTAGGGAGGAGCGTCACCTAGGTCACCTCAGGCAGCCACTCTGGCTGTTTTGTCGGCCAGGTGATTTCCTTGATTTATGGAGTCATCTCATTTCTGAGGTCCCTTACAGTGTAGGATAGCTACTTTGACTGGTAGCCATATGGTCTCAAGAAGCTTTAGTATTTCTTCCTCGTTTTTGATAGTTTTCTCTGATGCGGTAAGGAGGCTTTTTCCTTTATAGATGGCCCCATGTACATGCACAGTAGCGAAGCCATATGGGGAATCGATGTAAATGTTAACTCATTTACCTTTGCTGACGATGATGGCTCAGGTTAAGGCGTACTGAGTCCAGCCCATTGTGCCGACCATCCTTCCGACAAGGCCATGGCTTTCCGAGCTTCCGTGGTGTGATGACCGCATACCGTGCTCTTTGGCTGCACTCCTCTAAATAGCTGCTCCCATCGCTGAATGGGGTAATCTCTGGGCTTGTTATACCCTGGTCTTGGAAGTCTAGAAAGCTGGCGTAGACTTCATCCACTACTCCAGAACAGTCATGGTCAGGTTCTCCCTCCTCTTTGGGAAGGAAGGTGGCCAGGTTTAGTGTTCTGTTTCGAGAACACTGTTTCAAGAGTGAGCCTTGGGTTCTCATAGAGAAGGCCTTGGGATTGTGTCAGCTGAGAAATGGAGAGGAAATGATATCCTTGGGTGCTTGTGAGCCAGACGACCGTGTGTGGGGCCTTAACATTAAACGTTTGGCCCAGTGTGAGCTTGTCTGCAACCTTGATGAGCAGGACTGTGGCTCTGAGCTCTGAGACACAGGGGCCATCCTCCAGCCTCAGGATCAACTTTTTTTTTTTTTTTGAGAGTTAGAACACTGGCCATTGCCGAGGCACCATGCTCTGAGTGAGCACTCCCTTTCGTGTGAAGAAGTTAAAGGGTCTGTCTATGTCAGGCAAACGAAGGGCTGGGGCTTGTCCCAGAGCCAAATTTATTTCTGTGAAAGCAGCCCTCACCTCCTCAGTCCATGCAAGGGGCTCCCAGTTTGGTCCTCCCAACAGGTCATATAGGGACCTCACTATGGCTGAGCATCTGAGGATTCCCAATGCGACAGAACCCTCTGGCCCCTAAACATTCACACAAGCCTCGTTTTGTTTGGGGCTGGGGCAGTGTGGTGCCACATTTTCTTCCTTTCCGGTCCTCGTTTTCTATTTCCTTTTGTGAGGAGGGAACCTAAGTATTGGCCCTGCTAACGAATCTGTGCCTTTTTCCAAGAGGCCTGGTACCCCAAGTAGGATCAGAGCTGTAGGAGGGCCTGTGTACCTTTCATACAGTCTTCCTGGGAGTCACTGGAAAGGAGGTCTTCTACGTATTGAAGAAGGACATACCCTGCGGTTTTCTTCGGAAAGTCAGCGAGATCTGGCCCTAGGGCTTCCTGCAGAAGAATGGGCGAGTTGTTGAAACCTTGGGAAAGTAGTGTCCAGGCCAGCTGCATCTGGCACACTTAACGGGCTCACTCCATTCAAAGGCAAACAATGATTGCCTTTGTGGAGCCAGGCAGAGGCAGAAGAAAGCATCCTTCAGATCAAAGCACGCAACCCTTCTGGCTGACCACGGAATTTGGCTGAGGAGAGTATACTGAGGGTTCGGAATGACTGGGGGTAAGGAAACAGTCACTTTGCTAATGGCCCTCAAATCCTGTACTGGTTGTTGTCCTCCTCCTGGCTTCTTGCCTGGCAAGAGTGAGGTATTCCAAACTGATTGGCACTCAGTTAGAATACCTCTTTCTCTGAGCTTGGTCAGGTGCTCTTGTATGCCCATTGTAGCCTCTAGTGGAAGGGGGTACTGCCTTGGTGTCTCAGGTTCAGCTGCAGGGATCAGGTCAACAATGATTGGGACCCGATTCCAAGCTATTTCAGGCGGGTTATCATCAGCCCATAGGGAGGGGAACGTAAGCCTGAATTCTTAGGGGCGACAAGGTAAGGCCTGGGTACAGAATAGTCTCCATTCTTCTTCCCTTGGCAGGGGTATCGCCAAGACCAGGGTTTCCTTCTGCCTTGGGTTTAATTGGAGCTAGTGTGTCCAGTGGGTTCAAAAGGTATCTGGGCCCCAAGATTGGAGAGTAGATCGCGACCCAGGAGAGCAATCAGGCAGTCAAGTAAGTAGAGGAACTCATGCCGGGCCTTGTGACCCCCAAGTGCACCTTGTTGAGCTTGACAGAAGAGCTGTTGCATTGCCTGTGTCCCAGTAGCCCCAAGTATGGTTGCTGTCTTTTGGCCTATGGGCGCTACCAGGGAAGCAACCAAGGAGTATTCAGCCCCAGTTGAAAAGTATTTCAACCATGAAAGTTATTGTTCAGCCCTCATCCTCATTTCAGCCGTGGGTTCATGGGGGCCAAGAAAGAAAGAGTCTGGTGCCCCTCAGTCCAATGCTACCCCGGCCAGATCAAAAAGGTTCTCACCTCGAGGTTCCTCCAGATATTGGCTGGGTTTTGAGGTCCCCATCCAATTCGGACATTCTTACAGTTTCCCTTGCCTTTGCAGTATGCACACTGGTCCCATGCGAAGGGGGCTATGGGCTTCCCCCCTTTTGTGGTTGGGGTTTTTCGATGCTACTAAAAAACAGCAGCATCTGTTCTTTAGTTCTGCTGTGAGAAAGGTGGCCTTCTTTTTTAGACTTCACCCCTCTTTCAGCTGAAAATTTCTGTTCGTGAAAACTGCATTGACGGCCTCTAACAGCTGAGTGATATTCATCTAGCAAAGCCCTCCAACCTCTGGAGTTTTCCTCGGATATCTGGGGCAGCCTGTGCCACAAAAGAGGTATTTACCATCTGTTGACTTTCTGGTGCCACGGGGTCAAACGGGACGTATACATGGTACGCCTCACAGAATCTTTCATAGCAGTCTCCGGGAGACTCCCCAGGGTGCTGTGTGACTGATGATATTTTAGTCATGTTCATGGGATTGTTGACTCCAGCTCAGACTCCCTGAAGGAGGGCTTCCTGGTATCCTCAGACGTGACCCTGTCCTCCTTCTGTGGTGAAATCCCATGTTGGGGGTTCTTCAGGGATGCAGCTTGAGCCCAGACAGTAGGGTTATTGATTCCTGGAGATGTGTGATCTTCTGTGTACTGTCATGTTTCTGTCATCCTTATTTTTAATTCAACAAAGTATGGAGTAACTGTTGACAATCTTCCCAAGTCTGTCAGTAGGTCTGGAGGAGGGACTCCATCAAGTCAACCATTGCTTGTGGCTTTTCGGAGTATGGTGGAGTGTTGTGTTTCCAATTGAAGAGGTCGGTTGTAGAGGAAGGTAGATAACACATCATGGAATGGCTGGTCTGGACTGGTCCATCCTCATTCTGTCTTTCAGGCTCTCTTGTCTCCGTTACATACATTCGGAGAGTTTTAGGTCTGTGTCTGTTGCGCAGTCTGGCTGCTGGCCCATGTTGGGGTGGGTTATCTGGGTCTGAGAGCGGCTGGGAGATGGGGGGCACTGACTGCAGTGGCAACTGCACTGACTCTGGCTGTGGCTGGAGAGACAGATGCAGGAGGAGTCTCAAGCTCAGAGAGCTTGAAGAGTCATGAGGAGGTGGAAATACAATATTTTCCTCCATATCTCCTTCAAATATTAGAGGAGCAGTGGGTCGCTTCTTTGGCTCCCTGTGGGAGCCTCCATATAAGGTGGCTAAACCTTTGCCTGGCTCTGCTTGCTAATGATGATCACTTCAAGGCAGTAGATTTGGGGCAATTTCAAGCCAGGAGTTAATGTATGGAAATTGATCAGGGTGGCCTGGTTTCCCAGTGACTATTAGCCAAACCTGCTGCACTATTTGAGTATCTAACGTCCCTTCTGGAGGCCATCCTACATTGAATGTGGGCCATTCTAGTTCACAAAATTTCCTTAAATTCTTGGGTGTCGTTGTCACCCCATGGTAACCTGAAATCCCATTTTAACATTTTTTGATCACGACCTCTAAAATCGTAGGCTTACTGTGTTTTCATCCCATTATTAATTTCTTTCTCATATTTGGTGTCACACAGACAGACAAAGTTAGGATATACCGCTAGATGACAGGACTATTCAGATACTCCTCTGGTCCTATTCCTGAGGGAATGTTTAGGAGAGGTTTGACTATAGTGGACTCGGCTTTGAGACTTGTGATGGGCAACTGATATGATACTGCCCTCGACTTTATACTCTCACAATGACACAGGGGAGCCCATTCAGACTCCATAGACTTTTGGGGTCTTTAAGGGTGCCCGTCCATGAAGCCACAAACTCTAACTCGACTGGCAACCCTGGCTTAGCTGCACATCCTCTCTCTCTCTCTCTCTCTCTCTCTCTCTCTCTCTCTCTCTCTCTCTCTCTCTCTCTCTCTCTGTCACACACACACACACACACACACACACACACACACGCACACACATGGACACACACGCACACCAGAGTCCTTTACATTTCCTTCCACAAAATTGTTTACCTGGGACACCTATTAAGTCCTCTGGGGATTGATCATGTCCCCCTTCCGCCCTTTTGGGTATGCCTGACACTTCGGGGCCCCATCCTTACCAGTTCCATGGAGCAGGACCTGCCTAAGACAACGGAGAAGTAGGCTGAGGAAATTCAGGCAGAGCATGCACTTTCTCCCTTTCGAGCCTTTGCTTTGCCACCACCTCGCCCTTCTCCTAAACCGGGGGCAACAATGGGCCAGTGCGGTTGGGTTTCCTGGTCAGCAATCTAGTTTGTTTTCGAACCAGGCTGGAACACTGGAGGAAAAACCAAGTGGCACTCAGAGAGTTTGGACAGAGAGTTTGGCTCACCAAACGTCTGAGCATAGAGTCAAGTGGGGAGGGGGTAATTTATAGTCGTCAGCTTCCTTATCTGTGGGGGTTTTCGCACATGCACTAAAGAAAGGAAGAAGAACCCAGAAGCGACGTCTCTAAGCTAGAGACCAGAGTCTGTTTGAGCCCCTTTGATCATCTTTGGAGTACTTTATTCACTTCTCCAACAAGAGTAGAGCTCTAAATACCACATAGTATATGCTCATTAAATCTATATTAAGTGAATGAGTTCTATTGCTTCTGTATCGGACATATAACAAGATTTTTGACAATCTATATGGTAAGAGTCCCCAGACCATCACATTATAGGGATTTCAAGGTTGTCTAGTCTCCACACAATATTAAGGTTTGGTTACAACCACCATAAGCTAACCCTACAACCTCACATCCTGGATCATATAATTCCCCTGTCTCCTCCTCATTCACAATCTTTTGCAACTGAGTGCAGACACTTCCATAATGTGGTCTTGGTTCAGAAAGCCAAATTCCTCCGTTTCTCTCAGTCAGACAGAATGAAATCTGACTGTGAACGTCTGCCAGTAATGTTGCAATAGAGATGAAGAAGATCAATTCAAGTGGATACCCTGAGCTGATCCCTAGAATCTCTTTAGGTCATGAGTACAGTTCAAAAGAAATGCTGCACTCAGAAATATGTCTGCTGCTTATCCAAGGAACAAAAAGCAAGCATTTGAAAAAGTAAGCCGTTTACCTGCAGAACAGCTTAATCAGGGAGAGTGAGTGGTGCAAAGTGGGTGAATTCTTCTCTAGGGCCTTAAATATTGCACAGACTCAGTTCAACCTATGGGGATGTATAACAGAAACATGAAATCTGAGAGCTGCCATTGTTGGGTAACAATGTTCTCTAACTGTGCCTTATGCATTGACATGATAATCCAAGTGAGACAAGCACTAATTATAAGTGGCATTGAAGTGGACAATTTCTACATGCTTCAACTCCTCTTTGTAATAATTAGTCCTGTTTGCTCTTTGCACATGAACATTCCATTGTTGGTCATTTTCCCCAAGAAAGAAATGGTCCCCTGTGTTTCAGTGGGCTTGTAATCTTAGCCTTCCTGAATAGGGTTGGAGATATCCAAAGGGCATCTCTTGGTACCTGTTGTTTCATTTTGTTCGATAGTTATGGACCTACCACGATAAAAGTATTCAGAATTTCCTTAGTGTGTCTTAAGACTGAATTGGAAGCCCATTTTCTGTATTCAATTCAACTTAACAAAGAGTGTATTGCATGTCAGACATTGCGAAACATATAACTGAAGGAATATTACTTCCCAAAGATTAACCCTCAAAATCAGTACACCTTACTAATGACGCCTTGTTTTTTGGAAGGTCATGAAGGTGTGGATCAAGGGAAAAATGGATTAAAATAAATAGAACCAATAAGAAAATATAAAAGTACATTTACCCTTAGTACGGATAACCAATAATTCATTAATTGTTGTTTATTTCATTTATTTGTATGTATGTGTATGTGTATGTGTATGTGTATGCTTATACTGGGCTGTGGTGAAATAAGTGTTCCTTACAGTAGATTGGGGATAAAATATTTGAAAGCCTCTGTGCTAATGCACCTTATCAAGCTGCCTGGTGCCTCTGTAGCTTGGGTTCTTGATAGGGCTTAGGTTCATCCGCTTCATGCGCTTGCATGAAATTTGGAAGATATGATGGCTAATTTTATGTGTCAACTTTACTGGGCCACAGAGGTCCAGATGCTTGGTGAAACGTTTTTCTGGTGTTTTGTGATGGGAAATACTTGAGTCTGGACAGTGAGTAAAACAGATTGTTTTCCTAATATAAGTGGGCCTTATGTAATCAGTGAGAAGGCCTGAATACAATAAGGATGATTCTCCCAGGGATACTAGGGAATTACTCTTGCCTGCCTGAATGTCTTTAAACTGGGACATTGGCCTCTTCCCGAGATTCAGACTGAAACAGCAGCTCTACCTGAGATTCAAGCCTGCCAGCCATTGGACAACAACTATGCCATCAGATCTCGTGGGTTTACAGCTAGCCAACACATCCTGAAGATCGTGGGACTTGTCAGCGTCCACATTTATGGGAGCCAATTTCTTAAAATAAATAAATAAATAAATAAATAAATAAATAAATAAATAAATAAATAAATAAATAAATACATACATACATACATACATAAAATAAAACATTCATAAATATATAAATATATTTATAGTAATACATTCATATTTTATATAAATGTATTAATATAAATATAAATAAATATAAATATATTATATATTATAATATATATTATATAAATATATGACAAACAGAATTTTTCTCTGTTGAATCTTAGTAATTCAGAAGGTGAAAAGTATTATCTATTGGTTCTACAGCTGTGTTTTTTTTAAAAAACAGAATGTGGTAGATATTATTGTAAAGAAAAAAAAAATGGCCCCAACGTTCCATACCTTAATGCTGACAACCCATGAATATGAAGAGAGACCATTTCTATAGTCGTGTTGTATTATAGAGACAGATTTTCTGGATCAACCTAGTATCATCATGAACCCATGCATCATGAACGCATGCAAAGCAGAGAGTTTCTCTGGCTGGCCATCCCACAATCTGAAAATGAAGACCTCAGTTGTATAACTGCAAGGAACTTAATTGTCCGAAACCCAAATAATCTCAGAAGTAGATTTCTCCAGATAAGAACCCAACCTACTGACCCTTGACTCTTACCTAGTGATACCCTAGGCCAAGAACACCAGTGAGTCTGCCTGGACAGACCAGTGAGTCTGCTGGGGTTATTCTGCCAAGACAATTCTTCAGGGTGTCTTTGGATTCTGGGAGTGCGGTGTACACCCCACTTAACTAACACTTCTCTTTATGGTTTGAACACATAATTCCTCATATTAAGTCACTGCTTGGATGTAAGGTAATTTCTGCCATATGCTACTGAAATTTGACTATTTTATTTCCACATACCTCCTACTTGGTAAATGCAATGATACCTGTAGCGTATTTCCAACGCAAGTAAAACAAAACACAAAACTCTAAAGAACGGACCACTCCTTACCTCTTGAAACTACCTCTTCTTTTGTTTTTGATAACATTTGACTCTCCTGGTTTCTCATATATATTCCCTCTACTAATTTTCATTCTATTCTCCTGCCTCATTTCCATTCATCAAGCATGCATTGAGCAAGTACTAGGTTGTAGGCACTGTATACAAAGAACAGAGGTCTTATCTAGAACTAATAATGGACCTCGTTATCCAGGGATTTGCCACTGTGTAAACAAATTAACTATACTGAGTTGATAACATGTGTAATAGAGGTGGATAAATGCACCCTGGAATTGCAAAGAAGAAAACACATGATTCTCTAGGGCACCCAGGGAGTGCTTTACAAAAATGAGAGTCACTTGAAGTGAGTCTTCTAGAGAAGACATATTTCAAATCAACAGAGTAAGGAAGGGCATTGCAGACAGGAAAAAAAAAGAGAGAGAACAACCATGGAAGTATGAAAATGTGACACATTAAAGGAGTGGCAAAGTTTCCTTTGGATGGATTTAATATGGGAATGGGAGATTGGTAAAGAGTGAGGATTAATGTAGAAGGTGACATATGAATTGGATCCTAGAAACAGTTAACAGGAGATAGCTTTTGGGCCTGAATGACGTTGATGACTACCCATTGTATTCAAGTAAACCTGAAGACACTTCTTGGCTTAGTTAGAACGTTGCTCACCATCTGATTAATTTATAAGGTTAATCTAATGTTCCTCTTCTCTACCAACCATTCACTCATTTACTCATTTGTTATTTAGTCACAGAGGGTATGTGTGGGGTGCATATCATGAAGAATGTGAAAGTCATTATAAGGACTTTGAGTTTTATTTTCGATGGGATGGAAAGTCAGTAGAGTAGTCTGACCAAATTGATATTTTCGTTTGTTTTATTTTATTTTATTTATTATTATTATTTATTTATTTATTTATTTATTTATTTATTTATTTATTATCTATCTATCTATCTATCTATCTATCTATCTATCTATCTATCTATCTATCTAATCTATCTGTCTGTCTATTTATTTAATTTAATGAGAGTGCCCACAGGGGTTTAGAGGGAGACAAAGACAGAGACAGAGAGAGAGAGACAGAGAGAGAGAGAGAAACTCAAACAGGCTCCATGCATAATTCATGCCTAGCACAGATCCTAATACAGGTTCTGACCCCATGACGTCATGCTTTCTGGATCATGACCTGAGTCAAAATCAAGAGTCAGATGGCTAACCACCTGAGCCACCCAGGGGACCCTAATTTGTAGGTTAAACAAATCACTCTGACTAATGTCTGGGGAGCAGGATGGAGTGGGAAGCAAGCATACTAGCAACAACAGCAACAAAATAAGGAGGTTACTATAGTAATCCTGAAATAACTTCCATCCTGAATTAAGGATGGAAGAAGGGGACATAGTGAGAAAATTATGACCATGTGTATAATATAAATGTGGATATTATAGGATTGCTTGTGGTTTGAATAAAATGTATAAGAAAAACAGATATAAAACATGACACCAAGTTTGTTTGTTTTTTTTGTTTTGTTTTGTTTGTTTGTTTTTGTTTTTGTTTTTTTGGGTTGGACCACAGGTTGGTGGTAGTTTTAAGTTGTCTGTTAGAGATCATGGGTTTTAGGGGAAACATCAGGACTTGCTCTTTTAACATGTGATTTTGAGATGCTTATCAGACATCCAAGCTGCCTTTTTGTGAATGTAGTTAGATATAGGCATCTGGAGTTTAAAGCAAGAAGTTTAGTGTGGACTCTAGGCTGGATTACTTAGTATGCGATCACATGAGATCAGCTAGGGAGTGAGAAAGGATGAGAGAGAAGACATGCAAGGACTGGGCTCTGGGGTCTCTAACTCTTAAAGTACTGCAAGATGTGGAAAACCTAGCGAAGGAAACTAGACACAGTGGCCACTGAAGGAGTAGGCGAGACATGAGGAGGGTCTCGAGTCCAGGAAGCCTGGTAAGGAATGTGATTCAAGGAAGCAGGTATCAAATTGGTCAAGTGCTGATGGCAAGCCAAATAGGATGAGGTCAAATAAATGAAAATCAGGGTCACATGGGGGGGGTCACTTGGTTAAGTGTCTGACTATTGGTTTCACCTCAGGTCATGATCCATTGGATTGTGGGTTCAAGCCCCAGGTCGGGCTCCATGCTGACAGTGTGGAGTCTGCTTAGGATTCTCTCTATGCCTCCATCTGTCTCATATCCTCCCCTGCTCACTCTCCCTTTCTTTCAAAATGAATACATACACTTTAAAAATTATTAAAATATAAATAATCACTGTGTTTTGCAAAGTGGATGTCATTGACATGTGATGAGAACCATTTCAGTATCACCGGGGAAAAGCCGAATGGGAGTGGATTCAACAGAGAATTGGAGGAGAATGACTGTAGACAGGGAGTAAGGCAATTCTTTCAAGGAGCGTTGTGACCAAATGAGGGAGAAAAAAATGAGGCAGCAGTGGGAAGGGAAGGGAGCAGGGTCAAGAGAGGGCTGTGCTTTTTCTTTCTAAAATTTGAAAATAGAAGCATTTTTGTAATTTCCATATTGCTGATGGAAATGATGATATGGCAGAGTGGGGGAGAATTGCTGACAGAAATGTTCTTAACAGGGCAAGAGTGACTTTGGTCTAGTGTCCAAAAGATAATTGGCTCAGAGAGGAATGAACAGATCCTTCATATTAATGTTGGTGAAAGCAGAGCATAAGGAAATAGATGTAGATGGAATGGTAGATGCGATAGGTGATTTTGCAAATTCTCTTTTCACTGACCTGGTTTTCTCAGTGCGGTAATAGGCAAAGTTATAAGACCAGAGTGAAGAAGGGTTGGGAACAGTTGGAAGTTTGTGGAGAAGGAAGTTGTGAACTAGAGGTCTAGGGGTGTGAGGAAGTAGCCTTCTGACCTCTTGAGTCAGTGGCCAGCAAGTAACTTTTGTGCTGCTTTCCTCCAATTACATAGGATGTTGCTATGTGCAGGAAGTAGATTGAACTTCCTGAGGTTCCGCCCTTCTTTACCTTTGCATAAGTAAGTTTGCATCTGCCTGAGAAGCTCTCTCTACCCTAATCACTCATATTTCAAATGTGCCGCAACCATTACTTACTTAATCCCACCAGGCAGAGTTCATTACTCCCTTCTTGGAACTCTTGTGGTACCAAGTGCAGTGCCCTGTACGGTAATTTTTGCATTATTGTAATAATTTGCGTCCCTGTCTCCCTAGATAATTTGGCCACTCCTTGAGGGGATCATTTTGGTCATTGTAGTTCCTAGTATACAGTTTGACTTATGGGTAGCCTTTGTTAATTACCAATTGAGTTGAGTTGAATTGAGTTGAATTGAATTGAGTCGAATTGAATCGAATGTACTGAATTGAATTGAATTGAATTGAACTGAATTGAATTGAATTGCATGGAGAGAATTGGTAGAAAGAATTGGCAGGTAGGAGAGGCAGAGCCTCGAAAGAGTGGTGACATTTAGAACAAGATTGTCTGATCTATAAGGAGGGGAACTCCTGCTCATGAAAGTGGGAAAGGTAACTGTTTCCTCACCTGTAGTGGTGGAGTGAATGGAGCCGAAACCCCAAATGAACTTCTGTAAATTGTGTCAACAATTCTTACTTCTATAGTGTTTGCTTTGAGAACCAAAAGAGTTCATATATGCAGAAGGATTTTGTACATAAAATGTGCTGCATAATGCAAGTTACTCTTTCTCACAACACTCTGTGCCAAGATAAAAGAAATGTGTTGATTTTATATATTTTACTAAAGGGTGGCATGTATAACAGAGGAAGAGAACGACGGATTAACAAAAAAAAACACTGATGATAGATATACTCGTCTTGGTGACCTTTCTACTCTTCAAAGTCTCTTTAGAAGATATCATCATGGTCTCTTTCAGTTACAGATGCCTCTTATGTCGCAGAGACAATAGCCCTAATATGATCTAATTTGCTAAGCCAGGTGGTGTGGACGACAGATAAAACTGCCAGCTCATTCTGCAGGAAGCAGCATATAAGGAGGCCTCTGATCTGACAGGCTTGTGTCACAATGCACAAGTTTGGGAATTGCCCAGGCTCAGAAAAGGCCAGTTGTTTGCAACATTATAAAACTCAAGAGAACTCTCTAACACAGAGGCGATGTTCACAGTTCCACAGCAATAACATGTCTGATTCTTGATGCTGACTAGAAGTCAACCAGTTATTTTAGCACAGGTTTTAACTCTTATTGGTTTCACTTCACTTTCCCTTACGTTTCAGGTTTCTTAAGAGCAGGGACCATGTTCTGGGCTTCCTAACCTCTGCCCACACATGTCTGCCATAGTATTTCATGGGCGCTCCGTTATCATCTGTTATTAATTGGGTTTTTTAGTAGGTGTCAGGCAGCTTTCATGGTGACCACGTTATTGGCAGAGCATAAAGGGAGTGGCAATAGTGGAGCTTTCTCTACCATATGAACCACATGTTACTATCTTAAAATTCCTGGAATATATGTATGATGTCCTGTATGAATGATTGTGAGTTTATGACACTCATATTCTACTCCTTTCTCCCAAAAGTTTAAAATACCTTTATGGCAGTTTACCTTCCTTTCATTCCCTAACTTAAAATAATTTACTTCTTTGGCTTTGGACTACCTGCCTACCTGCTAAAAGATGCAGCACGAGAAAACATGTTTGCATTTTGACGTGTTCTTAGCAGGCTGCCTTACTTGCCAACTCTGCTGGGTGGGTTGGGTAACACTGTTATTTCTGGGAGGATCTTCTAAGATACAAGTATATTTCATGGGCAAAGTAGCATGTTGAGTCCATCATCATTTGGAGTGAAACTCAGTCTATGTCCACTAGACTTGGTCCCATTGGTCACATGAAGGAATGAAAAACAGGCCATATTCGATTTGATGTCATAACATTCTGGGACATGTAGTGATGCCCATGAAAAAAAAAAAAAAAGAATCAGACTGGGGACTCCATTTAAGAGATGACTCAGCAAGCAGAATCAAGATGCCAGAATGAGGAACAAAGATAAATGCTGTGTAGGTTCTAGAGGTTGGAGACATTGCTCCAGCAGAGAGAAAATTCCTTCAGGGTTAGGGGAGAGGCTGGATAGTGATCTACAGGCCCTTTGTTACCACCTCCAGGCCATGATCGTTCTACTCCCCTGAAATTCCTGCCTTCACCTCCTTAGTCCATCTATTCAATCCCAGAGTGCTACCCTTCTCTTCATGGAAATTTCTGGAGTCCGTTCCTACTCTTCTTTCTTCTCATGTTGCTCCTACCTCTGTTGTGGGCAATTTCAGAATCCTGGTAAAATTGCTCTAGCAATGTAGCTTCAGGGTTCTTTAAATTTTCTGGCTCCCACAACCTTAAGAGTCAGTTTCCTCCGTAGCTAACTTCCGTGACGGTACTCTGAGCTCTATGATCTTCCAGATGTCTCCTGCTAGAATGTCAAACTTAACGTGCCAATATCTGAGAAGATAACCTCCCCTAAACAGGTGTCTCACTACTTGACTTCGTAACTTCTCTTCTTCAGCCCGATGAGACTTGTGGTCCCTCCTTTCTCCCTCTCATTTCCCTGCATATCATCCCTTGTGGCTCCACTTCACTTCCTAATGCAGTGTATACACCTCAGTATGTCACTTTGTGCTGGAACGTCCTAGTCCTCTGCTGCATCTGTTTTGGTGGCCTTGAAGCTTGGCTGAGTCCTCCACCCTGTCAGCCCATCCTCTGTGTCACTCAGCCCAGTGAACTGTTACAGGGACTCACAGTCACTAGGGTCACTCACTCTAATTTTATGGTTGCGGATGTCAACATACCCCCACAGCTTCTTGCCAATCTTAAGCGGTCTTCTCCCCACAGCAGCTATTCCATACCTCCATCATTTCCCTCAACCTATCTTTTTCACCTTTCCCTGGGAAATGGCACTTATTTCATAGATAGAACGTAGATTGTAGACACCTTCAAACTCTCACTCAGACCTCATAATGACACCTTTCAACACAACTTTCAACCCCAACCCCAGTATGAGAGACAAAAATGTTCCTACTCCCACTCTAGATTCATTAATTCATTCGGCAATCACTGAGAGCCAACTGAGTCCTACGAAGCACCGTGCTATATGCTTGGGACATTAGAGATGAGGTAGTAGACCCTATGCACAAGGCGCTTACAATCACAAGGAGCTTACAATCATGTAGGGTAGACAGATATTATGGTGTAATGGTCCAAAGATGCACGGAGCATGAGGAGAGTGTGAAGGGAAAATCCATGTAACTCAGCCTTCAGGGGAAGGAGATGAAGTGTTGTAAGGGACTTTTAGATGGGTGGGTATCTTTAACTAATCCTTAAAAGCGAGTAGATATTAATTAGGCAAGGTTGGAGTAGGACGGAGACAAGAGGTTCAGGCATTACACAGTAGAGAAAAATCACACTGAATGTAGGGAGAGGGTATAAGTAAAAATTGGAAATTGAGTCATTCCAATTCTTGACTGTACCCTACGCCTTGTGAAGAGGTCATCTCACAAAGAACCACAAACGAGCACATGTTCCCAAAATTTCCTTCTCCATTTTTTATTCTTTATCCTAGTGTAATTCCTTTCATTCCCTCACCAGTATGGTTCAATTAACTCACTTCTGTGGATACTATGGCAACCACATTTCCTCTATGCCGCACCCTTCTGTATCTTTGCTTGGCATCCGTGGAGCCTCATGATGGAGCTCATATCTCTACTCCCCTTAGAGTGGACTTTGTAACATGCAAAAGTTATTACATCACTGCCTTCCAAGCTGTGGTTCCCCCACACTGCAGCATGAGAGAAAACACCTTTCCCATCCACACCCTGCCCCCACCTTTGCTTCCTTACTGGTACTGGGCCAATTGTTCATGCCCTTAGACTCCCTCATGATCAACTATCAGCAAATTCCTTAATATGCCCTATTGTTTTATACCTAGATGTCTTTCCCATCACCATGGGTATGTTTTGATGCAGCATCTTACTTGGTACATATTTTAAGGCAGGCTAAAATAATTATCAAATATCTAACCTATTCTCTTTTTTTTTTTATTTCCCAGACAACAACGGTAATAGATGATCTTTTTTTTTCATTTTTAATTTTCTATTATTGAAGTATAAATTACATACACTGTTATTTTAGTTTCACATGTATAAAATAGCGATTTGATAATTCTATATATTATTCAGTGCCCTCCTTGGTAAGTGTAATCACCATTTTTCACCACATCGTGTTGTTTTAATGTCAACTATATTTCCTGTGCTGTACTTTTCATCTCTGTAAATAATGTATTTTATGACAGGAAGTTTGTAAATCTTAGTCACCTTTCCCTATCTTACACACCCCACCCACTTCTCTTATTGTAACCACAAGTTTGTTCTCTGTATTGAAGAATCTGTTTCTTTTCCTGTTTTGTTTTTTAGCTTCTACATAAAAGTGAAATTATATGGTATTTCTTTTTATCAGAATAATCCCACGTAGCATAATACCTTCTAAGTTCACACATGTTGTTGCAAACGTCAAGGTTTTATTCCTCTTTTTTAATTAAATTATATTCCATTATATGGACACTACATTTCTTTATGAATTCATCTGTTGACAGACTCTTGGGATGCTTCCATAGCTGGGCTATCATAAATAATGCCTTAATAAACACAGAGGTGCATGCCTCTTTTCAAATTGGGGTTTACCTTTTCTCTGGGTAAATACCCAGGAGTGGAATTATTGGATGATATAGTATTTCTGAGTTAATTTCTTGACGAACCTGCATTCTGTTTCCTAGAGTGGCTGCACCTATTTACATTCCCACCAAGAGTGCATTGGTGTTACTTTTTCTCTTACCTTCTCACCAATACTTGTTATTGCTTGTCTTGCTGATACTAGGCATTCTGTCAGGTGTGAATTGATGTGTCATTGTGGTTTTGATTCAGGTTTCTCTGATTAGTGATGTTGAGCATCTTTATGTGTCTGGTGATGTAGTAGACACTCTTCATTATTCCCTTTCCCCTTCCCTTTTGATTCTTTCCAGGGTGATGATTACACTGATGATGTCATCTGACATCTTAACTCACCATTTTAATCTTCTATCAAAGGTCATACATTACTTCAAGTGTCCTGTTTTCCTGGTTCAAGTTACGTTGTTTCCAATGCGTTACATGACGTCCCTTTCAGGAGTCCTCCTAGGGCACCCCAACTCACCTTTTATTACTACCCACCGTCCTTCATACTCTTAAAAGTTGGTCTAGTTACTTATCCTGATCCAACACTCTCTTTCTATGCCCTAACTCTAATCTCTATACACACTTCAATTGACACCTTTTACACATAATTTTTTTCCTAATATTTATTTATTTATTTATTTATTTATTTATTTATTTATTTATTTATTTATTTATTTATTTATTTATTTATTTATTTTTATTTTTGGAGGAGAGAGAAACAGAGCATCAGTGGGTGAGAGGCAGAGAGACAAGGAGGTGTAGAATCCGAAGCAGCCTCCAGCTCTCAGCTGTCAGCACTGAGTCCTACATGGATCTTGAACTCACAACCTGTGAGATAATGGCCCAAGTTGAAGTCGGCCCCTTTCCCAACTGAGCCACCCAGGTACCCCAACACATCTTACACTTTCATGTCTCCAATAGGACTTAATATTTCTGTGGACCAGGACTATCCATTCATGAAGTTCTAGCACCTCCTACAATTTGGGAATAAAATAGACACTCAATAAATTGATGCTCAATTGAGAAATAAAGGAAGGAATGGGTCTGAAGACAAAGGGTTCAATAAAGACTTTTGTTCCTGTGAATTCAACCCAGAGTAATACTAGAGCATTTGAATTCAACTGGAGGGTCCTTTAGCCAATCGTGGGAGAATTTACCATATTCTAAGCGTTGTCAGCTGAGACAGTAAGATTTTTTTGAAGAAATATGAAAGGTAGTTTAATTTCCTAAGAGGCCAAGCCTTGAAAGCTTATCTATAAGAACTATATAATGTAAGATGAATCTGGATCATGATGAAACTCAAGTGCAGTGAGAGCCGTGACAACATGGGGAACACACAGTAAGGACCACAGTAGTCCCGGAAGCGCTGTCCTGTATGTGAAAAGAGGGTTTAGTGACCCTGAATAGAGGGAGAGGATAAATGGTGGGCAGAGTAGGGAGGGGAGGAAGTTGGGATCCAAACTGCAATATTGAAATATCAGAGGAGTGTTATGGTCACATTCATAAACTTCCCTATACGTATCCTAAGGAAACCTTTTTTTTTTTCCTTTAATGAGCTTTTTAAAGGTAATATACACATGGTAAAAATTCATATAGTAGCAAAACAAGTTATTCGATGAAAGGAAATCTATGTCTTCCCTAGGCCTCCATTATTCTTCCCCAGAAGAAGACCACTTTTAACAGTTTGTAGGGTTTTCTTTTCCAGAATCTCAAATTATATAACATGCATATCTCACATGAAAGAAATATATATATAGCTGGTACCAAGATATTATCTAGAGCTCCCCATTTTATAGATACATGATTTTTGTGATTGTGAAAAGGTATGACATGAGGGTTGCCCTCTTAAAAATTAAAGTGTCTGGTCTAATGGGACATTATTTTTTAAATATACTTCATGGTATATCCTACCCTGCCTGCATTAGAGGTATTTAATCTGTCCCCTGTTTTTGTGTATTTAATTTGTTTGTAGTCTACGACTATAGAAAACAATACTGCTGTGCAGAAGCTTTTTATTTGGATGTAATCCCAATAGTTTATTTTTGCTTTTGTTTCCCTTGTCTCAGGAGATATACCTAGAAAACGTTTCTTTGGCTAATGTCAAAAAATTACTGCCCGTGTTCTCTTCTAGGATTTTTATGGTTTCAGGTTTGGCATTTATATCTCTAATCAATTTTGGATTATTTTCATGTGTTTTGTAAGAAAGTGGTCCAGTTTCGTTCTTTTCCATATTTCTGTCCAGTTTTCCAACACCATTTGCTGAAGAGAATACCTTTTCCCCAATTTATATGCTCCTTGCTCTGTCAAAGATTAATAGACCAGATACTTGTGGGTTTATTTCTAGGTATTCTGTTCTGTTCCATTGGTCTACGTTCCAATTTGTGCCAGTACCATGCAGTTTTGATAACTACAGCTTTGTAGTATAACTTGATATCTGGAGTTTGTGATACCTCCAGTGTTTCTCTGTTTGTCGGTTTGTTTGCTTGTTTGTTTAAGATTGCTTTGCTCTTCAGGTTCTTTGGTGGTCCCATATAAAGTTTAGGACTGTTTGTTCTAGTTCTGTGAGAAATGCCGTTGGTGTTTTCATCGGGGTTACATTAAATATGTAGATCGCTTTGGTAACATGGACACTTTAACATTATTTGCCCTTTCAATCCATGAGCATGGAATTATCCATTTCTTGGTGTTGACTTCAGTTTCAACCTTATTTAATAGATTTCAGAATATAGGTTATTCACCTCTTTGTGTGAGTTTACCCCTGGATATCTTATATTTTTGGTCCAATTATAAATGGGATTGTTTCTTAATCTGTCTTTCCGGGGCTTCATTATTAGTGTATACAAATGCAACAGATTTCTGTATGTTGATTGTACCCTATGACTTTACTGAATTCGTTCTTCAGTTCTCACACTTTTGTCCGTGGAATCTTTCAGGTTTTCTACAGTAGAGTATCATGTCCTCTATAAATCGAGAACATTTTTCTTCTTCTTTATTGATTCCATTGCCTTTTACTTCTTTTTAGTGTCTAATTGCTGTGGCTAGGAGTTCTAGTACTGTGCTGAATAAAAAAGTGGTGGGAGTGGACATCCTTGTCTTGTTCCTAAGCTTATGGGAAAAGCTTTCAGGTTTTCCCCATTCAAAAAGATTTTAGCTATGAGTTTTTCATACATGGCCTTTATTATGTTGAGGAATTTTTCCTCTAAACCTAATTTGCTGAGGGTGTTTATCATGAATGGATGTTGTACTTCTTCAAATGCTTTTCCTGCATCTGTTGAAAGGATAATGTGACTCTTCTCCTTTACCTCATTGGTGTACTGTAACGTGTTAATTGATTTGTGAATATTGGACTATACTTGCAAACTAGGAATAAATCTCCCTCAATTGCGGTGAATACTTTTTTCATAATGTATTATTAGAGTCAGTGTGCAAGTATTTTCTCTAGGATATTTGCATCTATGGTCATTAAACATATGGGGTTGTCCTTTTTTTCTTAGTGGACTAGTTTTCAGATTTTGATATCAAGTTAATGCTGGTCTCATAGAATGAAGTTGCAATTCCTTTGAGAAGAACAGGGAGTAACTCTTCTTTAAGTTTATAGTAGAATTGATCTGGTCCTGGACTTTTGTTTCTTCAGAGCTTTTGGATTACTAATTCACGATTGAGATTCTCTCTCACCATCTCTGTGCCCCTCCTCTGTACTCTCCCACTCTCTCTCTCTCTCTCTCTCTCTCTCTCTCTCTCTCTCTCTCTCTCTCTCTCTCTCTCTCGCTGTCTCTTTCTCTCTCTCTCTTTCAAAATAAATAACTTTTAAAAAGATAAGTTGAGACATTTTAAAATCAAATAAAATATCAGCAATTTGGGCAATATTGTGATGGAATGAATTTGAGAAGCTATTAATTATTGACTTCAAACTTGTCATCCCAATTTTCAATAAATAAAAATTTAAGAGGTGTTGCAAGATTGAAATCCAAATCATATTTAGAAGGAGCTTTTTAAAAATCATATATTAAAGCATAACAAATTTGAGAATGAATGTGAAAATAAAATTGTGAACAAAACAAAATACGTATTTTTTTGATCAACCAATTTGATCACACACTCACACCCACAAAACTCCTGAAGGAGTCCTAGTACTGATGTCCTTGTGTGAACTTCGCTGTTTCTGAAATGCCTCAGGTTACGAATGGCTGGCCGAGATTGCAAGCCAACAGAGGGGAGGGTCGCGGGGAGGTGGGGCTCTTAAAGGCCACGGACACGCCATCCTCTCCTGTGTGCCCGCTGCCCTCTCATCATCAGCCGTGATGAGTCGGGTGCTGCTTTTCCTCTGGGTCCACAGGCTTATGCTGTGTGTCCAACACGCCATGTGAGACTTGTGAGAAAACTCCCAAGGGCAAACACCAGCAGGCACTCAGAGATGTCGCCTCGTCCCAGGCAGCCTGCGTTCCTTGGCCCGAGTGCCTGGACAAAGGCTGCCTCGGCCACATAGGGAACGATGGACTTGTGCAGCCTTAGCATTCTGTGCAGAGGTCCCGGGCAGGCCTGGAGCTTAGAAAGGACTGGGACGAGCCTTACCTGGGAAGAGGTGAGTGCTGGGGTACTCCTTCCACAGCAGATGGCTGCTTGCCAGAGATGTCTGTGCTAGGGATGGGGCAAAAGCTCCACCGTGCTAGCAGTGTAATAGACAGAGTTCAGCCTGTCCATCGCAGGCTCTTCTCTATCGCCAAGTTACACGGCCCCCAGCACAGCGTGCCTGAGACTGACATCCCCACACAAATCTTCCTGTGTCCCAAGTTGCCCAAGCCCCCCAGGATCCCCAATGCACAGGTCTGCAGTACAAGAGCCTTCTCTGCAGTGGCTCTATTCCAGAGAAGCTGTTGGCAGTCCCAATGCATGGAGGCTTCTTGCCCCTACCAGTATGCAGACAATATGGTCAGTGGGGTGTCAGTGCGCTGTGGAGTTGGGGATCTGTACGCCCAAGCCTTACCTCTTCCAGGGCGGAGGCTGTCGCACTCTCTAGAAGGGAAGGCAGGTCTTTCTCTCGCTGCTGTCTGCACACTGGCTGGAGAAGCATGTCTTCTCAGCTGCTTGATGTGTAAACGTCGGGGTACCCTGGGAAAGCTCCCTGTGCTGGCCCGTGTCTTTGGGTGTGAACATCCAAAGAAAGTATGGCCCATGATTCGGGAGTGGGAATACGGCCTCAGGGGTCATGAGGCTGGGCTCTTTGGGTCATCTTTCTGCACAAGCAGGCCGTTACTTGATAGGTCTTGCCGAGCAGGAACACTTTACGGGACAGGAGAACACAGGGTCCCCCACATGTTCATATCTCCCGCCAATATCTGCTGAGGCGCCAGGGTGACTCTTCCGCCCGGTCTGTACCAAAGAGAAAGTACGGGCAAGGTGTGGGTGTGGAATGCCCTCGCGGCCCCCAGAGCCAAACCCTCAAGTGTGGACACTTCTGTCCAGGGACCGTAGTCAGAGGCCTGGGTGCTCTGTGTTCGAGGGATTACAGCCCTCATGCTGCACACCCTGCAGCCCCGGGTGTCCTTCCGTAGCCTCAGCACTCCTTGGGGAGCCCCAGGGTCCAGGAGCTACTAAACCCCCTGCACAACTGTATGTGCTGCCTAGCGGCCTCTTCCACCACAACACCAGCGTGTGTGGGCTCCAGAGTGCTGTCCCTCGACAGGGGACACCCTTGGCAATTCAGGAGCCTTCTGACTTCCATGTCTCTGGACCACATGTGTCCCTCATTGGCCTGTCGGGATCGTCCTTTGTTCTCTGTGTACAGGAAATGTCTTGCATTGCCTCTGCTCCTCTGTCTCCCTGAGTGAGCCCTGGAGTGTCTGTGTCATTTCCTGGCTTTGCCTGTGCCAACGCCTCTCTGGTGATGCCTCCTTGCCTGGCCTAAGTGGGCACAGCTGTACCCGTGTAACCGCCTAAGTCTCTGCACACCTGCGTGTTGTGTCAGCTGCGGCTCTGCTGGCCTGTCTTGTCTTTGGTGTATGCTTCTGCGCTTGAGTGTGTTTCCCTCAGAATTCAACCCCTTTCTTCCACTGACAGATCCAATTGCTGTCCTGCTGTCAGGTGGAGGGGCTTCTGTGTGTTCTCTTATATGTTCTCGGAGCCAGAAATCCTTCCGTGCCCGTAGGACCTTCGTCAGAGGATTGGCCATGCACTCACTGCCAGCCAGTTAATGTCCGCAAATGCAGCTGCCTTGCTGTGAGCATTAAGTCGCACCTCTATTTTCCGTCCTTCTGTTTTCAAACCCTTTGGACCCTAGGGCCTCAAAAGTCACTGGCTTGCACGTTGCAGATGCAGGCTTAAAGTGTGAAAAGCGGTCTAGGAACGTTTTCCCACTTACTCTTTTGCCATGTGGCATGTTCCTGGTTGGGAGAGACGTCCCCCTGCCAGCGTGTGTCTCGTTTCCGTGTGCCTCCTGTGTGTTCTGGTCCCTCATTTGTCCATTATTTCCTACCTGGGAGTCTGATTCATGTTTGCGGGAACCATGCAGACACCTTTGACTGCAAGGTACTGAGCTCAGCTTAGTCCATCAGGACTAGTGCGTGATTGAGGTACACAACGGGCAGTCACGGAGGTGCCCGTATCCTTCACTTGCAAGCGCTCCGTCCAGCCACCTTTACCGGGACATTTCTCAGCAAACCGTCTATATTTGTGGTGAGAGCACTTACCTCTGAGAACCCTGACGATGCGGTGAAGCGTTCCTTACGGCTGCCCTGTGCAAGTTAGATCTCCAGAACTCATGCACATGGCATGATTGCCTCTTCACACCCTAGGCCCGACACCTCCTCATCGCACCCTCCCCTGCTTAACACCTCTCTACTCTCTGGTGGACTGCATGCCTTTAACTCCTTTTAATCTCCTCAGGAGTCCATCAAGCAGGGGTCACCACCACTGTGTTTCTGTCAGGGGTTGGCCTCTTTCAGGGAGCCCAGTGCTTTCTGCACTGATGCTCAATGCACCTGCTGAAGGGTGAGCCACACTAAGCCCGACGGGGAACCTTTTGGCCCTACGTTTCCCACATATGTGCCCAGTGGCAGAGGTGCACAAGGAGCCTACCTGCATGGGTGTCCCAGGTCCTCCACAGGGTACAAAGTACCGCCTCAGGAGGCTGATCCGCATCACATGGGCATAGCTCTGCTTGCACGTGTTAGCCTTTCATATCATACGGGCAGCCCAGACTTAGAAATCCAGCTCCCTGCTTACAACTCTCCAGCCCTCGTGCTTGTGCAGACGCTCTGTGTCTGTACAGACATTTGAGTCACGGTCTCATGACCTGTCAATACAGCTTGACGGTCTGTCCTTATCTTACAGCCTGGGATGCGGTTCTCACTCATTGTCCTCCCCTCGGGTGCGAGTTTCCTCCATCAGTGTGGTGGAATGTAACCTTTATCACCTTACGTTGGCTTGAAATTACTGGGCGGATCACCTGTCTGCGTCCGGGGTTGCGAAGGAGACCTTGGCTCTTTTGCTCACGGTGCACCGTTTCTCTGTGATGAGTCACTTTGGATGGGAAGCTTGCCAAAGGTGAGGGCCCTCAGAGTGGAGCACATTTCCTGGGCATCTGTGAGAACCTCTTTGGTTCCACTCGGAAAGCATTGACTTCCATGGATGTGCAGCCTCTGCTTTTGCTTGAATATGCCGAGTTTGGGGACGTGATTTCTTCCCGCACGTGCTGTCCCTAGGTCTCTGCGGTCTTTTTCCAGCAGTCCCGTTTCCTGTCTGCTCCTGGTAAGTACAGGGCTTCCAGGATCCCTGTGGGGATCGGGTCCTTGCTTTCTTCCCTGCGGTGCCCTCTTCCTCACCCAGATTGACCTCACTGCAGCTTCCTTCTAGTTCAGGGATCGTTCCAGACTGCCCTTAAGGTCCAGGTGAGAACGGTGCCATTTGTGCTGAGGGCTGACCACTGTACAGCATTCGTCTCTGTGGAAATTGCACAGGTGAACTACACCAGGTGAAACTGCACACTGCAGTTGCCCTGTCGTCAGAGTCAGCCCACCTGTCTCTGCCTCGGCTGCCCCTGCAGTCCGTCCTCTTACTCTCCCCTTGCCTCCCCCTCCCTTGTCTTCTTCCTGCCCCTCCCTCCCACTTCCCTTCCAGGTCTCTTTGTCTTTGTATCCCTCCTCTCCCTCACTAATGCCTCCCCCTGTCTCCGCCTGTCTTCCTTGTAATAGGTGCCCCTCTGTCTCTTCTTGTCTTGCTCCTCCTCCCTGTCTCTCCCGCCAATCTCCCTGTGACTCTCCCTCTCCAGGCCGGTCTTCCCCTCCACTCGTCCTTCCTCCCTCTGCTTGCATGTGTCTCTCTCTCTCCCTCTATATCTCTGTCTCCCTGTCTGTCTCTTTCTCGCTGTCTGTCTCAGTGGACATTCTGTGTCTGGGTGCACGCTTCTTCAGCATTCTCGTTGGCGCCTGGGAAATGTGGAGGGAACTCGTCTGCTTTCATGTGTACTAGTGACAGCAGGCACGGGGCTTTCTCAGAGACAGACACAGACAATTTTGTAATTCTCGGTGAAGGGCCCCTAAGCGCCCTGCTTGGAATCGTCCTCCTTTGAGTGGAAGGTTAGATTTCCGGACCAGAGGAAACTGCTACATCCTACTACCCCATCTCCCTGGTGCTCTGTACGGAGATCAGTAGGGCACCAGTGGCAGATGGGGCTCTGGAGTTTGTTGTTTGCTCTGAATTGCAGTGCAGTGAGTACTACTGAGCTGCTTTCTTGCAAGGACACGGCGGTGGGGTGGGTCTAGGGTGGGTGTCACTGGTTCTGGGTGGGCACCCACCTTTCCGCCGCCCTCAGCCTGATGGCAATGGAGGAGAAACCGTGCGGACGGCCAAGTGACCCCAGTAGGTGTGACACCTAAGGATTTCTCCAGGCCTTGCCCCAGCTTCATGAAAAAGTGGCAAGGAGACAGAGCAGGTAGTGGCTCACGCTGTGGACGTTCCTGTGCTGAATGCTCTGCTGCCCGGAGTGAGGCCTCTGGGGAAAGGGTGTACAAGCGAACACAGACTGTGTGACACCAGGGACCTCGCGAGTCAGGCCTGGAAATTGACAGCGCTGAAGAGGACATGCAGCAAAACGGGGTCCACGCTGGAGGCTGGGCCCTTGCTCCAGAGCCCGGTCCGGCCGCTGGTGCGCGCTAGCTGGCGGCCAACACCCTGTCTTGCTGTCTTGCACCTGATTGCTCTGCCAAGCTGTCCAGCGGGCCTGACCTGCCATGGAAACACTTCGCCCCCAGGCCGCATGTGCACACTCTTCACTGCCTCTGTCTCAGCCCCTCCTCCACAGCAGCCACAGCCAATGCGGAGTCATCAAATCCCAGAGCCTGTGCGCCTGTGCCCAACTTGGGCGGGCTGCGGCGGGAGCAGTAGGGAGCTCAAAGCCTTGGGACAAGGCTCCGTCCACCTGCTGCTATTTCCCTGTCCTTGTCCTGAGGCTGCCCTAGCTACCTTGGGGCCGGGGCCGAGCATCATGTCCAGCATGTCGGGGTCCGGAAAAAGCGGTGATTCCCCTCAACCCTGGGCCCTGATCGTCCTGGATGAGAAAGGTCGAGAGTCCCCGGCCCGCGGGTTGGGGGCTCTGGAGGGCGTGGGCTGCCGCAGTCCCCAGGTTCAGGGGCGGCAAGCGCCCATCCTGTGCAGGAAGGCCAGGCCAGGTGTGAGATACAGGTGGCAAGTCCAGCGGAGGAATTGGTGGTGATATTGGATGACGGAATGGTGGCGGCTGAGGTGGTGATCGGGGTGGAGGAAGAGGACGGAGAGGCGACCGAGGAAGAGGTGGCTGGAGAGGAGAAGTGTGAGGAAGCCAAGCCAGAAGCAGAGGACATGCCTGAGCAGGAGGAGGTGGAGGAGGAGAGACAGCAGCGGGAGGAGACTCCAGAGTACGAGGAGAAGCCCGAGGCAGATGCAGAGGCGGAGGAGGGGCCCCAGCTCTCACAGGAGCAGCAACAGCAAGAGCCAGTGCTGTGTCCTGCCTCAGCCCAGGACCTGCTGGCAGCGCTGGAGCATCTTCAGCTGGAGATCAGCGCTGGGAATGCCCAAGATTCCAGAACCTTATGGTGGCTGAAGCGCAGGATTCTTCAGAGGCGGGTTTCTTACCTGGAGCACAGAAGAACCATCATCAAGCACATCCGGCTTCGGGGTCCAGGCGGTATCCTTCCTTGTGCTGGTGGGTGATGGTGGGGGATGTTGTGCTGGAGGGCTGGGCCCGGAGAGCAGGGTGCCTCAGGGCGATGGCCCCCAGGGAGGAGAGCTGGGCAGTGGCCCCTGGCCCTGTGTTGGTGTGGTCTGGGATCCAATGTAAGGCCTTGGACAGGGGCGGTTGTTGGGGATGGGGGGACTCGGGGACTTGGACCTGCTTC
Organism: Puma concolor; assembly: GCF_028749965.1. NCBI lineage: Eukaryota > Metazoa > Chordata > Mammalia > Carnivora > Felidae > Puma > Puma concolor. The sequence continues at coordinate 28,660 of NW_028240250.1, forward strand.
CTCCAGGTCTCCGCCAGCTTGGCCTGCAGGCTGCTCTCAAACACTATTTGTGGACGTGAGGCATGTGTCCCCATGCTACCAGAGCTAGGGTAGCACAAAGCAGCCTTCACTCAGAGCAGATAAGGCAAGGAAACGTTTCGCTGCCAAATGGGAGAGTTACACAGGCCGCACACCCACCTTCACAATCACAGGCTGTGCACGTTTTCTAGCAGTTTCGTTAAAAGAGAGCATTTCAGACACACACTCATGGCCTTTAGTGGAACGATGACACCCCCCTGTTCTAGACAGTGGTACGACTCAGACTGACTCCGAGCGAGGTACAATCTGCCTCCACAGACCCCCCCCCCCCCACACACACACAGGATTCTCTCCTGGTATCTCCACCCCTGCTTCCCTCTCTGTCCTCAGGCTCTGGCTGGGTCCCACCCATGTCTTTCTCTCCTGACTGGCTGTGTCACTGTGTCTACTTTCTTTCCCCTCCTCTCCCCTCCTTGTCCGTGCTTCTCGATTTCTTTCTCCCTCCCACACCCTATGTTTGCATCGTAAGTGTGCAGTCGGTTTCTTGTAAGCCGTGTTATTCCTTCTGGACTCAGAAGGCCGGTGACAACACTGGTCTTCACGGGAATATGCCAAGACACCCAGCCGTGAGGAGGGGTCAGAGCACATGCCGCCATCACAAGCTATGATGGGCTGCTGGCAACGCACACAGGTCAGGTATATGAAGGAACTGTGAGGAGTCCAGGCAGTGGAGTCTCTCCGTGCTGTGTGCAGACAGCGTGGGAGGTACAGGAAGCCAACGGACAGCCCAGTGTCAATGGGGTCTGATGCATTTGCAGAGGCTGAGGAGTGTGGGGGCTAGTGTTTCCTGGTCTTTCTGCACATGCCATGATCTAGTCCCTTGCTCTTAGCCTGGGAGGGTTGAGGGGGTGGGATGTGTCTGTTTCCACAGCATCTGAAGGCACAGCTCCTTGACACAGCACAGATTCTGCATCACCCCCAGTTGTCAGCCATGATCGGTGCCCAGGACAAAGAAGGGCTCAGCTACCTGGTCGACTTGGAGGTCAGACCGGGGAGGCTGTGGCTGGGGGCCATCCCATCGGGTGGGGGATTTGGGCAGGAGAGGGTGAGGCAAAGGTGCTCACCCTCACAGCCAGGCAAGGAGGTCAGGACCCCGAGGGAGGACACTTGCCCCCTCCTGTCCCATTGCTCACGGCAGGTGGAGGAAGTGGGCCATCCCAAGTACCACTTCAGAGTGATGTTTTTTTTTGTGGAGACCCGTGCTTCCGGAACCCAGTGATCATTAAGGAGTATCAGCTTAGCTTTGCTAGTAGGGTGTGAGTCCCATGATGGTGAGGGGCAGGGGCTGAGGAGCATGCATCAGGGGCATGAGGGAGGGGGAGGGAGAGGGGGAGGTGGAGGTGGGTGCGGTGGAGGCCATCAGGTTGTTCCTCAAAACCTCTCTTCCTGCAGGCTACAGGGCATCACATGCCACTCCAGTCCAGTGGTTCTGCGATTATGAACATGGAGCTCCCAGTCGCAGGCATGACCCCACCAGCCTTCACTTGTTCAACTGGCTGTGTGAGCACAGCTGCCCAGGGACAAACAGGATTGCCGAGGTGGGGCCCCTGAGGCCTTCCTCAGCAGTGGGGATGTGGGTGGCCCCCGGCCAGAGAGGAGAGTGGGCTATGCCCAATGTGGCGCCGGCCTGTGTCCCCTAACAGATCATCATCGAGGACCTGTGGCCCAATCCCCTGCAGTACTACCTGAGGGTGGAAGGGACCAGAAGACAGTGACCTGACGTGTGCACGTGTCGGTGAGAATGCCAGTATGCGGTGTGTTGACACGTGTGTTGTATGGGCAAGGGAACGTGGGCCAGACATTGGCTTGGAAATGGAAGGTCCCCCGAGACTGGGACCCAGGTAGCATGGGGAGCGGGTGGGAGGATGACAAGGGACCTGCAGGGACTCAGCTGCAAACACACAGTGGGTCGATGCCTGCAAACCAAACGCAGTTGTGCTGTGGGCTGGGGCTTTGCAGAGCAACTCGGGAGGAGCAATGCTTCTCCACCACAAATGCTCCCCGTGGATGTCCGCCCTCTCCTGGGCTTCCCCCTGCTCCTTCAGTCTGGTTTTGCCTGCCAGTCTTTGGGACTGGAGTTGCCGTGTCCCCAGGCGCCACTGTGGTGAGAATCTTGCACTTCCTTCCTGTGCCCCACCACGCCATGTTCTCCCGCAACGTGACCGCCATTCTTAGAACTAGTCCAAGGCCATTGGGGCTGGAAATGAATCCCTGGGTGAGAAAGCAAGAGGGATCACAAAAGGGCGAGGCACAAGTGACACCATCTGGGATGTATTTGCAAATATCCCGTATCACTCTTGGTGTCTGTTGCGTGGGGGTGTGTGTGTGTGTGCGTGTACGCAAAAGTGTCTGCGTGTGCCCATATGCGTCAGGGGCTCTGCATCTGTGTGGGCGTGAAAGGCACAGAACTTCTATGTTTGCCCACGCAGAAACAATGGAGGACGCGACCAGCGCTGGAAGACATGGGTGGATGCGTCTCCTGTCTTCTTTTTTTTTTTTTTTTTTTTTTATTTATATATGAAATTTATTGTCAAATTGGTTTCCATACAACACCCAGTGCTCATCCCAAAAGGTGCCCTCCTCAGTACCCATCACCAACCCTCTCCTCCCTCCCACCCCCCATCAACCCTTAGTTTGTTCTCAGTTCTCAACAGTCTCTTATGCTTTGGCTCTCTCCCACTCTAACCCCTTTTTTTTTTTGTTCCCCTCCCCCATGGGTTTCTCTTAAGTTTCTCAGGATCCACATAAGAGTGAAACCATATGGTATCTGTCTTTCTCTGTATGGCTTATTTCACTTAGCATCACACTCTCCAGTTCCATCCACGTTGCTACAAAAGGCCAGATTTCATTTTTTCTCATTGCCACGTAGTACTCCATTGTGTATATAAAGCGTCTCCTGTCTTCTATGAGCCCCGGAGACAATTGGGGAAGTGATCACATGTGGCAGCCTTGGAGAGTTGCCACGATGTTTATGTGGACACATACAGGAAGCTAAAAACCCTTCTGTTTCTGTGTGTGTGTGTGTGTGTGTGTGTGTGTGTTTGTTTATGGGGGACCCGAGGAGGGACGAAGAGGACGGGACCTGAGTGTACTGTCCTAGCCACTGCCAAGGTGATTCTGTGTGTGCAGGAGAGGTGCAGTACTGGTGTGGGGCAGGTGTTGCCATGTGCACAGAGGCCTGCCTTCCTGGGCAGGGAGAGTCTGGAAGGAGGAGGAGGAAGAGACAGACCTGTTACGTGGAGACTTGTTGTATAGGCCAGAGCCGAAAGGCAGGGAAGGGGATTGCACAGCGGGACCAAATTTGTCCATTGGGTCCAGGTACAGTGTGGCCAGGACTTGGGGAGATTCAGCCAGGACCCTTTCTCCCAGAGGGGTGTCGTCTCCTTGGTGAGAGAGAATCCAGTGAGCAACGCCTCCAGTGAGGATCAGAGAGCTAAGTCCCCGTGTCCCCGGAGAACTCAGGAGTAGGCAGGCTTCTCACAGTCGATGCCCGTATACCTTGCTGCTGCCTCCCACACCCGGGGTGCTTTTGACCGCGAGCCCTGTCCTGAAACAGTGGCTTAGGATGGGATGTGTGAGGGGAAGAGGCAGGTGTGGGTTGTGGGCAGCAGCGAGGCTTATGAGTGGGATTTCATGGAGAGAGTACGCGCGAGGGCGGAGACCCAGCGTGAGTTCCTGTGAGTGTGTGTAGGCGTCTGTGGCAAACTGGGCCTGAGATCCGTGGTGGTGTCGGCAGTGTGTGCGTGCATATGTTCGTGCGATTGCATAGCCGTGTGTCTCTGTGTGTGCGGGAGTGGATGTGTAGGCCGCTGGCGAGACAAGGAGGGACACAGGGGTCTCTGTGGATGAGGTGCTTATGTGGGACGGTCAGGTGCCACAATACAAGAGTGCATTCCCTTCCCTCCTGAGTCCTGATGGTAATCGCTGGGATGGGTGCAACTGTTGCTCTGCCAGGGGGCTCAAGTCAGGATGCAAAAGGGAAATTGGTGCAAGGTCAAGACGGGCACCGAGGGGAGGAAAGCCTATGCCCAGTGGCCAGTGGACCACTTGTGTGTGAGTGTGCTTGTGTGTGTGTTAGTGTGTATCTATGTGAGAGTGAATGAGTGAGTGAGTGTGTGTGTGTGTGTTGAATTGCCCTGGTGGCCTACAGTAGCAAATACGGAGGGGCTACAAGTTTGTGCCCAGGCCTAGTGCACAGTGTAGCTAAGGAACCCAAGCTATCAGGCTACGTTGTGTGCAGAGGGCGTAGGTAATTCGCTGGAGGGAGGCGTCCAGGAAAAATCTCTGCTCTAGGCAGACGTGCCATGTTTTGTCACCAATCAGCTCTTCCTTGGGGCTCTCCTCTCTGCTTCCTGTGCACCAGGCCCAGGCAAATGGAGGAGCTTGGACCCCAGACCTCAGGTGACTTGCATCCCCGTGGAGTGCCATAGCAGTGTGGTGTGTGGGGATCCGTGTGTGGATGTGCAGGTGAGCAGCCTGCCAGCTGCTCTCTTAGGGGACAGTTCGTTGCCAGCAACACTTCTCCCCGCAGCACAAGATCACCCCTGCCGCTGCAGCTGGGCTCGGGGCATGTCAAGGTGTGTCCCAGAACTCTGTTCCCCCTGCACGTCAGTGGTGCCAGCATGAGCCTCTCAGTCCCTGTGCGGGCGACCCTGATTAGACTCAGGCTTTGTCGACTCCTGGCCTCATGTAACATGGGGAACTGGGTTCCTTTCTCAGTGTCTCAGCGGTTGCATGTCGACGGAGGATGCTGTGGACATTGGAGTCAGGGATCCCAACCGTGCTCCACCCGCCCCACCCCAAACCGCAGCGGGCAGCACGTGGCCCACTGTGTGTGCGCTTTGGGGAGTGTAAAGCCTTTCAGCCCACCCCCCGTATTCTTCTCAGGTGGGGGAGGGTCAAGGGGGCCTAGGTAGGAACACTGGTCCCAGTCTGTTGCCGGCTCTGCCCACAGGTGTGTGTGCCCAGTCCTTGACGCTGAAGCTGCAAGGCGTCCGCACTGCCCCCAAAGCCCCATCCCTAGCATTTGCGGGTGGGCCAGATGGAAGTGAAGTCCCAGTGACCCTGCGGGATCACAGCGGGTGGTCTCATCTGTGCCTGGCTACCCACTTATCTGCCTTCCCCACAGCCCTTTGCCCCCATACAGGGCTTTCGGTAAAGACGCGGCCACCGTCCAGCATGAGAGGAAAGGCTGGACAGTGTCCAAGTACCACTGGTCATGTGTTGGCTGCTGCCAGCTTGACAGCATGGAGACCCCATGGCCCAGTGGAGGAAATCCGACCTGTCCTACAAGGATTGGGGACGACTGTAAGGATGCATCAGGTCCCATGGAGTAACCTAGCCCTGACCTTATCTGCCAAGGGGGTGATCGAAACACCTTGGGTTCCCAGGCATGGCATGTGTGTCGGTGAGCTTCCTCCTGGATGGCGCTGCCGACACAGGGCTGGCTGGTCAGGGGTCACATGTGAGGCCCGTTGGGGCCTGGCCTCTAGATCCGATACTGCTATAGGTGTTGTTGAAAAGACAGAGTATGATATGATCGTCCCTTGGGTATCGCTGCACCAGGGACCCTGTCGCTGCTCCCAGGTTCCCACTACCAGGTCCCCCTGGAGGCCTGGGATGTTGCCAGGCTCCTTTTGCAGGGACACGATGGCTTGTGAGGGCCCATGCCCCAGGGTCCGGTGCTCATTGCGGATGTCCTGGGGGCATTGCGAGAGCTTTGGCTCCCATTCTTAGAGGAGATTGTGGTGGTCTTAAGGGACAAATATGTGCCTGGGGAAGAGAAGAATGACCAGAGGAAGCATTGGAGGAGGAGGAGGAGGAGGTGGAGAAGGACGAGGAGCAGGAGGAGGAGGAGGAGGGGGATAAGGAGGAGTTGGAGGAAGAGGATTGGGAGGCCTTAGAGCAGGAGGAGAAGGAGTGAATGATTGGGTGCAGGAGAGGGAACAAGTGGAGGAGGAGGATGTCCAGGATGAGGAGGAGCACGAGCCAAAGAGGAAGAGCAGCTGGGGGAGGAAGTTGAGGAGGACGAGATTAGAGGGAAGAGGATGAGGAGAAAAGGTAGAGCCAGGGTTGGAATAGCGTGAGCAGAAGTGTAGGAGCAGAAGGAGGAAGAGACCGAGGAGGAAGAGGAGGAACGGGAGGAGCTGGAGGAAGAGGATTGGGAGGGGTTAGAAGAAGAAGTGGAGGAGGAGGAGGGGGAGTGAATGACTGGGTACAGGAGAAGGACAAATGGAAGAGGATGATGTCCAGCATGAGGAAGAGGAGGATCACGAGCCAAAGGAGCAGGGGCAGCTGGAGGAGGGATTTGGGGAGGACGAGAGCAGAGGGAAGAAGAGGAGGTCAAAAGTCAGGGGTAGGGCAGGAAGGGCAGTAGCAGGAGAGGACCTGGAGAAGGAGGAAGATGCCTAGGAGGAAGAGTTGGAGGAGGAGGAGGAGGTGGAGGATCAGATGGAGGAGGAGGATTGGGAGGAGTTACGGGAGGAGGAGGAGAAGGACGACGAGGAGGAAGAGTGAATGATCGGATGCAGGCGAGGGAAGAAGTGGAGGAGGAGGAAGTCCGGGAGGATCAAGAGGAGGAGCACGAGTCGAAGAGCAGGAGCAGCTGGGGGAGGAAATTGTGGAGGACGTGAGCAGAGGGAAGAATGAGGAGAAAAGGTAGAGCCAGGGCTGGAAGAGCAGTAGCTGAAGAGGGGGAGCAGAAGGATGAAGAGGCTGAGGCTAAGACTTCCAATGCTATGTTGAATAACAGTGGAGAGGGTGGACATTCCTGTCTCGTTGGTGACTTGAGCTGAGAGCTTTTGCTCATTGAGATGACAGTAAGGTCGGGTCGTCCATAGGTGGCTTTATGATCTCGATGTGTGCTCCTTCTATCCCTACTTTCTTGCGGGTTTTTACCAGGAAAGGATGCTGTATTTTGTCAACCCTCTGTCTGCATCGATTGAGAGGATCCTGTGGTTCTCGTCCTTTCTTTTATTGATGTGATGAATCACGTGAATTGTTTTGTGGATGTTGAACCAGCCCTGCCTCCCAGGTACAAATCCCACTGGGTCATGGTGAATAACATCTTAATGTATTGTTGGATCCGAGTGTCTAATATCTTGTTGAGGAGTTTGGCATCCATGTGCATCAGGGAAATTGGTCTATACTTCTCCATTTTAGTGGGGTCTCTTTCTGGTTTTGGAATCAAGGTAACACTGGCTTCATAGAAAGAGTTTGGAAGTTTTCCTTCCATTTCTATTTTGGGAACAGCTTCAAGAGAATAAGTGTTAACGCTTCCTGAAATGTTTGCTGGCACTCCCCTGGAAAGCCATCTGGCCCTGCAGTCTTCTTCCTTCGGCAGGTTTTTGATTAGGAATTTGATTTCTTTACTGGCTATGGGTCTGTTCCAATTTTCCTCTTCTTCCTCTTTCAGCTTTGGTAGTGTATATGTGTCTAGGAATTTGTCCATTTCTCCCAGATTGCCCATTTCATTGGCAAATAATTGCTCCTAATGTTCTCTTATTATTGTTTGCCTTTCTGCTGTGTTGCTTGTGATCTCTCCTCTTTCATTCTTGAGTTTACTTATTTGGGCCCTTTCCTTTTTCTTTTTCATCAAACTGATGACTGGCCTATCAATTTTGTTAATTCCTTCAAAGAAGCAGCTTCTGGGCTCATTGATCTGTTCTCCTATTTTGGTTTGTTTGTTTGTTTGTTTGTTTGTTTGTTTGAGGTTGTTTTTGTTTTTGTTTTGTTTGACTTTTGGTTTCCATAGCATTAATTTCCGCTCTAATCATTGTTATTTCCTGTCTTCTGAATGTTTAGCGTTTCATAGGGTGTTCTTTTCACAGCCTCTTAAGGCGTAAGGTGAGGTTGTGTCTCTGAGATCTTTCTTTCTCCTTTAGGAAGACCTGACTTGCTAGATAGGTCCTCTTATTACCGACTCTGGTGCGTCCCAGAGGTTTTGGGTTGTGGTGTTATCACTGACTTCCATATACGTTTTCATTAACTTGCATATACTTTTTATACCCTCTTTAAACCCTTGGTTTGCCCTTTCATTCTTTAGTAGGATGTTCTTCAGTCTGCCAGTGTTTGTTACCTTTCCAAGTTGTTTCTTGTAGTTGATTTCGAGTCTCGTAGTGTTGTGGTCTGAAAATATGCACGGTGTGACCTCGATCTCTTTGAACTTCCTTAGGGTTGACTACTTTCCCCAGGATATGATCTATAGAGGAGAATATTCCATGAGCACTGGAGAAGAACGTATATTCTGCTGCTTTATGATGAAATGTTCAGAAGATCTCTGTGAAGCCCATCTTGTCCAGTGTGTCATTCCAAGCCCCCGTTTGCTTGTGGATTTTTTGTTTAGATGATCTGTCTATTGCAGCGAGTGGGGTGTTGAAGTCTCCCCCTCTGATGGCATGACTAAGAATGAGGTTCCTTATGTTTGTGATTAATTGATTTGTGTATTTGGTTGCTCTCAAATACGCCACATAAATATTTTCAATTGCTAGGTCTTCTTGGTGGATAGATCCCTTGAGTATGACATCATGCCCTTGTGCATCACTTGACACAGTCTTTACATTAAAGTCTAGAGTGTCTCATAGAAGTATGGCTGCTTTGGCTTTGTTTTGTTGACGGTTAGCATGACAGATGATTCTCCATCCTCTTATTTTCACTCTGAACTTGTGTTTACAACTAAAGTGGGTGTCTTGTAAACAGCATATCGATGGCGCTTGTTCTCTCATCCATTCTGTTCCCCTATGTCTTTTGATTAGAGCATTGACTCCACTGACATTTATTTTTTAAAACATTTTTTTCAACGTTTATTTATTTTTGGGACAGAGAGAGACAGAGCATGAACAGGGGAGGGGCAGAGAGAGAGGGAGACACAGAATCGGAAACAGGCTCCAGGCTCTGAGCCATCAGCCCAGAGCCCGACGCGGGGCTCGAACTCACGGACCGCGAGATCGTGACCTGGCTGAAGTCGGACACTTAACCGACTGGGCCACCCAGGCGCCCCTCCACTGACATTTAAAGTGAGTACTGAAAGATATGAATTTATGGCCATTATCTTCTTTGAAGAGTTGGAGAAAAAAAATCTATATATCTTTATATCTATATCTACATCTACATATATATATTTATATATCTCTATATATCTAATTATATATTTCTATCTATAAATATAAATAAATAAAAATAAATAAAAATATAATTATAAGTATACATATACATATACATACACATATACATAGAGAGATGATGGATGATGATAGGTAGATAGACAGATAGAGAAATAGATAGATAGATAGATAGATAGATAGATAGATAGATAGATAGATAGATAGATAGATAGATAGATAGATGATAGATAGATGATAGATAGATAGATAGATAGATAGATAGATAGATAGATAGATAGATAGATGATAGACAGATAGATAATCATTTGTCCCCTCTTAGTGTCCCCCCTTAAAATAGCATGCAGGAGTGATTCAGCGGTCACAAACTCCTTTAAATTTTGTTTGTCTGGGAACCTTTTTCTCTCTCCTTCTATTTTGAATGACAGTCTTGCTGGATAAAGAATTCTTGGCTGCGTAAGTTTCTAATTCAGCACTTTGAACAAATCCTACCCCTCCCTTCAGGCCTGCCAAGTTTCTCTGGCCAGGTCTGCTGCAAACCTGATCTATCTTCTCTTGTAGTTTAGGGACTTGTTTTCCCTTGCTGCCTTCATGATTCTCTGCCTGAGTACTTTGTGAGCTTGAATATGATATGCCTTGCTGCCTTGCTGAGGTTCAGTTTTTGTTGAATCTAATGGGGGTCCTCGGTGCTTCCTGGATTTTGATGGCTGTGTCTTTCCACAGGTTAGCAAAAATTTCCACTATGATTTGCTCACATACCCCTGCTACCCCTATTTCTCTCTCTCCCTCTTCGGGACCCCTATGATTCTGATGATGTTCCTTCTGCATGAGTCACTGATTTCTCTAATTGCTCAACCGTGCTCTTTTCCTTAATCTCCCTCGATTTTCCTGCTTCCATATTCTCCATCAGTTTGTCCTCCGTATCGCTGATTCTCTGTTTTGTCTCATCCATCCTTGACACCGCTGCATCCATCCGTCATTGCAGCTCAGTTATATCATTTTTAATTTCATTTTGGCCAGCTTTTACTTCATGTTTTCTCTGCACAAAGGGACTCTAATCTACATTGGACCGCAGCTAGTATTCTTATCATCAAGCTTCTACATGCTGCTTCAGTCATCTTGCTTCTATCTGTGTTGGTTGAATCCCTGGCTCTCGTTGCTTCATGCTCTTTCTCTCTGGGTGAATTCCTTCCTTTTGTCATTTTGAAGGGAGAAAAGGAACTCATGAGGTAGAAAATGCAAATGAACTATTCAAAGTATAAAATGTTAAAAGTAAAAAATTAAAAACACACACGTAAAAAAGGGAACGAATGATGCTAGATTCTAGGCATGTTTCATCTGTGTGTTGAAAGGGGTTTGACACGAGAGAAAAAAAAGCGGGAGTGGAGAAAAATTTAGAAAGTAAAAAATATTACAAAGGGAAATGTTGTGAGAATTTGAAAAATCAAAACACTGAAATAGACTAAAAGGAGAATATGGGAGTAAAATAGAATTTGTGAATATAGACAGGAAAGGAAAGAATAATGTAGAAGCGAATCCCGGAGGAAGATGGCGGCGTAGGAGGACGCTGGGCTCACCGCGCGTCCTGCTGATCACTTAGATTCCACCTACACCTGCCTAAATAACCCAGAAAACCACCAGAGGATTAGCAGAACGGAGTCGCCGGAGCCAAGCACAGACGAGAGGCCCACGGAAGAGGGTAGGAAGGGCGGCGAGGCGGTGCGCGCTCCACGGACTGGTGGGAGGGAGCCGGGGCGGAGGGGCGGCTCGCCGGCCAAGCAGAGCCCCCGAGTCTGGCTTGCAAAAAGCGGAGGGGCCTGACGGACTGTGTTCCGACAGCAAGCGCGACTTAGCGTCTGGGAAGTCATAAGTTAACAGCTCTGCTCAGAAAGCGGGAAGGCTGGAGGACAAAGGGAAGGAGAGCTGCTGAGCCCCCGGACGACAGAGCTCAGTTTGGTGGGGAACAAAGGCGCTCGCCAGCGCCATCTTCCCCGCCCATCCCCCAGCCAAAATCCCAAAGAGAACCAGTTCCTGCCAGGGAACTTGCTCGCTCCGCGCAAACACCCAACTCTGCGTTTCTGCGGAGCCAAACCTCCGGCAGCGGATCTGACTCCCTCTTGCTGCCACAGGGCCCCTCCTGAAGTGGATCACCTAAGGAGAAGCAAGCTAAGCCTGCCCCTCCTGCCCCTGTGCACCTTGCCTACCCACCCCAGCTAAGACGCCAGATCCCCAGCATCACAAGCCTGGCAGTGTGCAAGTAGCCCAGACAGACCACCCCACCCCACAGTGAATCCCGCCCCTAGGAGAGGGGAAGAGAAGGCACGCACCAGTCTGACTGTGGCCCCAGCGGTGGGCTGGGGGCAGACATCAGGTCTGACTGCGGCTCCGCCCACCAACTCCAGTTATACACCACAGCACAGGGGAAGTGCCCTGCAGGTCCTCACCACGCCAGGGACTATCCAAAATGACCAAGCGGAAGAATTCCCCTCAGAAGAATCTCCAGGAAATAACAACAGCTAATGAGCTGATCAAAAAGGATTTAAATAATATAACAGAAAGTGAATTTAGAATAATAGTCATAAAATTAATCGCTGGGCTTGAAAACAGTATAGCTGACAGCAGAGAATCTCTTGCTACAGAGATCAAGGGACTAAGGAACAGTCACGAGGAGCTGAAAAACGCTTTAAACGAAATGCATAACAAAATGGAAACCACCACGGCTCGGATTGAAGAGGCAGAGGAGAGAATAGGTGAACTAGAAGATAAAGTTATGGAAAAAGAGGAAGCTGAGAAAAAGAGGGATAAAAAAATCCAGGAATATGAGGGGAAAATTAGAGAACTAAGTGATACACTAAAAAGAAATAATATACGCATCATTGGTATCCCAGAGGAGGAAGAGAGAGGGAAAGGTGCTGAAGGGGTACTTGAAGAAATAATAGCTGAGAACTTCCCTGAACTGGGGAAGGAAAAAGGCATTGAAATCCAAGAGGCACAGAGAACTCCCTTCAGACGTAACTTGAATCGATCTTCTGCACGACATATCATAGTGAAACTGGCAAAATACAAGGATAAAGAGAAAATTCTGAAAGCAGCAAGGGGTAAACGTGCCCTCACATATAAAGGGAGACCTATAAGACTCGTGACTGATCTCTCTTTTGAAACTTGGCAGGCCAGAAAGAATTGGCACGAGATTTTCAGTGTGCTAGACAGAAAAAATATGCAGCCGAGAATCCTTTATCCAGCAAGTCTGTCATTTAGAATAGAAGGAGAGATAAAGGTCTTCCCAAACAAACAAAAACTGAAGGAATTTGTCACCACTAAACCAGCCCTCCAAGAGATCCTAAGGGGGACCCTGTGAGACAAAGTACCAGAGACATCACTACAAGCATAAAACATACAGACATCACAATGACTCTAAACCCATATCTTTCTATAATAACACTGAATGTAAATGGACTAAATGCGCCAACCAAAAGACATAGGGTATCAGAATGGATAAAAAAACAAGACCCATCTATTTGCTGTCTACAAGAGACTCATTTTAGACCTGAGGACACCTTTAGATTGAGAGTGAGGGGATGGAGAACTATTTATCATGCTACTGGAAGCCAAAAGAAAGCTGGAGTAGCCATCCTTATATCAGACAAACTAGACTTTAATTTAAAGGCTGTAACAAGAGATGAAGAAGGACATTATATAATAGTGACAGGGTCTATCCATCAGGAAGAGCTAACAATTATAAATGTCTATGCGCCGAATACCGGAGCGCCCAAATATATAAAACAATTACTCATAAACACAAGCAACCTTATTGATAAGAATGTGGTAATTGCAGGGGACTTTAACACCCCACTTACAGAAATGGATAGATCATCTAGACACACGATCCATAAAGAAACAAGGGCCCTGAATGAGACATTGGATCAGATGGACTTGACAGATATATTTAGAACTCTGCATCCCAAAGCAACAGAATATACTTTCTTCTCGAGTGCACATGGAACATTCTCCAAGATAGATCATATACTGGGTCACAAAACAGCCCTTCATAAGTTTACAAGAATTGAAATCATACCATGCATACTTTCAGACCACAACGCTATGAAGCTTGAAATCAACCACAGAAAAAAGTCTGGAAAAACTCCAAAAGCATGGAGGTTAAAGAACACCCTACTAACGAATGAGTGGGTCAACCAGGCAATTAGAGAAGAAATTAAAAAATATATGGAAACAAACGAAAATGAAAATACAACAATCCAAACTCTTTGGGACGCAGCGAAGGCAGTCCTGAGAGGAAAATACATTGCAATCCAGGCCTATCTCAAGAAACAAGCAAAATCCCAAATACAAAATCTAACAGCACACCTAAAGGAAATAGAAGCAGAACAGCAAAGGCAGCCTAAACCCAGCAGAAGAAGAGAAATAATAAAGATCAGAGCAGAAATAAACAATATAGAATCTAAAAAAACTGTAGAGCAGATCAATGAAACCAAGAGTTGGTTTTTTGAAAAAACAAACAAAATTGACAAACCTCTAGCCAGGCTTCTCAAAAAGAAAAGGGAGATGACCCAAATAGATAAAATCATGAATGAAAATGGAATTATTACAACCAATCCCTCAGAGATACAAACAATTATCAGGGAATACTATGAAAAATTATATGCCAACAAATTGGACAACCTAGAAGAAATGGACAAATTCCTGAACACCCACACTCTTCCAAAACTCAATCAGGAGGAAATAGAAAGCTTGAACAGACCCATCACCAGCGAAGAAATTGAATCGGTTATCAAAAATCTCCCAACAAATAAGAGTCCAGGACCAGATGGCTTCCCAGGGGAGTTCTACCAGACGTTTAAAGCAGAGATAATACCTATCCTTCTCAAGCTATTCCAAGAAATAGAAAGGGAAGGAAAACTTCCAGACTCATTCTATGAAGCCAGTATTCCTTTGATTCCTAAACCAGACAGAGACCCAGTAAAAAAAGAGAACTACCGGCCAATATCCCTGATGAATATGGATGCAAAAATTCTCAATAAGATACTAGCAAATCGAATTCAACGGCATATAAAAATAATTATTCACCATGATCAAGTGGGATTCATTCCTGGGATGCAGGGCTGGTTCAACATTCGCAAATCAATCAACGTGATACATCACATTAACAAAAAAAAAGAGAAGAACCATATGATCCTGTCAATCGATGCAGAAAAGGCCTTTGACAAAATCCAGCACCCTTTCTTAATAAAAACTCTTGAGAAAGTCGGGATAGAAGGAACATACTTAAAGATCATAAAAGCCATTTATGAAAAGCCCACAGCTAACATCATCCTCAATGGGGAAAAACTGAGAGCTTTTTCCCTGAGATCAGGAACACGACAGGGATGCCCACTCTCACCGCTGTTGTTTAACATAGTGCTGGAAGTTCTAGCATCAGCAATCAGACAACAAAAGGAAATCAAAGGCGTCAAAATTGGCAAAGATGAAGTCAAGCTTTCGCTCTTTGCAGATGACATGATATTATACATGGAAAATCCGATAGACTCCACCAAAAGTCTGCTAGAACTGATACATGAATTCAGCAAAGTTGCAGGATACAAAATCAATGTACAGAAATCAGTTGCATTCTTATACACTAACAATGAAGCAACAGAAAGACAAATAAAGAAACTGATCCCATTCACAATTGCACCAAGAAGCATAAAATACCTAGGAATCAATCTAACCAAAGATGTAAAGGATCTGTATGCTGAAAACTATAGAAAGCTTATGAAGGTAATTGAAGAAGATTTAAAGAAATGGAAAGACATTCCCTGCTCATGGATTGGAAGAATAAATATTGTCAAAATGTCAATACTACCCAAAGCTATCTACACATTCAATGCAATCCCAATCAAAATTGCACCAGCATTCTTCTCGAAACTAGAACAAGCAATCCTAAAATTCATATGGAACCACAAAAGGCCCCGAATAGCCAAAGTAATTTTGAAGAAGAAGACCAAAGCAGGAGGCATCACAATCCCAGACTTTAGCCTCTACTACAAAGCTGTCATCATCAAGACAGCATGGTATTGGCACCAAAACAGACACATAGACCAATGGAATAGAATAGAAACCCCGGAACTAGACCCACAAACGTACGGCCAACTCATCTTTGACAAAGCAGGAAAGAACATCCAATGGAAAAAAGACAGTCTCTTCAACAAATGGTGCTGGGAGAACTGGACAGCAACATGCAGAAGGTTGAAACTAGACCACTTTCTCACACCATTCACAAAAATAAACTCAAAATGGATAAAGGACCTGAATGTGAGACAGGACACCATCAAAACCTTAGAGGAGAAAGCAGGAAAAGACCTCTCTGACCTCAGCCGTAGCAATCTCTTACTCGACACATCCCCAAAGGCAAAGGAATTAAAAGCAAAAGTGAATTACTGGGACCTTATGAAGATAAAAAGCTTCTGCACGGCAAAGGAAACAACCAACAAAACTAAAAGGCAACCAACGGAATGGGAAAAGATATTTGCAAATGACATATCGGACAAAGGGCTAGTATCCAAAATCTATAAAGAGCTCACCAAACTCCACACCCGAAAAGCAAATAACCCAGTGAAGAAATGGGCAGAAAACATGAATAGACACTTCTCTAAAGAAGACATCCGGATGGCCAACAGGCACATGAAAAGATGTTCAGCGTCGCTCCTTATCAGGGAAATACAAATCAAAACCACACTCAGATATCCCCTCACGCCAGTCAGAGTGGCCAAAATGAACAAATCAGGAGACTATAGATGCTGGAGAGGATGTGGAGAAACGGGAACCCTCTTGCACTGTTGGTGGGAATGCAAATTGGTGCAGCCGCTCTGGAAAGCAGTGTGGAGGTTCCTCAGAAAATTAAAAATAGACCTACCCTATGACCCAGCAATAGCACTGCTAGGAATTTATCCAAGGGACACAGGAGTACTGATGCATAGGGGCACTTGTACCCCAATGTTCATAGCAGCACTCTCAACAATAGCCAAATTATGGAAAGAGCCTAAATGTCCATCAACTGATGAATGGATAAAGAAATTGTGGTTTATATACACAATGGAGTACTACGTGGCAATGAGAAAAAATGAAATATGGCCTTTTGTAGCAACGTGGATGGAACTGGAGAGTGTGATGCTAAGTGAAATAAGCCATACAGAGAAAGACAGATACCATATGGTTTCACTCTTATGTGGATCCTGAGAAACTTAAGAAAAACCCATGGGGGAGGGGAACAAAAAAAAAAAAAAAAAAAAGAGGTTAGAGTGGGAGAGAGCCAAAGCATAAGAGACTGTTGAGAACTGAGAACAAACTAAGGGTCGATGGGGGGTGGGAGGGAGGAGAGGGTGGGTGATGGGTACTGAGGAGGGCACCTTTTGGGATGAGCACTGGGTGTTGTATGGAAACCAATTTGACAATAAATTTCATATATAAATAAAAAAAAAAAAAAAAAAAAAGAATAATGTAGAAGCATATTAAAGAAAATTAGTAAAATTTCCACCTGTGCAGTCTCCTTCGCCTCTACGGGCACAGAAGCACCTCCCTTCCTGAGCCTCCTCGCTCTCCAAGTTCACTTCTCCATGCCAGGTACCTGTTGAAGTCTGTGGTTCAGGATATGCAGATTGCTGTGCTAATCCTCCCGTCAGTTTCCTGGGTGGGTAGGATGGTTTAGTGTTGGTCTGGCTGTATTTCATGCACACGAGACACTTAAGAAACTTCCATGCTGTCTGCCATCTTGGCTCGTCCCCAGGGAGGTGAGATCTGTAGCACCAGTTCTCCGATATGAGATATCCCACAGGACAGTTGTGGTCGATGACAAAGCGGAAAAGGACATGGGCCAAACAGGGAGGCCACCCTGGAGGGGGAGGCAGAGAACTGGCTCCAGACCCGGGAAGGGGAGGGAGGGGCTCAAATGCTGGAGCCACGCCCACTTCCCTTCCTGCTGATTGTTCCTGAACAGCAGCCAACTGTCTGGGTCTGGTCTGGAGATCCTTCACCCCAAGGACCCACGGTCAAAAAGTTCACTGCCCTGCCTCTGCCCCACCTCCACCACAGCCACAGCCACAGCCACTGCAGTGTGCGGAGGCCCACGGGGCCATGGGTGTGCTTCCCACATGCTGGTGGGCTCCAGAAGGAGGCAGCAGGCATTTAAAAACCTTGGGCCTCGACGCTCCACCTGGTGGGCCAGACTATCTGGAGCCTCATGCCTCAAGTTCCCACTCTTTGTGCTCTATGGCCCTCCTAGCCTGAGGATGGGCTAGGGCCCCAAAGCAAATGAGTCATGTTCTGGAAAACGCGGAGATTCCTGAGAATACCGGGCCTCCATTCTGCTGGAAGAGGGCGTTCGAGAGTCCAGGAATCGTGGCCACACCCCTGTCTCAGTCCCAGACAATTTCCCCCATTCATACACATGAATACACACAGGCACAGGCACACACACACACACTCCCCCTCTGTGGCTATCTCTAGTTGTGACTTACTCTCCTTCCTCTGCCTCCTTCCATGTCCCTCTGGTCTCTGTCTGTCTCTGAGTCCCTGTGATCATTTTTTCTAGGGAACGCTTCCTCCCTCCCCCACCTCCGTCTCTCTTTCTGTGTCTCTGTCCTGTCCCTGGACAGTCTCATTGCATCTGGGATTCCGTGTGCTGTGCATGCCCATATGGACATAGTAGGCTGCTGATGGACAGGGCTGCAAGGGAACACACAAAGGGACGCGTAAGTAACAGGGGTCAGAGCACATCCAGACCTCCTAAGCCGTGACTGCCTCCAGGCAGCCCACACAAACTGGATATACATGTGAACTGTGAAAGGTCAGTCCCTTGGCCTTTGCCCTGTAGGTTGCAGCCAGCTGGGAGGTACTGAAACCCAAGGGACTCCCCAGTGTTTAGAGGGTGTGAAGAAAGGGCAGGGGCAGAGGAGGCTGGGAACCTAGTCGTGGCTGGTGTTTCTCCACATGCCATGTTCCAGTGCCATTGGTACTGGAAGGTTGGTATCAGTTGTGGCTCCCTTTCCTCGGCATCTCAACGCAAGCTCCCGTGACCCAATGGAAGTCCTGAAACTGCCCTAGTTTTCAGCCAGGTTTGGGCCCCAGGACAAATGCGTGTGGGGTGTGAGGAGGGAAAGCAAGTGTGGGTCGTGGGGAGGAGCTAGCCTCGTGAGTGGGATGTGGCAGAGGGCATGCGTGAGTGCAGAGGTCCAGTAGAGTGTCTGTGAGTGTATTGTGGCTGGCGCCTGTGAGTACTTTTGCCTGAGACCTAGCGTTTGTGCTGGCAGCGTGTGCGTGTCTGTGTCCACGTGCCGCGTGGCCG
This sequence comes from Puma concolor, assembly GCF_028749965.1. Taxonomy (NCBI): domain Eukaryota; kingdom Metazoa; phylum Chordata; class Mammalia; order Carnivora; family Felidae; genus Puma; species Puma concolor. The sequence goes on from NW_028240250.1 coordinate 47,194, forward strand.
TGCATCTTTGTGCCTGAGTGAGTGTGTGTAGGCCGTTGGCAAGTGAAGGAAAGAGACTGGGGGCTTTCCTGACTTGGTGGGTAAGGGGGAGGCTCAAGTGCCCTAGTCCAGCGAGTGTAATCCCTTCGCTCCTGGGATCGACACGGAGCTACCTGATCACCTTTCATGACGGGAGGAAAGCCTGGACTTTGCCTGGGTCCGCTCGTCTTGTGTTGCCTTGGCCAGGGGCAAGTTGGGGTTGGGCCTTCCATGGCCCAGCGGAGGAGGAACAACGTTCCCTGCAAGGAAGCGGGGATTAGTGGAGGGAGGCAGCAGATAGCATGAGTAAGTCTGGACCTGCTCCTGGACCGGCCTAAGGGGATCATCGCAAGGTCTTGTGGTCCCAGCCAGGACCAGGGTATGGGTCTCGGTGAACGTCCTCCTGGATGACCCTGCAGAGACAGGCCTGGCTGGTCTAGGGCCCCTTGCGAAGTTGGGGCCCGGCCCCTGGGCCCAATATTGTGGTAGGTGTTGTTCAAACTGAAAGGCATTGCCTTCTTGTCCCAGGCAGTCCCTGCACCTGGGACCCAGATTTGCTCCCACGTTCCTGCCACGGGGTCTCCCAGCGATGCATGGGAGTTTGACAGGCCCCATTTCTCTGGAGGGAGTGAGTTGCATAGGTCAGGTGCACGAGGCTCTGGGTCTGCTTTCCTGTCTTGCCCACCCCCTACATCCTCTGCTGAGGGCAGCTTGAGGGCTCACCACTGGACCTGTTCGTCTCCCTTTCTGGGTAAATGTTTGCCTCTCTGTCTGTCACAGTGGCCACCCCCTCTCAGCCCCCTACCACCTGTTCAGCCTCTCCCCATCCACCTGCGTTTCTATGCTTTGCTGTCACCTGAAGCTGTGGTGTGCTGCCTCATATATCACAGCCACCCTGGAGCATTTCTGTACCCCGTACGTATCCTGACATGGTCTAGCGAGTCTGGAGGAACCTCTTCTGTGTCACAGAAGCAACATGTTGGCCAGGGGTCCCGGCACACCAATTTGGCAATCCTAGAATCCCCCACCTGCCTGGCAGCCTCCTGGTCCCCTAAAGAGGGAGGGGAACACTTCATTCCACCAAAGGGAAAAGGCAATGCATGAGTGTGTCGCCTGGCCAGGCAATGCATCTCGAGCCTCCAATCCTGCAGTGTCTCTGTGTGGTGTGTGTGTGTAGCTGCTGCTGTCTGAAGGAGACAGGCAGGGAGTCCACATCACCACTGCCCTGACACGGAGGGAGACCAAATCACTGCCCTCGCTTCACACCTTCTGCAGCTTATTGGTTCCCCAAACTGGTAACGTGGCTTCGTGTAGACCCTGGGGTGTGTCCGCAGGCCGAAGGCTTGCAGGCCACCAGCGAACAGCCTGTGCAGGAAGGCCAGGCCCGACCCGAGGGGCAGGTGGGCAGCCCCAGCGAGATATCAGTGCCGCTGGGGCATGGCATAGTGGCGGTGGAGGCGCTGTGGGTCTGGTGGAGAAGGAGGTTGAGGTGGCGGCCACGGAAGAGGACGCGCCTGGGGAAGAGGGGCATGACCAGAGGAAGAAGGGGGAGGAGGACGAGGAGCAGGAGCCGGGGAAGGAGAAGGTCCAGGTTCACGAGGAGGAGGACGTGAAGGACGAGGGGGAGCAGCAGGAATAGAAGAGCAGAAGGAGAAGGAGGAGGAAGAAGAGGGGGAGAGGCAGCAGGAGTAAAATAATAGAAGGAGGAGGAGAAGCAGAAGCCCAAGCAGAAGAAGGAAGAGCGGAAGGAGGAGGAGTTGGCGGAAATGGAAGGGGAGGAGCAGGAGCAACGGGGTATACAAGAGGGGGCAGTGGCGGCGGCGGTGGCGGCGGTGGCAGGGGAAGAGGACCAGGAGGAGGAGCAGGAGGAGGAAAGGAAGGCGTGGGAGCCATTAAAGGGAGAGCCGAATTGCAAACCGAGGAGGAAGAGGAGCAGGAGAAGGGAGCGCTGGAGTAGGAGCAGCAGGGTCAGGAGGAGGTGGAAGGAAAGGAGGACAAGGAGGAGCGGGAGGAGGTGGAACAGAAGCCGTGTGAGCAGGAAGGTCGATGGGTGGAAGAAGCCCAGCATCTGCAGGTGAAGCAGGATAAGAAGAGGCAGTTCGAGACAGGCCTCAGTCATTGCCCTTCCCCACTGGAGGCTCTGGAGGCCCTTCAGATAGAGCTACAGCCCGTGAATAAACAAGCCAACCGGGAGCACGCTCGACTCAAACTCAGGATGTGGCAGAGGCGGCGGCATCATCTGGAACAGAGAAGTGCCCTTATCCAGGGCATCCGTGGTATCTGGGCCAAGGCTGTGTCCTTCCTGCTGCTGGTGGAGGGTCTAGAGGGGGCTGGGCTTGCACAAGAGGAAGGAAAGGGAGGTGACATTTAGAGGAACCCAGGACAGGGACTGGAGCTAAGCCACGCTCCAGTGGCCGGGAAGGTGCAAACATGATCCCATCCAGTGGACCTGGCTCTGCAATGAGTGTGGGAGGAGGGCAGTGCTGGGGTGGTGGAGGCACCTGTGCTTTATGTCACACCTGGCACGGAAACAGCGCTGAGAGAGTGCGGAGTGGCGGTGGAGGTCGAGGCCAGGACTGGGAAATGACCGAGGGCTTCTTTCCATGCAAAGCCGCGTGGGGGCACGTTATGGGTCCCGCTAAGCATCTTGCTGCGGGGAAAGCGATGCGTATGCCCACTGGTCGGCGCGAGACTGGATGTGTGCTGTGTGGCTGTGTGGCTGTGTGGCTGTGTGGAAGTAAGCGTCCTCAGTGTCCTCATGAGCACACAAGGCTAGGCGTGGATGCGGGCGTCTGGGCATGCACAGCCTCCTGTGCATGTCTAGCAGATCCCTGCGGAATCCTGAGACCCCGTGGGCCTGGATGCAGCCTGTGGGGAGGGCGTGAGTCCCTGGGGGAGGATGCCAGTGCCTGGGGGAGGACGCCAGGATGCGGTCCACACTGGTTCTCTGGGTCAAGGTCTCTCACGCCCAGCACCTGAAGGCTCTTTGACCTGCAGCAGTTTGTGAACCACCCTCAGATGTCAGCCCTGATTAGTAAGCACGATGAAAGCATGCTTCGCCACATGACCAATTTGAAGGTCGGCCTGGGAGTGGGAGGCGGTGTGGGTGGGTGGCTGTGTGGGTGGGGAAGGTGGTGGGGAGAAGTGGTGTGTTCCTTTCTCAGGGGAGGGCGGGTCTCCTGGAACAAGATTTCACATTTCTGCCCCACATTTCTACCACGGCAGGTGGAGCAACACAAGTTTCCCAGGGAATGCCGGAAGATCCTGCTGTTTTTTGGCAAGAACTCCTACTTCCAGAATGAAGTTGTTACGAAGGAGTAGGTCCTTGGCCTTGCTGGTAAGTGTCCACTGAATGCATGGGCGGCAGTGGGTGGAGGGTTGAATGTGATTAGTTCTCTGGCGGCTTCTCACATACTCGTCTTCCTGCAGGGTATAGGGCGTCTCATTCCAGTCCCATCCAGTGGTACCCAAGGTACAGACAGGAGGCCTACAGACGCAGGCATGACAACAGCAGCCTCAACTTCTTCACCTGGTTCTCTGACCACAGCTTTGCCGGCTCTAGCAGGATTGCTGAGGTGGGGCCCTGTAACAAGGAAGGGAGGTGATTTTCATGGGTTCCCCCACTGCGTGGGATAGCTACCTGAGGCCTGGCCTGTCTCCCCTACCAGATAATCATAGAGGATATTTGGCGCAATCCCTGCTGTATTTCAAGATGAAGGAGGCCCCAGGAGAGAGAACTGAGAGGGAAAGAGGTGAGCAGCGAAGGGTGTGGGCACTGAAATGTGTGCCGTGGGGCCCATGGCACAATTCTCTTCTGCATGGAGGCACCGAGACTCACAGTGGCACAGAAGGTGACACCAGGTCAAAAGGACATCGGCCTGAGACAGGGAGTCTTAAGAAGTAACGTGTCAAAGAGGCTTTGCCCCTTTGGGGAGGCTGAAGGTGGGCAGTGGGCTAGACAACAAGAATGAGCAAATCGGGACATCCAAAGCTGGCTCATCAGTTAGCATGGTGACAACTGTCATTCTAGGACCATGAACCCACCCTCAGGCGTCCTACCACCATCCCACATGTTGTCTGGCTTCTGGAGCCACTTGTCAGCTTTGGCACAGCTTATCATACCCTCCCATTCTACTTTCCGTTTGGAAACATGCAAGCAACCTTAAACAGGGCCAAGATAAGACTCTCACCTGTCCTGTGTGTGTGTGTGTGGGGGGGGGGTTGTGTCTGTGTGTCTCTGTCTGTGTGTACCCTTATATCCCAGGGATATGCACAATCTTGAGAAGACTATAAGGAGCATCGCACTTCATGGACCCTAGTGGAAAGCCTCCGACGCTCACCGATGGTCCACAAGATTCTCCTGCCCACGAAATAAGGACAAGGCTCGTGGTGACACGTGGCACAGGGTGGGGGTCCAGTACATTTGAAGAAATATAGAATGGGTGATAAACAGCATGAAGTCTTTGTGTGTGTTTTCGGCTCAGGTACGCTCTCGGGCGTGTCCATGTATACATGCGACTGTCCAGAGGTGTAAGTGTTCTCTGCCTGCACATTGGAGTTCCAAGAAAGGGCGGGACGTAGGACATTGTCTTTAGGGATGGGTCACACATTGGGATTGCATGTGAGGTCAGTAAGATTGAACCAATGGAGAGTTGAGTGAGGGAGGACAGGGCACAAACCTGAGAGAAAGGCCAGCGCCCAGGTTCATATCTTTCCTGTGAAAATGAGGAAATTCAAGGAAATGGAGAGGCCAGCACAGGCCAGGGATGTCCAATACTCAGGGTTTGATGATGTCCATGAAGGTGCCCCCAGAATCCCGCATGGTGACATCCTCAGTCATGTTGACTGAACCGCCACACACAGGAATTCTGCATGGTCTCTGCATGGTTCAGCAAACATGAATCAGACTCCCAGGTAGGAAGTAATGGACAAATGAGGGAACAGAACACACAGGAGGCACACAGAAACGAGACACACGCTGGCAGGGTAAGTCTCTCCCAGCCAGGAACATGCCACATGGCAAAGGAGGAAGTGGGAAAACGTTGCTAGACCACCTTTCACACTTTACGCCTGCATCTGAAACGTGCAAGCCAGTGACGTTTGAGCCCCTAGGGTACAAAGGGTTTGAAAACAGAAGAACGGAAAATAGATGTGTGACTTAATGGTCACAGCAAGGCAGCTGCATTTGGGGACATTAACTGGCTGGCAGTGAGTGCATGGCCAATCCTCTGACGAAGGTCCTATGGGCACGGAAGGATTTCTGGCTCCGGGAACATATAAGAGAACACGCAGAAGCCCCTCCACCTGACAGCAGGACAGCAATTGGATCTGTCAGTGGAAGAAAGGGGTTGAATTCAGAGGGAAACACACTCAAGCGCAGAAGCATACACCAAAGACAAGACAGGCCATCAGAGCCACAGCTGACACAACACGCAGGTGTGCAGAAACAAAGGCGGTTACACGGGTACACCTGTGCCCACTTGGGCCAGGCAAGCAGGCATCACCAGAGAGGCGTTGGCACAGGCAAAGCCAGGAAAGGACACAGACACGCCAGAGCTCACTCAGGGAGACAGAGGAGCACAGGCAATGCAAGACATTTCCTGTACACAGAGAACAGCAGGACGGTCCCAACAGGCCAATGAGAGACGGGTGTGCTTCAGAGATAGGGAAGTCAGAAGGCTCCTGAATTGCAGAGGGTGGCCCCTGTCGAGGGAAAACACTCTGGAGCCCACACACGCTGGTGTTGTGGTGGAAGATGCCGGTAGGCAGCACATACAGTTGTGCAGGGGGTTTAGCAACTCCTGGACCCTCGGGCTCCCCAGGGAGTGCTGCGGCTACGGGAGGACACCCGGGGCTGCAGGATGTGCATCCTGAGGGCTGTAATCCCTCGGACACAGAGCACCCAGGCCTCTGACCACGGTCCCTGGACACAAGGGTCCACACTTGAGGGTTTGGCTCTGGGAGCCGTGAGGGCATTCCACACCCACACCTTGCCCGTACATTCTCTTTGGGACAGGCCGGGGGGAAAAGTCACCTGGCCCCTCAGCAGGTATTGGCGGGAGATATGAACATGTGGGGGACCCTGTCTTCCCCTTTCCAGTAAAGTGTTCCTGCTCGGCAAGACCTATCAAGTAACGGCCTGCTTGTGCAGAAAGATGCCCCAAAGGGCCCAGCATCATGACCACTGAGGCCGTATTCCCACTGCAGAATCATGGGCCATACTTTCTTTGGATGTTCATACCCAAAGACATGGGCCAGCACAGGGAGCTATCCAGGGTACCGGGACGTTTACACATCAAGCAGCTGAGAAGACATGCTTCTCCAGCCAGTGTGCAGACAGCAGCGAGAAAAAGACCTGCCATCCCTTCTAGAGAGTGCGACAGCCTCCGCCCTGGAAGAGGTAAGGCTTGGGCGTACAAATCCGGACTCCACAGCGTGCTGACACCCCGCTGACCATGTTGTCTGCATATTGGTAGGGGCAAGAAGCCTCCATGCATTGGGACTGCCAAAGCCTTCTCTGGAATAGAGCCATTGCAGGGAAGACTCTTGTGCTTCAGAGTACTGCAGTGGGGATCCTGGCGGGCTTGGGCAGCTTGGGAGACAGGAAGATTAGTGTGGGGATATCAGTCTCAGGCACGCTGTACTAGGGCCGTGTAACTTGGGGATAGAGAAGAGCCTGCGATGGACAGGGCTGAACTCTGTCTACTGCACTGCTAGCACGGTGGAGATTTGCCCCATCCCTAGCACAGACATCTCTGGCAAGCAGCCATCTGCTGTGGAAGGAGTACCCCAGTACTCACCTCTTCCTAGGTGAGGCTCATCCCAGTCCTTTCTAAGCTCCAGGCCTGCACAGGACCTCTGCACAGAATGCTAAGGCTGCACAAGTCCATCGTTCCCTATGTGGCCGAGGCAGCCTTTGTCCAGACACTCAGGCCAAGGAACGCAGGCCGCCTGGGACGAGGCGACCTCCCTGAGGGCCTGCTGGTGTTTGCCCTTGGGAGTCTTCTCACAAGTCTCACGTGGGGTGTGGGACACGTGGCATAAGCCTTTGGACCCAGAGGAAGAACTGCACTGGACTCATCACGGCTGATGATGAGAGGGCAGCGGGCACATGGGAGAGGATGACATGTCCGTGGCCTTTGAAAGCCCCACCTCCCCGTGAACCTCCCCTATGTTGGCTTGCAATCTGGGCCACCCATTAGTAACCTGAGGTCATTTCAGAAACAGCGAAGTTCACACAAGGGCATCAGTACTAGGACTCCTTCAGGAGTCTTGTGGGTGTGAATGTGTGATCAAATTGGTTGATGAAAAAATTAGGTATTTTGTTTTGTTCACAATTTTATTTTCAACATTCATTCTCAAATTTGTTATGCTTTATTATATGATTTCTTAAAAACTCCTTCAAAATATGATTTGGTTTTCAATCTGGAACACCTCTTAAATTTTTATGTATTAAAAATTGGGATGACAAGTTTGAAGTCAATATTAAAAAGCCTCTCAAATTCATTCCATCTGACAATATTGCCCAAATTGTTGATATTTTATTTGATTTTAAAATGTCTCAACTTATCTTTTTAAAAGTTATTTATTTTGAAAGAGAGAGAGATAAAGAGACATCGAGAGAGAGAGAGAGGGAGAGTTCAGAGGAGGGGCACAGAGATGGTGAGATAGAATCTCAATCGTGAATTAGTAAACCAAAAGCTCTGAAGAAACAAAAGCCCAGGACCAGATCAATTCTACTATAAACTTAAAGAAGAGTTACTCCCTGTTCTTCTCAAAGGAATTTCAACTTCATTCTATGAGACCAGCATTAACTTGATATCAAAATCTGAAAACTAGTCCACTAAGAAAAGAAGGACAAGCCCATATGTTTAATGAACATAGATGCAAATATTCTCAAGAAAATACTTGCACACTGACTCTAATACTTTATAAAAAAAAGTATTCACCAGAATTGAGGGAGATTTTTTCCTAGTTTGCAAGTATAGTCCAATATTCACAAATCAATTAACATGTTACACTACACCAATGAGATAAAGAAGAAGAGCCACATCATCATTTCAACAGATGCAGGAAAAGCATTTGAACAAGTACAACATGCATTCATGAAAAACACCCTCGGCAAATTAGGTTTAGAGGAAAAATACCTCAACATAATAAAGGCCATCTATGAAAAACCCATAGCTAAAATCTTTTTCAATGGGGAAAACCTGAAAGCTTTTCCCATAAGCTTAGGAACAAGACTAGGATGTACACTCCCACCACTTTTTTATTCAGCACAGTACTAGAACTCCTAGCCACAGCAATTAGACACTAAAAAGATGTAAAAGGCAATGGAATCAATAAAGAAGAAGAAAAATGTTCTCGATTTATTGAGGACATGATACTCTACTGTAGAAAACCTGAAAGATTCCACGGACAAAAGTGTGAGAACTGAAGAACTAATTCAGTAAATTCATAGGGTACAATCAACATACAGAAATCTGTTGCATTTGTATACACTAATAATGAAGCCGCAGAAAGACAGATTAAGAAAACAATCCCATTTATAATTGGACCAAAAAAATAAGATATCTAGGGGTAAACATATACAAAGAGGTGGATAACCTATACTCTGAAACCTATTAAATAAGGTTGAAAGAAACTGAAGTCAACACCAAGAAATGGATAATTCCATGCTCATGGATAGAAAGGGCAAATAATGTTAAAATGTCTATGTTACCAAAGCGATCTACATATTTAATATAACCCCGATGAAAACACCAATGGCATTTCTCACAGAACTAGAACAAACAGTCCTAAACTTTATATGGGACCACCAAAGTACCTGAAGAGCAAAGCAATCTTAAGCAAGCAAACAAACAAACAAACAAGCAAACAGACAGACAGACGAACAAAGAAACTCTGGAGGCATCACAAACTCCAGATGTCAAGTTATACTACAAAGCTGTAGTTATCAAAACTGCATGGTGCTGGCACAAATTGGAACGTAGACCAAAGGAACAGAACAGAATACCTAGAAATAAACCCACAAGTATCTGGTCTATTCATCTTTGACAGAGCAAGAAAGCATATAAAATGGGAAAAAGGTATTCTCTTCAGCAAATGGTGTTGGAAAACTGAACAGAAATGTGCAAAAGAATGAAACTGGACCACTTTCTTACAAAACACATGAAAATAAATCCAAAATGGATTCGAGGTAAAAATCCTAGAAGAGAACACAGGCAGTAATTTTTTGACATTAGCCAAAGAAACGTTTTCTAGGTATATCTCCTGAGACAAAAGCAAAAATACAAAAACAAAAGGAAAATAAACTATTGGGATTGCATCCAAATAAAAAGCTTCTGCACAGCTAAGGAAAAACTCCAATAAAATGAAGGGCAACCTACAGAATGGGAGAAGCTATTTGCAAATGACATATCCAGTAATGGATTAGTATCCACTATATAAAGAACTTACAAAACTCAATACTGAAAAACGAAATTATCCAATTAAAAAATGGGCAGAAGTCCTTAACAGACACTCCTGCATGAAGACATCCAGATGGCCAACAGACACTTGAAAAGATGTTTATCATCACTTACCATCAGGAAATTGCAAGTCAAAAGGACAATGAGATACCACCTCACACTCTTTGGAATAGCTAAAATCAGCAACACAATGAACAACAGGTGTTGATGAGGATTCGGAAAAAGAACTTTTGCACTGTTGATGGGAATGCAAACTGGTGCAGTCACTGTGGAAAACATAGTGGGTTCCTCAGAACGTGAAAACTACAACTGCAGCAATCACACTACTGTGTATTTACCCAAAGAATCCAGAAACGATAATTCAAAGAGAGAGTAGAACCCTGATAATTTTGGCAGCATTATGGAACAGCCACGTGTCCATCAAATGATGAATGGATAAAGATTTACTATGTATACATGATGTGGTATTATAATGTGGTATTATACACACATAATTATATGATGTGGTATCTTATGTATAATACCCACACACAGGGGAATAGTACTCAGCCACGTAAAATAATGAAATCTTGCCATCTGCAACAACATGAATGGAGCTAGAGAATATAATGCTAGGCAAAATAAGTCGGTCAGCGACAGATACCATATGACTTCATTCATATGTGAAATTTAAGAAACTAAATAAATGATCAAATGTTGGGGAAACAGAGTAATAGACAAATCAAGAAACATGCACTTCATTATAGATAACAACATGCTGGTTACCAGTGTGTGTGTGTGGGGGGGGTGCAGATGTAGTGAGTGAAATATGTGATGGGGATTAAGGAGTGCACTTGTTGCCATGAGTACTGGGTATTGTAAGGAATTGCTGAATCAGTATATTGTACATCTGAAACTAATATAACACTATATGTGAAAAAAAAAGAGGCATCCTTGTGGCTCAGTTGGTTGGCCATCCAACTTTGGCTCAGGTCATGATCTCTCAGTTCGTGGGTTCAAGCCCTACATTGGGCTCACTGCTGTAGGCATCACGCCCACTTCAGATATGCTATTCCTCTCTCTCTGACCCTGCTTGCATTCTCTCAGAAAGAAATAAGATATTGTTTCAAAACCATAAAATATTTAAAAATAAATTCAGTTTATCAGAAAAAGAAAAAAAAAAAAACATTTAGAGCACCTAATTAAGTTACTGGATTTTCTGATATTTTAGGTTTCAGGAAATTCATTTGTTTGAATATGTGTTATTATCTCTTTTTAGGTATTCTCTGTCCCGTCCTGTTTTCATGATGATGATGATGATGATAATAATAATAATAATAATAATAATAATAATAATAATAATAATAATAATAATAATAATAATAATAATAGCAATAATAATAGGATTCTATATAAGGGGTGTTTGCTATGTTCAGATATTGTTCTAAACTCTTTAGATGATCATTATATTCATCTCTTGGTCTTACATATATGAGAACGAAAGCACAAATCATTAAAAAAATCTGTGCCGATGATCACACACCTAGTACTGGTGAGACAGGATGTAAACTTGGGTGAGTTGACACTAGAGGACACTATTTCATGCCACCTCTCAGTTCCATCACATGCCACCTGTGTTGACCTTGGGAGCAGACAAGTTCCTTAACCTCTGAACTTCTTCAATTTGCTGATATGTAAAAGGAGGTTAATAGTAACCCCTCCCTCATAGGGCCCTAAGGAGAATGACAGGAAGTACTTGTGAAATGTTCAGAACCTCACCTGGGATGAGTAAGAACTAAGTAAGTGTTGGCAAGAAACATCTCAGCCAGGCTAGCTGGTCCCCAAGTCTTACTCATTTGCTCCAGGGTTAGAGTTATGGGGTTATGCTAGTTTTTCAAAGAAATGACTTGCATCGCTTTCATTCTCTTGCTGCTTTTTCTTAAACCAGTTGTAGTCATTTACATTGTCTCCAAAACATTCATTGTCTGTTTTATTGGCATGTGTACATAGGAGTTTTTAATAACCAAAAGCTCTATAATGTTACCATGTTTAACTTTAATAATTTGATTTCCTTGAATTTTCTGTTTACAAGAAAAAAAGTTTAATTTTAGTGACTTGGTAAATTGGTTAAGTTTTAAATTTCTTGGTTAAATACAACAATACAAGGAAATACAAGAAGTACAAGATATACAAGGAAAACATCTAACACTTTCAAGTTGGGTCACATTTGTTCCCTCTCCAGTTGCTCTCTCAGGCTACTCTCACCTCGGGGGCTTCTCTTCTAAGACTGAAATTCTCTTGACTCTGTTTATCTCCTTCCAACAAGTGTCAATTATACATAACTGCGATGAAGGAAGGGAGATCAGATTTTTCATGAATCTTCTTGATGAAATTACATGATCCAGGCTCACAAGGTAACAATTTAGCATTCTCTCATACAAACAAGAAATAATTAGAAATATAGTCAGAGAATTGGCGCCATTTGCCATAACAGAAGTAAAAGGAGAAGGAGGTGGAAGGAAGGAAGGAAGGAAGGAAGGAAGGAAGGAAGGAAGGAAGGAAGGAAGGAAGGAAGGAAGGAAGGAAGGAAGGAAGGAAGGAAGGAAGGAAAGGAGGGAGGGAGGGAGGGAAGGAGGGAAGGAAGGAAGGAAGGAAGGAAGGAAGGAAGGAAGGAAGGAAGGAAGGAAGGAAGGAAGGAAGGAAGGAAGAGGAAGGAAGGAAGGAAGGAAGGGAGGGAGGAACTTAACAAGACACATGAAGAAAGTATATAAATAAGCCTTTCAGAAAACTTTAAACCCATGTGAGAGATATTTAAAAAAACAAAAGCTTAAATATAAACATTCCTTGTGTTGGAATAGGAAAAGTTATTATTGTAAGAATGCCAACTATCTCTAAATTACTATGGAAATTTGTTGCAAGCCCAATAAAATATGGATTTTTAAAAATCAGATCAGCTGGTTCTAAGATTTTTGTATAAATATCAATATTCAAGCTGATCCAGAAATTTTTGCTGAAAGGGTAGCATATGAATTAGGCGAGTTCTACCAGATAATAAATTATGTGATAAAGCAATTGTGGTTCAGCTGAATGAATGAAACGTCATAGAGAATCCAGTAGTAGGTTCAAAGCATATGCAAATTTAGTATATAACTAAGTGAACCTTTCAAAGCAAATGCATTGTTCGAATAATAGTAACAAAGATACTATTCATGAAGTTTCAATACTTTTCTTATAAATGTCTTAATTTGCATTATGTCATATTATTAATGTTATATGTTTTCTTATAAAAATGCATCTATAAAATCCTAGGAGAAAACAAGAAAGTTATTTTTCTTGTCTATTGGGAAAAGCCTTCTTAATATATACTGAGCATTTGTTGCTAAGAAATTTTAGGCACTTACGTATTTATTTATTTATTTATTGAATTTCCACACTGTGATAATGCCCATTTCACAAAAGAGAAAGCAAAGAACAAAAAAGGTAAGGGGACTTTATTTGTTTCCCTATAGCTCAAGATGGAGTACCTAGATAGTTTTACTCTAGATCGTGTGTTCTCAAACGTGATGATAACAACTGACATACACCAGAAAGAGCAGAAACAATGGCGGAGCCCAGTGGAAGGCCATGGGCTCAATCCCTCCTTGGCCTTAACAGGTTGGCAGTATCTGCCTGCACTTGTCCACAGGTGAGTCATTGTTAGCATAGGCATAAAAATGTCTTGGCATCATTACTTAACCTGTGAACAAGTGGCAGTATGGCCCTGGTTGCAGAGAAAGAAATTTTGCCTACCACCAGGAAGCGATGTGTGAGAGGCAGTCTTATAAACTGGTAAATTAGTATGCTGTACCTGGCAGCACCTTAACCTGGAAATACAAAATTTCATTATACACAACCTATGCGTTTCCCCCTAAGAGTAAAACAAATCAAAACAAACAAACAAACAAACAAACAAACAAACAACACAAAAACCCAGGAAGCAAGCTTACCCCATACCTGCAAGGAGGATGGCTTCCCACATGTTGTTTAAGAAGTGTCTTTTATGTGGATCAAAGGAAACTATAACTTTCTTAGGTAAGATTTATGTGTCAAAGCATTCATTTTTGCCAACGCTCCAACACAGTCATCTGCAGAATCACTTTAAATCTTATCTCACTGCCTTCCCCAGTTTTATTACAAATGGAGAAGATATTTTTTTATGTAAGACAATCTATGACGTCCTAGGAGAAAATATGGGGGAATTATTCTTATAATCCAGAATGACAATGATCTTTCTAAAATAGGGGTGGACATTACACTCAAATGTAACGATAGTAGGGAAGGATCATTTTTATTATATTGAACATATATATTTTTTTAATTTTGTAAAGAAAAAACAAAGCCAAAAAAAAAAAAAAAGGAAAAGAAAAAATAAAGTGAGGTGCCTGGGTAGCTTGGTAGGTTAAGCGTCCAAATTCGACTCGGTCACGATCTCATGGTTTGTGGGTTTGAACCCTGCATCTAGCTCTTTGCTGAAAGCTCAGAGTCAGGAGTCTGTTTCAGATTCTGTGCCTCCCTCTCTCTCTTCTCTTCCCTGCTCGCACTCTCTCTCTCTCTCAGAAATAAATAAACATTAAGTTAAAAAAATTAAAAAAATAAAATACAGACAAATGAAAATTAGTGGAAATATTTGCACCACCAATAGAAACACAGAAGACAAATTCCCATAATGCTTGTATTGTTTTTTTTTAAGCCACACTGTTAAACAAAACAAAAATCCAATAGAAGGTATAGAGGAAAGAAAAAGGAAGTTCATCAGAAAACAAGCATAAATGACTTTTAAAAACTGTAAAGACGAACAACCACAATTTTAGAAAGCAATTGCAAATAAAAATGAAATACTACTACTCTTCTATTGGACAAAAACATTGGTAATGCACACTATAGAAATCGGAAGAGGAAAGAGGCATTTCAGAAATGTAATTGGCGAAATGGTACCTCTTCTTTGGAAGACAGTTTAACATGATAATGGTAAAAATAACAGTAATAACATTTATTGAGTGTTTGGCATGTTGGACAGACACTGATCTATTTCACATAGTTTAATTTAATTATTCCTCATAACAACCAAATGAAGTGGTTTATATTACTACCCCTCTGAGAAATCAGAGGCACAAGAAGATTAAGACATGTGCTGTGAATGGAGTAGCTGAATTCAAACTCAGTACTAAAAATTCAGTTTAAAATACCAAACTTGACAATATCCATAAAAACTCAACATATTTATACCTGTTATATGTACACCTTCATGGGGGTTAGGTTTTTCCCTACGACACAGAACAAGGAAGGACTATGGTTTTAACAGGGTAAAAGTGGATGTCTCTCCCAAATCAATGAACTTTGGAGGTATACAGCTCCAGTCTGATTGGGCAGCTGTATTCTATGAAGTGCATAGAAATCTAGTTCCTACCAGCTCTTGCTGGAAGAATCTCAGTTCACTTTCCATCCAAACGGTTTGGCCCTAGAGTACATGATCCAAGGCAACATGTGAATGACATCAAAGAAAAAATAAAGGACACAAGGCCCACAGCTGTCTCAACTTTCTCAGAAGCTGCCACATGACACTTCCTCTTATATTGCTTTGGCTGCCAGGGAAGCTGGGGTATGTAGTCCTAATTCTGAGTGTCCGTAGGCACAGCTCAACGCTGGTAATAACCTGCAAGGGAAGGAGGTGGAGGAATGGATGTGGAAGAGGTTCTTTCTGTCCTACTGATACCACAATTCCAGTTCTAGGAAATTTCCCAAGATTTTTACATTACAAATCTTCCTTGATTTAGGATGGAGTCACCTCTAGATAAAACCAGTGTGAGTGGAAGTTATTCTAAGCCAAAAATGCATTTAACACGCGTAATGTGCTGAATATCATAGTTTAGTCTAGCCTCTATTATGTGTGTTCAGAATAGTTGCATGAGCTGAAATTATGAGACATCATCTAACACACAGCCTATGTTCCATTAAAGTTTAACTGTCTCATGTATTTCAGTGAATACTGTGTTGAAAGCATAAACACAACGGTTGTGTGAGTACAGAATGGCTGTAAGCATATAGATTGTTCACCACCATGATCATGTGGTGGACTGGGAGCTGTGGCTGGCTGCTCTGTCAGGCATCACAGGAGAGGGTCGTATCGCCTCTCATTACCACTGGGAGAGGTCAAAAACTTAAATTTGAAATACAATTTATCTTCGAAAACGTTTAATGTTTATTCAAGTTTTGGAGAGAAAGAGAGACAGAAAGAGTGCGAGCAGGGGAGGGACAGAGAGAGAGGCACACAGACACAGAATCTCAAGTCAGCCCCAGGATGCAAGTTGTCAGCATAGCCTGAGGCAGACTTGAACTCAGGAGCCGTGAGATCTTGACATGAACTAAAGTCAGATGCTTACACCACTGAGCCAGCCAGGTGCTCTTCAAGGACAATTTCTAAACAATGCTATCATTTTCACACCATTGTAAGGTCCAATAACTAGAAGTCAAACAATATTAAGCCAGGGACTGCTAATCCTCCATTCATCCTTGCAGATATATTTTTGATCATCCTATGCCTGCCAGTAAGCTCACGTCCATGGACTGCATCGTTGAAGCTTTCTTGTCCTCTGGCTTCCATCCATAGTTGGCAGGTATACGAATAGGTAGCCAGAGAGCAAAAGAAAAGCAGTCATTATATGTACTCTGAACTCTGGAATTTTGGCAGTGGCTTATTCCTCAGTCTATGGCCACATCTCCTGTTAGGTGGCTTCTCTCCCAGCCGTGGGCTCATTGGCTTCTAGTAACACTTGTCCTTTCCTTGTCCCCTGGTGCCTGGGAGAGGTGACGTCTTCTCTTGCTCATCCCCAAGGACTCAACCACTTAGTTTGGAGCCCGTTTTTCTCACCAGCACCTGTGTTCATAGATTCTCCATTAAACTCTTTCCAGATAAGTTTTTCAAGGCACCACTCACACTCTGCTGGACTCTGGCAGGCAAACATATGTACAAGGACTTTCACGGCAGCATTGTTTTCTATAGTCGTAGACTACAAACAAATTAAATACACATAAACAAGGGACACATTAAATACCTCTAATGCAAACAGGGTAGGAAATACCATGAAGTATATTTAAAAAATAATGTCCCATTGGACCTGATACTTTAATTTTTAACAGGGCAAATCTCATGTCAAACATTTTCACAATCACAAAAATCATGTACCTATAAAATAGAGAGGTGTAGATAATATCTTGCTACCAGCTATATATATATATATTTTTTTTTCATGTGAGATACGCATATTATATACTTTGAGATTCTGGAAAAAAACCCTACAAACTGTTAAAAGTGGTCTTCTTCTGGGGAAGAATAATGGAGGCCTAGTGAAGACATAGATTTACTTTCATTGAACAACTTGTTTTGCTACTATATGAATTTTTACCATGTGTATATTACCTTTAAAAAGCTCGTTAAAGGAAAAAAAAAGGTTTCCTTAGGATACATATAGGGAAGTTTATGAATATGACAATAACACTCCTCTGATATTTCAATATTGCAGTTTGGATCCCAACTTCCTCCCCTCCCTACTCTGCCCCCCCTTTTCCTCTCCCTCCATACAGGGTCACTAAACTCTCTTTTCTCACACAGGACAGCACTTCCGGGACTACTGTGGTCCTTGCTGTGTGTTCCCCAAGTTGTCACGGCTCTCACTGCACTTGAGGTTCATCATGATCCAGAATCATCTTACATTATATAGTTCTTATAGCTAAGCTTTCAAGGCTTGGCTTTTTAGGAAATTAAACTACCTTTCATATTTCTTCAAAAAAATCTTACTCTCAGCTGACAACTCTTAGAATATGGTAAATTCTCCCACGATTGGCTAAAGGACTCCAGTTGAATTCAAATGCTCTAGTGTTACTCTGGGTTGAATTCATAGGAACAAAAGTCTTTATTGACCCTTTGTCTTCGGACCCATTCCTTCCTTTATTTCTCAATTGAGCATCAATTTATTGAGTGTCTATTTTATTCCCAAACTGTAGGAGGTGCTAGAACTTAATGAATGGATAGTCCTGGTCCACAGAAATATTAAGTCCTATTGGAGACATGAAAGTGTAAGATGTGTTGGGGCACCTGGGTGGCTCAGTTGGTTAAGGGGCCGACTTCAGCTTGGGCCATTATCTCACAGCTTGTGAGTTCAAGGTCCATGTAGGACTCTGTGCTGACAGCTGAGAGCTGGAGGGTGCTTTGGTCTACACCTCCTTGTCTCTCTGCCTCTCACCCACAGAAGCTCTGTCTCTCTCTCCTCCAAAAATAAAAATACATAAATAAATAAATAAATAAATAAATAAATAAATAAATAAATAAATAAATAAATAAACATTAGGAAAAAAATTATGTGTAAGAGGTGTCAATTGAAGTGTGTATAGAGTTTGAGTCCGGGCATAGAAAGAGAGTGTTGGATCAGGATAAGTAACTAGAGCAAATTTCTAAGAGTATGATTGACGGTGGGTAGTAATAAAAGGTGAGTCGGGGTGCCCTAGGAAGACTCGTGAAAGGGACGTCATGTAACGCATTGGAAACAACGTAACTTAAAGCAGGAAAGCAGGACCCTTGAAGTAATGTATGACCTTTGATAGAAGATTATAATGGTGAGTTAAGCTGTCAGATAACATCATCAGTGTCATCATCACCCTGGAAAGAATCAAAATGGAAGGGGAAAGGGATGAATTAAGAGTGTCTACTACATCACCAGACACATTAAAGATGCTCAATATCACTAATCAGAGAAACCTGAATCAAAACCACAAAGACGCAGCAATTCACACCTGACAGAATGCCTCGTATCAGCAAGACAAGAAATAACAAGTATTGGTGAGAAGGTAAGAGAAAAAGTAACACCAATGCACTCTTGGTGGGAATGTAAATAGGTGCAGCCACTCTAGGAAACAGAATGCAGGTTACTCAAAACATTAACTCAGAAATACTATGTCATCCAATAATTCCACTACTGGTATTTACCCAAAGAAAAGGTAAACCCCAATTTGAAAAGAGGCATGCACCCCTGTGTTTACTAAAGCATTATTTATGATAGCCCAGATATGGAAGCATCCCAAGAGTCTAGCAACAGATGAATTCATAAAGAAATGTAGTGTCCATATAATGGAATATAATTTAATTTTTTTAAAAAAAGGAATAAAACCTTGCCGTTTGCAACAACATGTGTGAACCTACAGGGTATTATGCTACGTGGGATTATTCCGATAAAAGGAAATACCATATAATTTCACTTTTATGTAGAAGCTAAAATACAAAACAGAAAAAGAAACAGACAGATTCTTCAATACAGAGGACAAACTTGGTTACAAGAGGAGAAGTGGGTGGGCTGTGTAATATAGGGAAAGGTGACTAAGAGTTACAAACTTCCTGTCATAAATTACATAACTTACAGAGATGAAAAGTACAGCACAGGAAATATAGTTGATATTATAACAACACGATATGGTGAAAAATGGTGACTACATTTACCACGGAGAGCACTGAATAATGTATAGAATTATCAAATCGCTATTTTATACACCTGAAACTAAAATAACACTGTATGTAATCTATACTTCAATAATAGAAAATTAAAAATGAAAAAAAGAGCATCTATTACCGTTGTTATCTGGGAAAGAAAAAAAAAAGAGAATAGGTTAGAGATTTGATAATTATTTTAGCCTGCCTTAAAATACGTACCAATTAAGATGCTGCATCTAAACATACCCATGGTGATGGGGAAGACATCTAGGTATAAAACATATTATAAATAGGTAAAAATAGGTATAAATAGGGCATATTATACATGTATACATATTATACATCTAGGTATACATATTATACATATTATATGTATACATATATATGTATACATATTATACATCTAGGTATACATATGTATATGTATGTATACATATATATATATGTATATGTATACATATATATGCATACATATTATACATCTAGGTATAAAACATATTATAAATAGGTATAAATAGGTATAAATTGGTATAAATAGGGCATATTAAGGAATTTGCTGATAGTTGATCATGAGGGAGTCTAAGGGCATGAACAATTGGCCCAGGACCAGTAAGAATGCAAAGGTGGGGGCAGGGTGTGGATAGGAAAGGTGTTTTCTCTCATGCTGCAGTGTGGGGGAACCACAGCTTGGAAGGCAGTGATGGAATAACTTTTGCATGTTACAAAGTCCACTCTAAGCGGAGTAGAGATATGAGCTCCATCATGAGGCTCCACTGATGCCAAGCAAAATACGGAGGGGTGCGGCATAGAGGAAATGTGGTTGCCATAGTATCCACAGAAGTGAGCTACTAATTGAATCATACTGGTGAGGAAATGAGAGGAATTACACTAGGATAAAGAATAAAAAATGGAGAAGGAAATTTTGGGAACATGTGCTCGTTTGAGGTTCTTTGTGAGATGACGTCTTCACAAAGCATAGGACACAGACAAGAATTGGAATGACTCAATGTCCAATTTTTACTTATACCCTCTCCCTATATTCACTGTGATTTTACTCTACTATTTAATGCCTGAACCTCTTGTCTCCTTCCTACTCCAACCTTGCCTAGTTAATACCTACTCACTCTTTAAGGATTAGTTCAAGATACCAACCCATCTGAAAAGTCCCTTTCAACACTTCATCTCCTTCCTCTGAAGGCTGAGTTACATGGATTTTCCCTTCACACTCTCCACATGCTCCATGCATCTTTGGACCATTACACCATAATATCTGTCTCCCCTACATGATTGTAAGCTCCTTGTGATTGTAAGCGCCTTGTGTTAGGGTCTACCCCCTCATCTCTAATGTCCCAAGCATATAGCACAGTGCTTCGTAGGACTCAGTTGGCTCTCAGTGATTGCCGAATGAGATAATGAATCTAGAGTGGGAATAGGAACATTCTTGTCTCTCATACTGCGGTTGGGGTTGAAAGTTGTGTTGAAAGGTGTCATTATGAGGTCTGAGTGAGAGTTTGAAGGTGTCTACAATCTACGTTCTATCTATGAGAAAAGAGCCATTTCCCAGGGAAAGGTGAAAAAGATAGGTTGAGGGAAATGATGGAGGTATGGAATAGCTGCTGTGGGGAGAAGACCGCTTAAGATTGGCAAGAAGCTCTGGGGGTATGTTGACATCCGCAACCATAAAATTAGAGTGAGTGACCCTAGTGACTGTGAGTCCCTGTAACAGTTCACTGGGCTGAGTGACACAGAGGATGGGCTGACAGGGTGGAGGACTCATCCAAGCTTCAAGGCCACCAAAGCAGATGCAGCAGAGGACTAGGACGCTCCAGCACAAAGTGACATACTGAGGTGTATACACTGCATTTGGTAGGGAAGTGGAGCCACAAGGGATGATATGCAGGGAAATGAGACGGAGGAAGGAGGGACCACAAGTCTCTATCGGGCTGAAGAAGAGAAGTTGTGAAGTCAAGTAGTAAGACACCTGGTTAGGGGAGGTTATCTTCTCAGATATTGGCACGGTTGAGTTTGACATTCTAGCAAGAGACATCTGGATGATCATAGAGCTCAAATACCATCACGGAAGTTAGCTACTGGAGGAAAGTGACTCTTAAGGTTGTGGGAGCCAGAAAGTTTAAAGAACCCTGAAGCTACATTGCTAGAGCAATTTTACCAGGATTCTGAAATTGCCCACAACAGAGGTAGGAGCAACATGAGAAGAAAGAAGAGTAGGAAGGGACTCAAGAAATTTCCATGAAGAAAAGGGTGACACTCTGGGATTGAATAGATGGAGTAAGGAGGTGAAGGCAGGAATTGCAGGGGAGTAGAAACATCATGGTCTGGAGGTGGTAACAAGGGGCCTGTAGATCACTATCCAGCCTCTTCCTTAATCCTGAAGGAATTTTCTCTCTACTGGAGCAATGTCTCCAACCTCTAGAACCTACACGGCATTTATCTTTGTTCCTCATTCTGGCATCTTGATTCTGTTTGCTGAGACATCTCTTAAATGGAGTCCCCAGTGTGATTCTTTTTTTTTTTTTTCATGGGCATCACTACATGTCCCAGAATGTTATGACATCAAAACGAATGTGGCCTGTTTTTCATTCCTTCATGTGACCAATGGGACCAAGTCTACTGGACGTAGACTGAGTTTCACTCCAAATGATGATGGACTCAACATGCTACTTTGCCCAAGAAATATACTTGTATATTAGATGATCCTCCCAGAAATAACAGTGGTACCCAAGCCACCCAGCAGACTTGGCAAGTAAGGCAGCCTGCTAAGAACACATCAAAATGCAAACATGTTTTCTAGTGATGCATCTTTTAGCAGGTAGGCAGGTAGTCCAAAGCCAAAGAAGTAAATTATTTTAAGTTAGGGAATGAAAGGAAGGTAAACTGCCATAAAGGTATGTTAAGCTGTTGGGAAAAAGGAGTAGAATATGAGTGTCATAAATTCACAATCATTCATACAGGACATCATACATATATTCCAGGAATTTTAAGATAGTAACATGTGGTTCATATGGTAGGGAAAGCTCCACTATTGCCACTCTCTTTATGCTCTGCCAATAACGTGGTCACCATGAAAGCTGCCTGACACCTACTAAAAAACGCAATTAATAACATATGATAATGGAGCGCCCATGAAATACCATGGTAGACATGTGTGGGCAGAGGTTAGGAAGCCCAGAACATGGTCCCTGTCCTTAAGAAACCTGAAACGTAAGGGAAAGTGAAGTGAAACCAATAAGAGTTAAAAACTGTGTTAAAATAACTGGTTGACTTCTAGTCAGCATCAAGAATCAGACATGTTATTTCTGTGGAACTGTGAACATCGCCTCTGTGTTAGAGAGTTCTCTTGAGTTTTACACTGTTGCGAAAAACTGGCCTTTTCTGAGCCTTGGCAATTCCCAAACTTGTGCATTGTGACACAAGCCTGTCAGATCAGAGGCCTCCTTATATGCTGCTTCCTGCAGAATGAGCTGGCAGTTTTATCTGTCGTCCACACCACCTGGCTTAGCAAATTAGATCATATTAGGGCTATTGTCTCAGAGACAATAAGAGGCATCTGTAACTGAAAGAGACCATGATGATATCTTCTAAAGAGACTTTGAAGAGTAGAAAGGTCAACAAGACGAGTATGACTATCATCAGTGGTTTTTTTTTTTTTAACCCGTCCTTCTCTTCCTCTGTTATACAGGCTACCCTTTAGTAAAATCTATAAAATCAACACATTTCTTTTATCTTGGCACAGAGTGTTGTGAGAAAGAGTAACTTACATTATGCAGCACATTTTTATGTACAAAATCCTTCTGCATACATGAACTCTTTTGGTCCTCAAAGCAAACACTATAGAAATAAGAATTGTTGACACAAATTACAGAAGTTCATTTGGGGTTTCGGCTCCATTCACTCCACCACTACAGGTGAGGAAACAGTTACCTTTCCCACTCTCATGAGCAGGAGTTCCCCTCCTTATAGATCAGACAAGTCTTGTTCTAAATGTCACCCCTGTTTCGAGGCTCTGCCTATCCTACCTGCCAATTCTTTCTACTAATTCTCTCCATTCAATTCAATTCAATTCAATTCAATTCAATTCAATTCAATTCAATTCAATTCAATTCAATTCAGTTCAGTACATTCGATTCAATTCAACTCCATTCAATTAACTCAATTCAACTCAATTCAATTGGCAATTAACAAGGGCTACCCATAAGTCAAACTGCATACTAGGAACTGCAATGACCAAATTGACCCCCTCAAGGAGTGGCCAAATTATCTAGGGAGACAGGCACGCAAATTATTACAATATGGCAAAAAGTACAGTACAGGGCACTGCACATGTTACCACAAGAGTTCCAAGAATTGACTAATTAACTCTGCCTGGTGGGATTAAGTACGTAATGGTTGACGCAAAGTTGAAATATGATTGATGAGGGTAGAGAGGGCTTCTCAGGCAGATGCAAACTTACCTATGCCAAGGGAAAGAAGTGGGGAACCGCAGGACGTTCAATCTACTTCCTGCACATAGCAACATCCTATATAATTGGAGGAAAGCAGCACAAAACTTACTTGATGGCCACTGACAAAAGTGAGGTCAGAAGGCTACTTCCTCACACCCCTAGACCTCTAGTTCACAACTTCCTTCTCCACAAACTTCCAACTGTTCCCAACCCTTCTTCACTCTGGTCTTATAACTTTGCGTATTACCGCGGTGAGAAAACCAGGTCAGTGATAAGAGATTTTGCGAAATGACCTATCGCATCTACCATTCCATCTACATCTATTTCCTTATGCTCTGCTTTCACCAACATTAATATGAAGGATCTGTTCATTCCTCTCTGAGCCAATTATCTTTTGGACACTAGACCAAAGTCACTCTTGCCCTGTTAAGAACATTTATGTCAGCAATTCTCCCCACTCTGCCATATCATCATTTCCATCAGCAATATGGAAATTACAAAAATGCTTTTATTTCTCAAATTTTAGAAAGGAAAAGCAAAGCCCTTTCTTGACCCTGCTCCCTTCCCTTCCCACTGCTGCCTCACTTTTCTCCCTCATTTGGTCACAACGCTCCTTGAAAGAATTGCCTTACTCCCTGTCTACAGTCATTCTCCTCCAATTCTCTGTTGAATCCACTCCCATTCGGCTTTTCCCTGGTGCTACTGAAATGGTTCTCATCACATGTCAATGACATCCACTTTGCAAAACACAGTGATTATTTATATTTTAATAATTTTTCAAGTGTATGTATTCATTTTGAAAGAAATGGAGAGTGAGCAGGGGAGGATATGAGACAGATGGAGGCATAGAGAGAATCCTAAGCAGACTCCACACTGTCAGCATGGAGCCCGACCTGGGGCTTGAACCCACAAACCATGAGATCATGACCTGAGGTGAAACCAAGAGTCAGACATTTAACCAAGTGACCCCCCCATGTGACCCTGATGATCATTTATTTGACCTCATCCTATTTGACTTGCCATCAGCACTTGACCAATTTGATACCTCCTTCCTTGAAACACATTCCTTACCAGGCTTCCTGGACTCGAGAGCCTCCTCATGTCTCGCCTATTCCTTCAGTGGCCACTGTGTCTAGTTTCCTTCGCTAGGTTTTCCACATCTTGCAGTACTTTAAGAGTTAGAGACCCCAGAGCCCAGTCCTTGCATGTCTTCTCGCTCATCCATTCTCACTCCCTAGCTGATCTCATGCGATCGCATACTAAGTAATCCAGCCTAGAGTCCACACTAAACTTCTTAGTTTAAACTCCAGATGCCTATATCTAACTACATTCACAAAAAGGCAGCGTGGATGTCTGAGAAGCATCTCAAAATCACCATGTTAAAAGAGCAAGTCCTGATGTTTCCCCTAAAACCCATCATCCCTAACAGACAACTTAAAATTACCACCAACATGTGGTCCAGCCCAAAAAAACAAATACAAAAACAAAAACGAGAACAAAAGAACAAAGAAACACAACAACAACAACAAAAAAAACAAACTTGGTGTCATCTTTTATATCTGTTTTTCTCATACCTTATATTCGAACCACAAGCAATCCTATTATATCCACATTTATAGTATACACATGATCATAATTTTCTCACTATGTGCCCTTTTTCCATCCTATTCAGGATGGAAGTTATTTCAAGATTAGTATAGTAACCTCCTTATTTTGTTGCTGTTGTTGCTTGTATGCTTGCTTCCCACTCCATCCTGCTCCCCAGACAATAGTCAGAGTGATTTGTTTAACCTACAAATTAAGGTCCCCTGGGTGGCTCAGGTGGTTAGCCATCTGACTCTTGATTTTGGCTCAGGTCATGATCCAGAAATCATGATGTCATGGGGTCAGAACCTGCATTAGGATCTGTGCTAGGCATCAATTAGGCATGAAGCCTGTTTGAGATTTTCTCTCTCTCTCTCTCTCTCTCTCTCTCTCTCTCTCTCTCTCTCTCCCTCTAAACCCCTGTGGGCACTCTCATTAAATTAGATAGATAGATAGATAGATAGATAGATAGATAGATAGATAGATAGATAGATAGATAGATAGATAGATAAAACAAACTCAAATGTGAATTTGGTCAGACTACTGAACTGACTTTCCATCTCATCGAAAATAAAAGTCAAAGTCCTTATAATGACTTTCACATTCTTCATGATATGCACCCCACACATGCCCTCTCTGACTAAAGAAATAAATGAGTTAATGAGTGAATGGTTGGTAGAGAAGAGGAACATAAGATTAGATTAACCTTATAGAATTAATCAGATGATGAGCAACATTCTAACTAAGCCAAGAAGTGTCTTAAGGTTTATTTGAATACAATGGGTAGTCATCAACGTCATTCGGGCAAAATAACTATCTCCTGTTAACTGTTTCTAGGATCCAATTCATATGTCACCTTCTACATTAATCCTCACTCTTTACTAATCTCCCATTCCCACATGAAATCCATTCAAAGGAAACTTTGCTACTCCTTTAATGTGTCACATTTTCAAACTTCCATGTGTTGCTCTCTCTCTCCCTCTTTTTTTTCTTGCCTGCAATGCCCTTCCTTACTCTGTTGATTTGAAATATGTCTTCTCTAGAAGACTCACTTCAAGTGACTCTCATTTTTTAAAGCACTCCCTGGGTGCCCTAGAGAATCATGTGTTTTCTTCTTTGCAATTCCATAGTACATTTATACACCTCTATTACAGATGTTATCAACTCAGTATAGTTAATTTGTTTACACAGTGGCAAATCCCTGGATACCAAGTCCATTATTAGTTCTAGGTAAGACCTCTGTTCTTTGTATACAGTGCCTACAACCTAGTCCGTGCTCAATGCATGCTTGATGAATGGAAACGAGGCAGGAGAATAGAATGAAAATTAGTAGAGGGAATATATAAGAGAAACCAGGAGAGTCAAATGTTATCAAAAACAAAAGAAGAGGTATTTTCAAGAGGTAAGGTGTGGTCAGTTCTTTAGAGTTTGGTGTTTGGTTTACTTGTGTTTGAAATAAGATACAGGTATCATCGCATTTACCAAGTAGGAGGTATGTGGAAATAAAATAGTCAAATTTCAGTAGCATATGGCAGAAATTACCTTATATCCAAGCAGTGACTTAATATGAGCAATTGTGTGTTCAAACCATCAGGAGAAGTGTTAGTTAAGTGGGGTGTACACTGCACTCGCAGAATCCAAAAACAACCCTGCAGAATTGTCTTGGCAGAATAACCCCAGCAGACTCACTGGTCTGTCCAGGCAGACTCACTGGTGTTCTGGGCCTAGGGTATCACTAGGTAAGAGTCAAGTGTCAGTAGGTTGGGTTCTTATCTGGAGAAATCCACTTCTGAGATTATTTGGGATTCGGACAATTAAGTTCCTTGCAGTTATACAACTGAGGTCTTCATTTTCAGATTGTGGGATGGCCAGCCGGAGAAAACTCTCTGCTTTCTATGGGTTTATGATGCATGGGTTCATGATGATACTAGGTTGATCCAGAAAATCTCTCTGTATAATACAACACGACTATAGAAATGATCTCTCTTCATATTCATGGGTTGGCAGCTTTAAGGTATGGAACGTTTGGGACTATTTTTTTTTTTTTAGAATAATGTCTACCACATTCTGTTTAAAAAAAAAAAAACAGCTGTAGAACCAATAGATAGTACTTTTCACCTTCTCAATTAGTAAGATTCAACAGAGAAAAATTCTCTTTCTCATATATATATATATAATATATATTATAATATACAATATATTTATATATATATTTATATTTATTTATATTTATATTAATACATTCATATTAAATATGAATGTATTAATATAAGTATATTTATATATTTATGAAAATTTATTTATTTATTTATTTATGTATTTATGTATTTATTTATTTATTTATTTATTTATTTATTTATTTATTTATTTATTTATTTATTTCTTATAAGAAATTGGCTCCCATAAATATAGACGCTGACAAGTCCCAAGATCTTCAGGATGTGTTGGCTAGGTGGAAACCCACGAGATCTGATGGTATTGTTCTTGTCCAATGGCTGGCAGGCTTGAATCTCAGGTAGAGCTGCTGTTTCAGTCTGAATCTAGGGAAGAGACCAATGACCCAGTTGAAAGACATTCAGGCAGGCAAGAGTAATTCCCTAGTATCCCTGGGAGAATCATCCTTATTGTATTCAGGTCTTCTCACTGATTACATAAGGCCCACTTACATTAGGAAAACAATCTGTTTTACTCACTGTACAGACTCAAGTATTTCCCATCACAAAACACCAGAAAAACGTTTCACCAAGCATCTGGACCTCTGTGGCCCAGTAAAGTTGACACATGAAATTAACCATCATATCTTCCAAATTTCATGCAAGCGCATGAAGCGGATGAACCTAAGCCCTATCAAGAACCCAAGCTACAGAGGCACCAGGCAGCTTGATAAGGTGCTTTAGCACAGCGTCTTTCAAATATTTATCCCCAATCTACTGTAAGGAACACATATTTCGCCACAGCCCAGTATAAGCATACACGTACACATAAACATACATATAAATAAATGAAATAAACAACATTTCATGAATTATTGGTTATCCGTAATAAGGGTAAATGTACTTTTATATTTTCTTTTTGGTTCTATTTATTTTAATCCATTCTTCCCTTGAGCCACACCTTCATGACCTTCCAAAAAACAAGGCACCATTAATAAGATGTACTGATTTTGAGGGTCAATCTTTGGGAAGTAATTTCCTTCAGTTATATGTTTCACAATGTCTGACATGCAATACTCTCTTTGTTAAGTTGAATGGAATACAGAAAATGGGCTTCCAATTCAGTCTTAAGACATACTAAGAAAATTCTGAATCCTTTTATCGGGATAGGTCCATAACTATCGAACAAAATGAAACAACAGGTACCAAGAGATGCCCTTTGGATGTCTCCAACCCTATTCAGGAAGGCTAAGTTTACAAGCCCACTAAAACACAGGGGACCATTTCTTTCTTGGGGAAAATGACCAACAACGGAATGTTTATGTGCAAAGAGAAGACAGGACTAATTATTACAAAGAGGTGTTGAAGCATGTAGAAATTGTCCACTTCTATGCCACTTATATTTAGTGCTTGTCTCCCTTGGATTATCATGTCAATGCATAAGGCACAGTTAGAGAACATTGTTACCCAACAATGGCAGCTCTCAGGTTTCATGTTTCTGTTATACACCCCCATAGGTTGAACTGTGTCTCTACAATAGTGAAGGTCCTAGAGAAGAATTCACCCACTTTGCACCACTCACTCTCCCTGATTAAGCTGTTCTGCAGGGAAACGGCTTACTTTTTTAAATGCTTGCTTTTTGTTCCTTGGATAAGCAGCAGACATATTTCTGAGCACAGCATTTCTATTTAACTGTACTCATGCCCTAAAGAGATTCTAGGGATCAGCTCAGGGAGTCCACTTGAATTGATCTTCTTCATCTCTATTGCAACATTACTGGCAGACGTTCACAGTCATTTTTCATTCTGTCTGACTGAGAGAAACGGAGGAATTTGGCTTTCTGAACCAAGACCACATTATGGAATTGTCTGCACTCAGTTGCAAAAGATTGTGAATGAGGAGGAGACAGGGGCATTATATGATCCAGGATGTGAGGTTGTAGGGTTAGCTTATGGTGGTTGTAACCAAACCTTAATATTGTGTGGAGACTAGACAACCTTGAAATCCCTATAATGTGATGGTCTGGGGACTCTTACCATATAGATTGTCAAAAATCTTGTTATATGTCCGATACAGAAGCAATAGAACTCATTCACTTAATATAGATTTAATGAGCATATACTATGTGGTATTTAGAGCTCTACTCTTGTAGGAGAAGTGAATAAAGTACTCCAAAGATGATCAAAGGGGCTCAAACAGACTCTGGTCTCTAGCTTAGAGACCTCGCTTCTGGGTTCTTCTTCCTTTGTTTGGTGCATGTGCGAAAACCCCCCACATAAGGAAGCTGACGACTATAAATTACCCTCTCCACTTGACTCTGTGCTCAGACGTTTGGTGAGCCAAACTCTCTGACCAAACTCTCTGAGTGCCACTTGGTTTTTCCTCCAGTGTTCCAGCCTGGTTCGAAAACATACTAGATTGCTGACCAGGAAACCCAACCGCACTGGCCCATTGTTGCCCCCGGTTTGGGAGAAGGGCGAGGTGGTGGCAAAGCAAAGGCTCGAAAGGGAGAAAGTGCATGACCTGCCTGAATTTACGCAGCCTACTTCTCCGTTGTCTTAGGCAGGTCCTGCTCCATGGAACTGGTAAGGCCGGGGCCCCGAAGTGTCAGGCATACCCAAAAGAGCGGAAGGGGGACATGATCAATCCCCAGAGGACTTAATAGTTGTACCAGGTAGAAAATTTTGTGGAAGGAAATGTAATGGACTCTGGTGTGCATGTGTGTGTGTGTGTTTGTGTGTGTGTGTGTGACAGAGAGAGAGAGAGAGAGAGAGAGAGAGAGAGAGAGAGAGAGAGAGACTGGATGTGCAGCTAAGCCAGGTTTGCCAGTCGAGTTAGAGTTTGTGGCTTCATGGACGGACACCCTTAAGGACCCCAAAAGTCTGTGGAGTCTGAATGGGCTCCCCTGTGTCATTGTGAGAGTATAAAGTCGAGGGCGGTTTCGGATCAGATTCCCTTCACAAGTCACAAAGCCGAGTCCACTATAATCAAACCTCTCCTAAACTTTCCCTCAGGAATGCGACCAGAGGAGTATCTGAATAGTCCTCTCATCTGGCGGTATATCCTAACTTTGTCCGTCTTTGTGACACCAAATATGAGAAAGAAATTAATAATGGGATGAAAACAGAGTAAGCCTACGATTTTAGAGGTCGTGATCAAAAATTGTTAAAAGGGGTTTTCAGGTTACCATGGGGTGACAACGACACCCAAGAAGTTAAGGAAATTTTGTGAACTAGAATGGCGCACATTCAATGTAGGATGGCCTCCAGAGGGGACGTTAGATGCTCAAATACTGCAGCAGGTTTGGCTAATAGACACTGGGAAACCAGGCCACCCTGATCAATTTCCGTACATCAACTCCTGGCTTGAAATTGCCCCAAATCTACTGCCTTGAAGGTGATCATCATTAGCAAGCAGAGCCAGGCAAAGATTTAGCCACCTTATCTGGAGGCTCCCCCAGGGAGCCAAAGAAGCGACCCACTACTGCTCTAATATTTGAAGGAGTTATGGAGGAAGATATTGTCTTTCCACCTCCTCATGACTCTTCAAGCTCCCTCCCCCCTCCCCCGGAACTTGAGACACCTCCTGCATCTGTCTCTCCAGGCACAGCCAGAGTCAGTGCGTTGCCACCGCAGTCAGTGCCGCCCATCTCCCCGCAGCTCTCAGACCCAGATAACCCACCCCACATGGGCTATCAGCCAGACTGCGCCCCAGACCCAGACCTAAAACTCTCCAAATGTATGTAACGGAGACGAGAGAGCCTGAAAGACAGAATCAGGATGGACCAGTCCAGACCAGCCATTCCATGATGTGTTATCTACCTTTCTCTACAACCGACCTCCTCAATTGGAAACACAACACTCCACCATACTCCGAAAAGGCACAAGCAATGGTTGACTTGATGGAGTCCCTCTTCCAGACCTACTGACAGACTTGGGAAGATTGTAAACAGTTACTCCATACTTTGTCGAATTAAAAATAAGGATGACAGAAACATGACAGTACCTAGAAGATCACACATCTCCAGGAATCAATGATCCTATATCTGGGCTCAAGGTGCATGCCTGAAGAACACCCAACATGGTATTTCACCACAGAAGGAGGACAGGACCACGTCTGAGGATACCAGAAAGCCCTCCTTCAGGGAGTCTGAGCTGGAGTCAACAATCCCATGAACATGACTAAAATATCATCAGTCACACAGCACCCTGGGGAGTCTCCCGGAGACCACTATGAAAGATTCTGTGAGGCGTACCGTGTATACGTCCCGTTTGACCCCGTGGCACCAAATAGTCAACAGATGGCAAATACCTCTTTAGTGGCACAGTCTGCCCCAGATACCCGACGAAATCTCCAGAGGTTGGAGGGCTTTGCCAGATGAATATCACTCAGCTGTTAGAGGTCGTCAATGCAGTTTTCATGAACAGAAATTTGCAGCTGAAAGAGAAGGGAATAGTAAAAAAGAAGGCCACCTTTCTCACAGCAGAACTAAAGAACAGATGCTGCTGTTTTTTAGCAGCATCGAAAAACCCCAACCACAAAAAGGGGGGAAGCCCATAGCCCCCTTCGCAAGGGACCAGTGTGCATACTGCAAAGGCAAGGGAAACTGTAAGAATGTCCGAATTGGATGGGGACCTCAAAACCCAGCCAATATCTGGAGGAACCTCGAGGTGAGAACCTTCTTGATCTGGCCGGGGTAGAAATGGACTGAGGGGGACCGGACTCTTTCTTTCTTGGCCCCCATGAACCCACGGCTGAAATGAGGTGGAGGGCTGAACAATAACTGTCATGGTTGAAAATCTCTTCAACTGGGGCTGAATACTCCTTGGTTACTTCCCTGGTAGCGCCCATAGGCCAAAAGACAGCAAGCATACTTGTTGCGACTGGGAAACAGGTAATTAAACAGCCCTTCTGTCAAGATCAACAAGGTGCACTTGGGGGTCACAAGGCCCGGCATGAGTTCCTCTACTTACTTGACTGGCCGATCCTCTCCTGGGCCACGATCTACTCTCCAAACTTGGGGCCCAGATACCTTTTGAACCCACTGGACACACTAGCCTCCAATTAAACCCAAGGCAGAAGGAAACCCTGGTCTTGGCTATACCACTGCCAAGGGAAGAAGAATGGAGACGGTTCTGTGCCCAGGTCTTACCTTGTCGCCCCTAAGAATTCAGGCTTACGTTCCCCTCCCTATGGGATGATGATAACCCGCCTGAAATAGCTTGGAAACGGGTCCCAATCATTGTTGACCTGATCCCTGCAGCGCAACCTCAGACACCAAGGCAGTACCCCCTTCCACTAGAGGCCAGAATGGGCATACAGGAGCACCTGACCAAGCTCAGAGAAAGAGGTATTCTAACTGAGTGTCAATCAGTTTGGAATACCTCACTCTTGCCAAGCAAGAAGCCAGGAGGAGGACACCAACTAGTACAGGATTTGAGGGCCATTAGCAAAGTGACTCTTTCCTTACACCCAGTCATTCCGAACCCTCAGTATACTCTCCTCAGCCAAATTCCATGGTCAGCCGGAAGGGTTGCGTGCTTTTACCAGAAGGATGCTTTCTACTGCCTCTGCCTGGCTCCACAAAGGCAATCATTGTTTGCCTTTGAATGGACTGAGCCCGTTACAGAGTGCCAGATGCAGCTGTCCTGGACACTACTTTCCCAAGGTTTCAACAACTCGCCCATTCTTCTGGGGGAATCCCTAGGTTCAGATCTCGCTGACATTCTGAAGGTAACCGCAGGATATGCCCTTCTCCAATATATAGAAGACCTCATTTCCAGTGACACCCAGGAAGACTGTATGAAAGGTACACAGGCCCTCCTACAGCTCTGATCCTACTTTGGGTACCAGGCCTCTTGGAAAAAGGCACAGATTCATCAGCAGCAGGTCCAATACTTAGTCTCCATCCTCACAAAAGGAAAAAGAGAACGAGGACCGGAAAGGAAGAAAGTGTGGCACCACACTGCCCCAGCCCCAAACAAAACGAGGCTTGTGTGAATGTTTAGGGGCCAGGGGGTTCTGTCGCATTGGGAATCCTCAGATGCTCAGCCATAGTGAGTTCCCTCTATGACCTTTTGGAAGGACCAAACTGGGAGCTCCTCGCATGGACTGAGGAGGTGAGGGCTGCTTTCACAGAAATAAAGTTGGCTCTGGGATAAGCCCCAGCCCTTGGTTTGCCTGACATAGACAGACCCTTTAACTTCTTTACACACGAAAAGGAGTGCTCACTCAGAGCATGGTGCCTCGGCAATGGCTAGTGTTCTAACTGTCAAAAAAAAAAAATTGATCCTGTGGCTGGAGGATGGCCCCTTTGCCTCAGACTTCAGAGCCACAGTCCTGCTCATCAAGGATGCAGACAAGCTCACACTGGGCCAAACATTTAATGTTAACGTCCCACACATGGTCGTGTGGCTCACAAGCAACCAAGGATATCATTTCCTCTCCATTTCTCAGCTGACACAATCCCAAGGCCTTCTCTATGAGAACCCAAGGCTCACTCTCAAAACAGTGTAAGAACACTAAACCTGGCCCCTTCCTTCCCACAGAGGAGGGAGAACCTGACCATGACTGTTCTGGAGTAGTGGATGAAGTCTACGCCAGGTTCCCAGACTTCCAAGACCAGGGTATAACAAGCCCAGGGATCACCCTGTTCAGCGATGGGAGCAGGTTTTTAGAGGAGTGCAGCCAAAGAGCAGGGTATGCGGTCATCACTACCACGGAAGTTCAGGAAGCTAAGGCCTTGTCGGAAGGATGGTCGGCACAATGGGCTGGACTCAGTACGCCTTAACCTGAGCCATCATCCTTACAAAAGTAAATGAGTTAACATCTACATCAATTCCATGTATGGCTTTGCTACTGTGATGTACATGGGGCCATCTATAGAGAAAAAGGCCTCCTTACCGCTTCAGAGAAAACTATCAAAAACGAGGAAGAAATACTAAAGCTTCTTGAGACCATATGGCTACCAGTCAAAGTAGCTATCCTACACTGTAAGGGACCTCAGAAATGAGATGACCCCATAAATCAAGGAAATCACCAGGCCGAAAAAACAGCCAGAGTGGCTGCATGAGGTGACCTAGGTGAAGCTCCTACCTACACTCTGACTCTTGCGCCCCAGAAGGAAGCCTCCCCACCCATGGACACAAGTGAAGAAAGAAGTTGGGCTTCCACAGAAGGGGACACACTAAGCAAAGACGGATGGTGAGTCTTGTCCCATCATCTATGTGAAAGCAGCTAGTGAAGGAAGATAACTCACTCACCCTCTTAGGAAAACTGCTCTAGAGGTCCTCTTCAAAAATAACTACGGTATCAGCCAACTGCCGGCATTACGCCAGGCTGTCAGTGAATGATGTGTAACCTGTGCCAAAAACAATGCTTGCTCGGCCCCACAGCCCCTGCCTGGTTCACAAAGGATGGACTTAGGGGTGGACTTTACCAACATACAACCAAATAAAGGGTTGAGGTACCTCCTTGTAATAATCTGCACCAATTTGGGATGCGTCCAAGCTTTCCAGACCAGAATGGGATGAATTCACGAGGTGGCCAAAGCTCTTCTATGGGAGATTGGGCTTAAACACACAGTAATAATGGACCTGCGTTTGGAGCGGACATTATACGAACCCTAATAACAAAGTCCCTTAACATTGCCTGGAAACTGCACACTGCTTAACGCCCCCAGGGCTCAGGGAAAGGTAGAGCAGATGAACTGCACCCTCAAGGA
This sequence comes from Puma concolor, assembly GCF_028749965.1. Taxonomy (NCBI): domain Eukaryota; kingdom Metazoa; phylum Chordata; class Mammalia; order Carnivora; family Felidae; genus Puma; species Puma concolor. The sequence continues at coordinate 82,101 of NW_028240250.1, forward strand.
AACCCTGGCCAAGTTCCACCAAGAGACTAGCCCCCATGGTCAGATTTGATTCGGCTGGTCCTCCTGTGTGCCCAATGCCCGCCTGGGGCACTGGGATTCTCCCCTTTTGAGTTATTATATGGGCGATCCTCCACCCGACCCCTACGCACACACACACATTTAGGAAAGCTCCAGGAGATGTACACCAGATTGCACGCAAGGAAATAAGATAACAGCTCCACAACTTGGGGGCAGTCCTAAACAAGTTAGAGACACACCATAGAGAGGGTCACCATTTCCTTAAGGACCCCCGTTCACTTCTTTCAGCCAGAAGACTCTGTGTGGGTCAAAGATTGGAAGAAGGAACCTCTTATACCATGGTGGACTGGGCCTCACACTGTTATTCTACCAACTCCTACAGCCCCCAAAACTTCAGGTATCACCCCATGGGTCCATCACTCCACAGTTAAGAAGTCCAACTCAGAAGAACCCACAACCTGGCGAAGTGATCCAGATCCAGTCATCCCGCTTAACCTTCCCTCAAAAGGGAACTGACCCCTGACGTGTCCAGCCGTGCTCCAGCCACACCATGGGAGATGACTGGTCTGCACACAGCAGAAGCTTGAGGAACAAATGCATGAACCAAGCCCAGGGATTTGAATGCAACTCTGGCAACACTTGCGCCTTACTGGTGTCATAAGCCTGGTCTTACTTCTTACTGTTGGGCTGATAGAGACTCCGCCAACAAGCTGCACATGGTGCAAAAGATGCATCCTGAGCCTCACGTACCTCCTCTGGATGGGAGGGTTCCAAGTATTGCCTGTATATTATGATAACCGCTCTCACCCTCACAACTGCAACTTATCCACTTTGCCCCCACAATTGTTTTAGGACAATAAGGGTGTCCAGGGTGTTCAGTACATTTCCCTCCCTCCACAAAGATTGCTACGCGGGAAAAAACACCCACTCTGTATCAGTCACCTGGTGCCCCAAGTGCTAAGTATTGGACCGAGGATATAATCAAAACTATCACTAACCCATGTCACAACAAGGGCCTGCAGAGAGGGAAGCAAACTTGCTACACTTACCTTTCTCAATGGGGAATCTCGCACAGGGGAGGGCTGCACTACAGGGCCCTTCAAAAAGTTATAAAGCATACCCAGGATAGCGTAATACAAGCCATAAAGGCGACCACTCTGCCAGAAGCCTACCAACGTTTGAAACTTCAGCCGTCAATCAGATGCCTACCAATTCCCTACTCCAGCATTGGGCTGACACTGCTCTACTAGTCCTCCATAAGATAGATAATCACATGCAAACCTGCTGGATGTGCTTGCCCCTCAGCCAGAGGACTTACTTAGCTACTCCAATCCGTTTGACCTAGGAATCTCCTGAAAACCTCAAAACCAACACCTCTGTCTTAATTGGACCCCTGGGCACTAGGGGTGCCAATGCCGACAATCTAATCCATACAGTCCCTGAATTCCCTCTCTAGGAGGAAGAGATAGAACCTTAATGAGGACTACAACCCTATGTTGCACCCTTGGGGTGTTCTATCTGTGTTCTAATTCGGCCTATCGATGCTTAGAAGCCAACTGGACTCCGAAATGTTATTCCATCTTCCGGACCCCAGAGATATTTGTATACACTGAAGATCAGTTCCTAACAACCTTTAGCCCCAAGTCTCAGGCTAAACGGGCAGTCCCGCTACCCATTCTGATAGGGTCAGAAATTGTGACAGGAATAGGAACTGGATAAGGGGGCATAGTTTTATGCATAGGACTGTACCATAGACTATCTCAAGAGCTAAATGAAGACATAGAACGGGTGGCCAATTTTCTGGTAAATTTACAAAACCAAATAAACTCTCTGGTGGCAGTAATCCCCCAAAATAGAAAAGCCCCCGACCTCCTCACTTCAGAAAATGGAGGGACTTGCAAATTTTCGGGGGAGGAATGTTGCTATTTTGAAACCGTCAGAAATACTCACAACTAAGGTTAAGGAACTAAAACAGAAAATAATTAATAATAATAATAATAATAATAATAATAATAATAATAATAATAATAATAATAATAATAATTCAACATAGACAACAGGAAAGTATCAATCAATGGAACAAATTAGATCTCACGGATTGGGATCCTGGCTTCCTGCCCTGGCAGGGCCCCTCTTCTCCATAATTTTACTTGTACCCTTTGGCCCCTGTATACTGAATAACATAATACATTTTATTGAAAACACTGTTGCTCGCCAAACTACTGCAGGCATCTTAGCCTTCTGAGGGTACCAACCTAAAAAACTGAAAGGTGATACCTACTAAAAAGGTTTCTTAAAAGGCATAAAATGGGATAATGTTGGAGAAGTGAATAAAATACTGCACCAAAGATGGCCACTGGGACTAAAATGAACTCTGGTCTCTGTCTTAGAGACCCCACCTCCTGGTTCTTCTTCCTTTGATTCCTGTGTGCAGGAAAACCATCACAGATATGGCAGCTGATGACTGTAAATTTCCTGCCCCACTTGCATTCAGCGCTCAGACGTTTGGAGAAACAGGGTCCTCTGAGCCCGCCGTTCCACCAAGATCTACAATCCAAAGAAGATCTCCGAGCGCCATTTGGTTTTTCCACCAGCGTTCCAGCCTGGTTCTGGATCATTATAAACACAGAAGTGAGCAAGACAGACCAAGTCCCTTCGTATACAGTATAAGGAGGTAGAGGACCATTAACTCGTAAACAAGTAATGAACAAGTGCACAAGGGTAATGGGGTGCTGGGACTCAACCAGCTCCAAGTTGTCGAAAGCAAACATATGCTATATCACCCATCTCATGTATGGATCATAGTTCTAAGTGTTGTGACATTTATAATTGATACACGTGATAACTGCCAGGGGATTTCCCCTTTTCCCAACTTACATTTATTTTGAAGAACTTAAGTGAGTTAATGAAAGATACTGGGGATTCCGAGAATCAGTAGATGCTGGTGGACCAGGTTTGAAATAGCAGCCCCAGAGGTCAAAAGACACAATATCCAATCATGTTTTGTTTGTTTGTTTGTTTGTTTGTTTGTTTTTACCAACTTCATTAATGTTTAACTGATATACACAAACTGTACATATTTAAAGTACGTAGTTGGTGGAGCACCTGGATGGCTGTCATTTGAGCATGAGACTCTTGATTTTGGCTCAGGTCATGATCCCAGGTTCGATTAAGCCCTTTATTGGGCTCCATGCTAAGCATGGAGTCTGCTTAAGATTCTCTCTTTCTCCCTTGCCTCTCTACCCCAGATATGAAGGCTTCCTCTCTGTCTCTGAAAAAAAAGGCCCTAATAAATAAATTATTTAATTAATAATTAATACTAATACTAATAAATACAATTGCATAATATGGTAAATTTTGGTCACATATCAACCAATGTATACATAACAAGGAAAAGAATATGTCTGTCACCACTAAAAATGTCCTTGTATCCCTTAGATATCCCTCCATCCCCCACGTCTTCCGGATTCCCATTCCTAGGCAATCTCTGCTCTGTTTTCTGTCCCTACATATTATCTTGCATTTTCTAGAATACTATACAAATAAAATTATATAAGACATAATCCTTATTATTTAGGAGTGGGGAGTTGACTTCTTTTACTTAGTATTTTGAAGATTATCCATAGTGTTGTGTGTATCAATAGTCTGTTACTACTTTGTTTATCCGTTCACATGTCAGTGGACATTTGTATTATTTCCAAATGTGGCGTATTTATTTCTTTTTCTGAGAGAGAGAGAGTGAGAGAGAGGGAGTGAGAAGGAGAGGGGAGTGTGGAAGGAGAGGTGGGGGAGAGATAGGGAAAAGGAGAGGGAGAGAGAGAGGGAGATAGAGAGGGAGAGGCAGAGGGGGAGGGAGAGAGAAAGAGAAAGAGAGAGTAGAGGGAAAGAGAAAAAGAATCTTAAGCAGCCTCCATGCTTAGTGTGGAGCTCCATGTGAGTCTCAATATCACGGCCCTGGGATAATGACCCAAGCAGAAATCAAGAAATCTACCAACTGAGGCACCAGGTGCTCCTTAGCCTATTGAAAACAAAGCTTCTATAAACATTCATTATTTCTTTTCTTTTCTTTTTGTTTCTTTTGTTTTCATTTCTTTTCTTCTCTGTTCTTTATTTTATTTATTTATTTTTTGTACGATCGTATACTTTGATCCCTCTAGGGAAAATATTTGAGAGTAGATTTGGCTGAGTCATAGAATAGGTTGCATGTTCAGCGTTTTAGGATACTGTCAAACTGTTTGCCCAGGTAGTTTTATCACTTTGACATTCTCATCAGCAGTGTGTGAGAATTCCAGTTCTTTCATATCCTAGCTAACACTTCAGAGCCCTGTCTTTTGATTTTAGACATCTTGTAGGCATGAAGTAGTAGTTTATCTCATTGTATCTCATTTATCTCATTGTAGTTTATATTTGCATTTCCCCTCATGATGCCGAACACATTTTCTTTTTTTTTTTTTTTTAAATTTTTTTTTTTAACATTTATTTATTTTTGGGACAGAGAGAGACAGATCATGAACGGGGGAGGGGCAGAGAGAGAGGGAGACACAGAATCAGAAACAGGCTCCAGGCTCTGAGCCATCAGCCCAGAGCCTGACGCGGGGCTCGAACTCACAGAACGCGAGATGGTGACCTGGCTGAAGTGGGACGCTTAACCGACTGCGCCACCCAGGCGCCCCCCGAACACATTTTCATGTGTGTATCTGCTGTACATATATCTTTTTTGGTAATGTGTCTTCTCAAATCTTTTGCCTTTTTTTGGATTATTTCCCTTCAGATTATTGAATTTTGCGGATTGCCCATATGTTCTAGATAAAAGTCCCATTTCACATAGATGATTGGTAAATATATTCTCCCAGTCTCAGTCTTGTGATTTCAAAGTCTTTGTTCGTTGAAAAGCAAAAGTTTTAGTGTGATAAAATCCAATCATATTTTTTTCTTGTAATGAATCATATTGTTGGTGGTGTAGCTACGAAATGTTTGCCTAAGCCCAGGTCAAAATGGTTTCCTACTTTAGGTACTTTAAAAATGTTATCCTACTGTATTCTAGATTGCATGGGTTCTGATGAGAAATCATTTCCCTCCCTTTCCCTGGATGAAAGCAATTTGATTGTGGGGTGCCTTGGTGTAATTTTCCTCATATTTCCTGTCCTTGAGGTTCATTGACCTTATTGGAACTATATATTTTTAGTTTGCATCAACCTTAACAACTATAAATTCAAATTAGTTTCATTCTTTACTCAAATTAGTTTTCTTGTCTGTGTTCCTTGGAGATACAATTACATGTATGTTGGATGGTTTGCAGGCATATTTTGTCTGTGTGTTTCATTTCAGACGATTTCCATTGCTATGTCTTTAGGTTCATCAACCTTTTTTTTTTTTTTCTGCACTGTCTATATGCCTTTAATTCCATTCAGTAATCATAGACCAGATTTCTTATTTTAGTCATTGCTTTTGTCATGCGAAGTTTGGTTTAGGTCTTACATACCACTTGCATGTCTCTATTTAACATGCTCATTCTGCTCTATAATTTCTTCGATATACTGATAATAGTTATAATAACTATTTGAGTGTTCGGATGTATAAATTATATCATTTGTGTAATTTCTGGGTCAGTGTCAGTTGAGTTCCCCTTCCTTACGTGTCTTATTTTCCTGCTTCTTTGCATACCCGAGAATTTTTTATGGGTTGCCAAACATGGTCAGTTTAAGCCTGTCAGTTGCTGGATACTTTTAGATTCCTAAAAATATCCTTGGTTTTTGTTTTGGACATAATTTAGTTACTTACAAATAGCTTGATCCTTTCAGGTCTTTCTTTAAAGATATTTTGGGCAAGGCACAGGCAGCACTTAGTTTAGCGATAATTTTTGTCCAGTACTGACACAAATTTCAAGTATTTTACAAATGGCATGACAATTGTGAGGTCTTCCACACTGGCTGTCAGGCATTATTCCTGACCCTGTATGGCAGTGGGTATTATTCCTTCCCCTGGTCTCAGTGTCCTCAAACACAAGAGTTTATCAATATTCCATTGAATACCAAGGCAGACCAGTGTTGATCTCTCGAGTTCTCTCTGTGAACAACTTTCTCTTCTTTGGTACTCTGCTCTGTGAAATATAGCAGTCTTCCTGAATCTGTGACTACCCCCTCCACAATGCAGGGAAAATGTTGGGCTATGCCAGCTATCTCCTCTCTATACCACAGACTCAAAACCCAGCCTAGTCAATAAGCTAGGGCACTATAGGAACCATTTCACTTATTTCCCAATATCAGGGATCACTGCCCTTCACTGCCTCATCTCTGATATTTTGAGAACAGCTTCTTATATATTTTGTCTACGCTTTTAGCTGCTTCCATAGGAGTATAAATCTAGTGTTTGTTATTACATTTGGCTGGAAGTAGAAGTGTTAACACCAATTTACATTTTAGTATTGAGTCTTACTTCTCTGGCTTTGTTCTTTTATCTTTTTATTCTCCTTTGATGATAGATTTAATGTGGACATATGGAGAATGGCCATTGCTAGACATAGGGAGAAACTAGGGATGAGCTGGCAGATTGGAAGTATACTTAGAAAAGAGAAAAAAAGGAAAGAAAGAGAATATGCAGTCAAATCTTGAAGAAAGGAATTGATGGCGATTGTCAAAGCCATGTGAAATCCCAGCGCCCACTTTAACAGACATAATATGAGAATTGAAAATAATGTTTTCGACTTGGAAACCTTAATCTGCCAGTGAGCTTTACTAATTTTTACTGGTCTTCATAACTCCGTAACAAAGGCCGAGGTTTGGAATTTCTCACCTTTGTTTCTCAGAGAGAAAACACACCAATGTCACCCAGAAATCAGTGCTTGGGTGAAAACTAGACCTTTTAAATCATTTTTTTTTACTGCTTTCTTCCCATGTTTCTTTAGCAGTGTTCGCCTTTCAAGATAAACTGTGGCACAGAAGAAAACACACTGGACATGGAGGAGGAGTCTAGGGTTGTTGTCTAACACGGTCATAAACAAGTTATGGGGAAGGCACTTGACTTTCCTAGGTCTCAATTTCCTCACCTGTAAATTGGAATAAGGACTGCCATATGAAGGGCCATTGTGAGATTAAATGAGATGAGGCATGTGCCAGTTTTACAGAGCCTAACACTTAATATTACATGCAAGGGTCTGTGTATTATTTATTCTAGAGGGAGGGATTTGCATTTTTTTTCAGTGGAAGGAAAGAGATGAATATACAACTGGACTATCAAATAAGAGGTGGATAGAGGACTGGCTTACTGGTCTACCTCCTTGTACTCTTTCAGCCATCCTGGCCTTAGGCTCCCTCCAAATTAAAGCATGAGTGTCAGAAGACCTGAGATTCCCCCGTAGATATCTGACCCCAGACAGAATATTAGCCTGTCTTAGCTGTTCAAATGAGGATAATGATGGCTATCATCTGTGGAGCACTTGTTCCGTGTTGTCAGGTGTTGGATTAAGCACCTTGCCAATAGTGTCATTTAATCTTTTTGACCCTTTGTTATTATTTCCATTTTATAAATTAGGCAACTGAGTTCCAGTTATGTTAAGTAATTGGTCCAAGATAACACACACACGAGTGGGGTGGCTGGGATGGGCACCAACTCTGCTCCTATGCCAACATGCATGCTCTCACCCATGTTACACTGCCTTCCCATGAGCGTGTTAAGGGTTTGGAAAGCCACCTCTGATAAAGTAACATGGAGTATGTTGGTGTCCTAGCTAAGATCGTTTTCCCTTACCTTACCGAAAACATTTTCATATTAACTGAAACACTAGTCCCTGCACAAGACACCTTTCCTCGAATTTCTCTTAACGCTATACACTGGTCAGAATATAAAAAGCAACGACTTCAGAACTTGAAAGTTAGCAATAGGAGGTGAATGAGGGAAGGGAAGAAAAACAAGAATAACCCTGTGATGGTTATTATTACGTGTCTACTTGAGTTGGCCGTGGGGTGCCCAAGACTAAACATTTTTTCTCGGGGTATTTGTAGAGTGTTTCTGGGTGAGATTAGCGTTTGATTTGGTGGACTCAGTAAAGCACTATCGTCCCCAGTGAGTGTGGGCAGCATTCAATATTCTGAGGTCCCAAAGAGAACACAGGGTAGAAAAAGGAGGAATCCATGTCCCACCGCTTCTTTTCTCAGCCTTAGAGGTTGATCCCGCTTAGAGGCAGAGCATTGGGTAGGGGTAGGTTTGTTCCCCGGAAGTACCTTCGGTCCAACCACCCACAGTGATGTGATTTCCCTCCAAGACTGAAATGAGGGCCCATGTGCGGTTATGGGTCAGGGCTAGCGTTGGAAGGGCGGAGCCAAACATATGTGTGGGCCAGACTGAAACTGGCTCTGGATCTCTTCCTCCAACTCCATCACGGAAGTGGAAATGTCATGGAGAGAGTGTGACTTCCACTCAGGATTTTCCCCAATGGTAATTGGCCCCAATCCATTATTTCTTTTAGACATCCATGCTAGGTGCCTTTAGGGCCAGAGCCCAGGCCAGCGTTAAGGTTAGGTCCCAGCTCCCTGCATGTAGATTTCCTGGTTTCCCAATACCATTTGTTGAAGAGACTGTCTTTCCCCCATTGTTTATTCTTGCCTCCTTTGTTATAGGTTAATTTACCACATAAGCATGGGTTTATTTCTGGGCTTTCTATTCTGTCCCATCGACCTATGTGTCTGTTTCTGTGTCACTACCCATACTAATTGGTTTACTTGAAGCTGTGTAGTACATCTTGAAATCTGGGATTTTGATACCTCCATCTATGTTTTTGTCCTTCAAGAATATTTTCACGATTCAGGGTCTTTTGTGGTCCCATACAAATTTTAGTATTAGTTGTTTCAGTTCTGTGAAAAGTGCCTTTGGTATCTTGATAGCGATTGCATTGAAACTGTAGATAGTTATGAGTAATATGGACATTGTAATGATATTAATTCTTCCAGTCCATGATCATGGGATATCTTTCCATTTGTTTGTGTCATCTTCAATTTCATCATTGACTTATAGTTTTCACACTACAGGTCTTTCACTTCTTTGGATAAGTTGAATTGTAGCTATTTTACTCTCCTTCTCTTTTTGGTGCAATTATGAACGGTGTTGTTTTCTTAATTTCTCTTTCTGTGACTTCATTATTATTATATAGAAACCCTACCAATTTCTGTGTATCAGTTCCGTATCTGCAACTTTCCTGAATTCGTTTATTACTTCTTCTGGTTTTGGGGGTAAGTTTTAGGGTTTTCTATGCATATTCTTATGTCATCTGCGGATAGTGACAGTTTAGCTTGTTTACAAATGTAGATGACTTTAATTTCTTTTCTCTTATCTGATTCCTGTGGCTAGGACTTCTAGTGTTATATGAAACAAGAGTGGCAAAAGTAGACATATTTATCTTGTTCTTGATCTTAGATGGAAAGCTCTCAGTTTTTCACCATTGAGATGTTAGGTGTGAACTTTTTAATATAAACAATATAAAAATAATATTTTCATGTATTGAGGCATGTCCGCCCGCCCCCGACTTTGTTGAGACTTTTACCATGCATACATGTTAAATTTTGTCATATGCTTTTTCTGCATTTATTGGTATAATCATATGATATTTACCCTTCGTTTTGTTGAGGTGGGATATTATGTTGATTGATTTGATGAGCCATCTTTTTTTCCCTGGAATAAAAGCCACGTAATCATTTTAGTGTGTTGTTGAGTGGAGTTTGGTAATATTTTATTGAGGAATTTAAAGTCTATTTGGTTTGATATAGGTGTTGCTACCTGGTTCTGAGTTGTTGTTGTTGTTTGATGTTATTTTTGTTGTCCTTGTTGTTGTTTGCTTTCATTTGCATGGGAAATGTATCTCCATCCCTTCACTTTCAGTCTGTATGTGTCTAGGTCTGAAGTGGGTCTGTGCTAGGGAGCATATGGATGAGTGTTGTTTTTTATCCATCCTGTTACCCTATATATTTTGACTGGAGCACTTCAGCCGTTTATATTTAAAGTAATTGTTGACCGTTATGTACTAATTGTAATTTTGTTCTTTGTTTTCCGGTTGCTTTTGTAGTTCTCTGTTTCTTTTTTTCCGTACTCTCTTTCTTTCTCATAGATTAATTGTTGTTGTGCTTTACTTGGGTTTCTTTTTCCTGATTTTTCATGTATTTTGTGTTTTGAGTTTGTTATCACAAGGCTTACATATAACATCCCAAGGAACAGCAGTCTATGTTATTTTGGTGGTCTCTTAAATATACACACATTCGAGAAATTTAAGAAGACTAACCTTTGGGGCAACTGGGTGGAGCAGTCAGTTAAGTGTGCGATTTCGAGCTCAGGTCATGATCTCACAATACGTGAGTTTGAACCGCATGTTGGACTCTGTGCTGACACCTCAGAGCCTGGAGCCTGCTTCAGATTCTCTGCCTCCCCCACTCTCTGTCCCTCCCTGTTAACACTCTGTCTCTCTCTCTCTCTCTCTCTCAAACATGAAATAAAACATATATTTTTTAGTAAAATAAAATACGAACTGACTTTTTTAAGTCCCTCCTCCATATTTTATGTGTATGTTGCCATTATTTACATCTTTTTATTCATAATTCTGTAATATCTAATTATGATTTTCCCGGTGAACAATTCTTGCATTGCTGATTAGTGGTGATAAACTTCTTTATCTTCTGTTTGAGAAACTCTTTATCTCTTTTTTTTTCAAATGTTAATGATAATCTTTCCAGGTAAAGTTTTCTTGGTCGTGGGATTATCCTTTCAGGCCTTTGAAGATACCTTGTCACTCTTTCCCAGCATGCCAACTTTCTGCTGAAAAATCAGCTGACAACTTTAGGTGTTTGTTTGTTGAGATCTGTTTTTCAAATCATAGGTAACTTTTGCTTCTCTCTTAAAACTTTGGAAATTCTTTATCAATTTTACACCTTGACATTTTAATTATTATGTGTCAACTCTCCCCAGGAGAACAGAGGGAAGATGGCGGCGTAGGAGGACACTGGAATCACTGCGCGTCCTGCTGATCACTTAGATTCCACCCACACCTGCCTAAATAACCCAGAAAACCGCCAGAGGATTAGCAGAGTGGAGTCGCCAGAGCCAAGTGTAGACGAGAGGCCCATGGAAGAGGGTAGGAAGGGCAGCGAGGCGGTGCGCGCTCCAGGAACTGGCGGGAGGGAGCCGGGCGGACAGGCGGCTCACTGGCCAAGCAGAGCCCCTGAGTCTGGCTTGCAAAAGCGGAGGGGCCTGACGGACTGTGTTCCGACAGCAAGCGCGACTTACCTTCTGGGAGGTCATAAGTTAACAGCTCTGCTCCGAAAGCAGGAAGGCTGGAGGACAAAGGAAGGGAGAGATGCTGAGCCCCCGGATGACAGAGCTCAGTTTGGTAGGGAACAAAGGCGCTCGCCAGCGCCATCTCCCCCACCCATTCCCCAGCCAAAATCCCAAAGGGAACCAGTTCCTGCCAGGGAACTTGCTAGCTCAGCGCAAACACCCAACTCTGCACTTCTGCAGAGCCAAACCTCTGGCAGTGGATCTGACTCCCTCCCGCTGCCACAGGGCCCCTCCTGAAGTGGATCACCTAAGGAGAAGCGAGCTAATCCTGCCCCTCCTGCCCCTGTGCACCTTGTCTACCCACTCCAGCTAATATGCCAGAAACCCAGCATCACAAGCCTGGCAGTGTGCAAGTAGCCCAGTCAGGCCATGCCACTCTACAGTGAATCCCTCCCCTAGTTGAGGGGAAGAGAAGGCACACACCAGTCTGACTGTGGCCCCAGCCGTGGGCTGGGGGCAGTGGTCAGGTCTGACTGCGGCTCCACCCACCAACTCCAGTTATACACCACAGCACAGGGGAAGTGCCCTGCAGGTCCCCACCATGCCAGGGACTATCCAAAATGACCAAGCAGAAGAATTCCCCTCAGAAGAATCTCCAGGAAATAACAACAGCTAATGAGCTGATCAAAAAGGATATAAATAATATACAGGAAGTGAATTTAGAATAATAGTCATAAAATTAATCGCTGGGCTTGAAAACAGTATAGAGGACAGCAGAGAATCTCTTGCTACAGAGATCAAGGGACTAAGGAACAGTCACGAGGAGCTGAAAGACGCTTTATACGAAATGCATAATGAAATGGAAAACATCAGGGCTCGGATTGAAGAGGCAGAGGAGAGAATAGGTGAACTAGAAGATAAAGTTATGGAAAAAGAGGAAGCTGAGAAAAAGAGAGATAAAAAAATCCAGGAGTATGAGGGGAAAATTAGAGAACTAAGTGATACACTAAAAAGAAATAATATACACATAATTGGTATCCCAGAGGAGGAAGAGAGAGGGAAAGGTGTTGAAGGGGTACTCGAATAAATAAGAGCTGAGAACTTCCCGGATCTGGGGAAGGAAAAAGCATTGAAATCCAAGAGGCACAGAGAACTCCCTTCAGACGTAACTTGAATCGATCTTCTGCACGACATATCATAGAGAAACTGGCAAAATACAAGGATAAAGAGAAAATTCTGAAAGCAGCAAGGGGTAAACGTGCCCTCACATATAAAGGGAGACCTATAAGACTCGTGACTGATCTGTCTTTTGAAACTTGGCAGACCAGAAAGAATTGGCACGAGATTTTCAGTGTGCTAGACAGAAAAAAATATGCAGCCGAGAATCCTTTCTCCAGCAAGTCTGTCATTTAGAATAGAAGGAGAGATAAAGGTCTTCCAAACAAACAAAAACTGAAGGAATTTGTCACCACTAAACCAGCCCTACAAGAGATCCTAAGGGGGACCCTGTGAGACAAAGTACCAGAGACATCACTACAAGCATAAAACATACAGACATCACAATGACTCTAAACCCGTATCTTTCTATAATAACACTGAATGTAAATGGATTAAATGCGCCAATCAGAAGACATAGGGTATCAGAATGGATAAAAAAACAAGACCCATCTATTTGCTGTCTACAGGAGACTCATTTTAGACCTGAGGACACCTTTAGATTGAGAGTGAGGGGATGGAGAACTATTTATCATGCTACTGGAAGCCAAAAGAAAGCTGGAGTAGCCATAATTCTATCAGACAAACTAGACTTTCAATTAAAGACTGTAACAGGAGATGAAAAAGGACATTATATAATAGTGACAGGGTCTATCCATCAGGAAGAGCTAACAATTACAAATGTCTATGTGCCGAATACCGGAGCCCCCAAATATATAAAGCAATTACTCATAAACATAAGCAACCTTATTGATAAGAATGTGGTAATTGCAGGGGACTTTAACACCCCACTTACAGAAATGGATAGATCATCTAGACACACGGTCAATAAAGAAACAAGGGCCTTGAATGAGACATTGGATCAGATGGACTTGACAGATATATTTAGAACTCTGCATCCCAAAGCAACAGAATATACATTCTTCTCGAGTGTACATGGACCATTCCCCAAGATAGATCATATACTGGGTTACAAAACAGCCCTTCATAAGCTTACAAGAATTGAAATTATACCATGCATACCTTCAGACCACAATGTTATGAAGCTTGAAATCAACCACAGGAAAAAGTCTGGAAAACCTCCAAAGGCGTGGAGGTTAAAGAACACCCTACTAACGAATGAGTGGGTCAACCAGGCAATTAGAGGAGAAATTAAAAAATATATGGAAACAAACGAAAATGAAAATACAACAATCCAAACGCTTTGGGACGCAGCAAAGGCAGTCCTGAGAGGAAAATACATTGCAATCCAGGCCTATCTCAAGAAACAAGAAAACTCCCAAATACAAAATCTAACAGCGCACCTAAAGGAAATAGAAGCAGAACAGCAAAGGCAGCCTAAACCCAGCAGAAGAAGAGAAATAATAAAGATCAGAGCAGAAATGAACAATATAGAATCTAAAAAAACTGTAGAGCAGATCAACGAAACCAAGAGTTGGTTTTTTGAAAAAACAAACAAAATTGACAAACCTCTAGCCAGGCTTCTCAAAAAGAAAAGGGAGATGACCCAAATAGATAAAATCATGAATGAAAATGGAATTATTACAACCAATCCTTCAGAGATACAAACAATTATCAGGGAATACTATGAAAAATTATACGCCAAAAAACTGGACAACCTGGAAGAATTGGAGAAATTCCTGAACACCCACACTCTTCCAAACTCAATCTGGAGGAAATAGAAAGCTTGAACAGACCCTTAACCAGCGAAGAAATTGAATCGGTTATCAAAAATCTCCCAAGAAATAAGAGTCCAGGACCAGATGGCTTCCCAGGGGAGTTCTACCAGACGTTTAAAGCAGAGATAATACCTGTCCTTCTCAAGCTATTCCAAGAAATAGAGAAGGAGGGAAAACTTCCAGACTCATTCTATGAAGCCAGTATTACTTTGATTCCTAAACCAGACAGAGACCCAGTAAAAAAAGAGAACTACAGGCCAATATCCCTGATGAATATGGATGCCAAAATTCTCAATAAGATACTAGCAAATCGAATTCAACGGCATATAAAAAGAATTATTCACCATGATCAAGTGAGATTCATTCCTGGGATGCAGGGCTGGTTCAACATTCGCAAATCAATCAACGTGATACATCACATTAACAAAAAAAAAAAAAAAAAAGAGAGAAGAAACATACGATCCTGTCAATCGATGCAGAAAAGGCCTTTGACAAAATCCAGCACCCTTTCTTAATAAAAACCCTTGAGAAAGTCGGGATAGAAGGAACATACTTAAAGATCATAAAAGCCATTTATGAAAAGCCCACAGCTAACATCATCCTCAACGGGGACAAACTGAGAGCTTTTCCCCTGATCAGGAACACGACAGGGATGCCCACTCTCACCGCTGTTGTTTAACATAGTGCTGGAAGTTCTAGCATCAGCAATCAGACAACAAAAGGAAATCAAAGGCATCAAACTTGGCAAATATGAAGTCAAGCTTTCGCTTTTTGCAGATGACATGATATTATACATGGAAAATCCGATAGTCTCCACCAAAAGTCTGCAAAAACTGATACATGAATTCAGCAAAGTTGCAGGATACAAAATCAATGTCCAGAAATCAGTTGCATTCTTATACACTAACAATGAAGCAACAGAAAGACAAATAAAGAAACTGATCCCGTTCACAATTGCACCAAGAAGCATAAAATCCCTAGGAATATATCTAACCAAAGATGTAAAGGATCTGTATGCTGAAAACTATAGAAAGCTTATGAAGGTTATTGAAGAAGATTTAAAGAAATGGAAAGACATTCCCTGCTCATTGATTTGAAAAATAACTATTGTCAAAATGTCAATACTACCCAAAGCTATCTACACATTCAATGCAATCCCAATCAAAATTGCACCAGCATTCTTCTCGAAACTAGAACAAGCAATCCTAAAATTCATATGGAACCACAAAATGCCCTGAATAGCCAAAGGAATTTTGAAGACGAAGAACAAAGCAGGAGGCATCACAATCCCAGATTTTAGCCTCTACTACAAAGCTGTAATCAACAAGACAGCATGGTATTGGCACAAAAACAGACACATAGACCAATGGAATAGAATAGAAACCCCAGAACTAGACCCACAAACGTATGGCCAACTCATCTTTGACAAAGAAGGAATGAACATCCAATGGAAAAAAGACAGTCTCTTTAACAAACGGTGCTGAGAGAACTGGACAGCAACATGCAGAAGGTTGAAACTAGACCACTTTCTCACACCATTCACAAAAATAAACTCAAACTGGATAAAGGACCTGAATGTGAGACAGGAAACCATCAAACCTTAGAGGAGAAAGCAGGAAAAGACCTCTCTGACCTCAACCGTAGCAATCTCTTACTCGACACATCCCCAAAGGCAAGGGAATTAAAAGCAAAAGTGAATTACTGGGACCTTATGAAGATAAAAATCTTCTGCACAGCAAAGGAAACAACCAACAAAACTAAAAGGCAACCAACGGAATGGGAAAAGATATTTGCAAATGACATATCAGACAAAGGGCTAGTATACAAAATCTATAAAGAGCTCACCAAACTCCACACCCGAAAAACAAATAAGCCAGTGAAGAAATGGGCAGAAAACATGAATAGACACTTCTGTAAAGAAGACGTCCGGATGACCAACAGGCACATGAAAAGAAGTTCAGCGTCGCTCCTTATCAGGGAAATACAAATCAAAACCACACTCAGGTATCACCTCACGCCAGTCAGAGTGGTCAAAATGAACAAATCAGGAGGATATAGATGCTGGAAAGGATGTGGAGAAACGGGAACCCTCTTGCACTGTTGGTGGGAATGCAAATGGGTGCAGCCACTCTGGAAAGCAGTGTGGAGGTTCCTCAGAAATTTAAAAATAGACCTACCCTATGACCCAGCAATAGCACTGCTAGGAATTTACCCAAGGGATACAGGAGAGCTGATGCATAGGGGCACTTGTACCCCAATGTTCATAGCAGCACTCTCAACAATAGCCAAATTATGGAAAAAGCCTAAATGTCCATCAACTGAGGAATGGATAAAGAAATTGTGGTTTATATACACAATGGAGGGGCGCCTGGGTGGCGCAGTCGGTTAAGCGTCCGACTTCAGCCAGGTCACGATCTCGCGGTCCGTGAGTTCGAGCCCCGCGTCGGGCTCTGGGCTGATGGCTCAGAGCCTGGAGCCTGTTTCCGATTCTGTGTCTCCCTCTCTCTCTGCCCCTCCCCCGTTCATGCTCTGTCTCTCTCTGTCTCAAAAATAAATAAACATTAAAAAAATTTTTTAATAAGTTATGGCATGCTATGTGGCCTTTACAATTCATAGCCCTGCAGAACATTTATGACCTTGCGAAATGCTCCTATCACTAGAGGACCAAAAATGGGATTCACAGCTACATAGCTAATTTTGGTAAATGCATGTACATATACCTCTTCCCTGACGATTATAGCACAGTGTTAGAGGTGCTTACCTCCAGGGGCGCCTGAATGGCTCAGTCGGTTAAGCATGTGGCTCTTGATTTCAGCCCAGTTATGATTCCACAGAGTGTGCGATCAAGCTCCACATTGACCTCTGCACTGACAGCGTGGAGCCTGCTTATGATTCTCTCTATCTCTCTCTCTCCTCCCATCCTCCACTTGTGCTCATCTCTCCCTCGTTCTCTCTCTCTGCCAAACATACATAAACATAAAAAAGGTGTTTAGATATGCTTATCTCCAGGTGTTTGACTTATGACCATTTTTCTTTCTTTCTTGTTTGTTTGCTAAATTTTCTGCAATAAACTTTAAGACCTCCATAATCATAAAGTAACGTTTCAAATAAATGATTTAGTCTAGTATCAGTTAAATAAATAAAATGTGTCAATTCATAAATTTATTAGGTCCATTCAACATATCAAGGATAGTTTCAAACAGTCCAGTGTTATTCCTTCAGCAGACTCCCTTCCCATCTGATTTGACGTTGACTCAACCACTTCACCAAGAAAGATTTCTAAACATTCACCATGTTTGAGTGTTTATAAAAGTTTCTGAAAGCATGCAAGACCGCATCCTTGCCTTCAAGAAACTTTCAATATTTGACGGTACAAAAAACCCAAACACGATACAAAGCACAGTGAGATTTCAAGGTCAAGTTTCATGTAGCAGGAGAAGTCCACTGAGCCGGGTTGATCAGTAAAGGCGTCTCAGAGGCATAGCACAAAGAATCTTAAAGGATGACCAAATTTCTAGTTGGCAGGCAGAAAGGAGGAGGACAAAGGCGACAAAAGCAAATGTGCGGGAATAAAGGAGGGGCAGGCATTCTGAGAACAGTGAGAACAACCCTCTTGGAGCTTGAGGTTCTTCTACAACAGTGGCCATTAAGTATTTGTGACGATGACAAAGACTGGGTAGAAGATGATGGACCTACATAACCCATCACGTCCATACTCTTGTGGAAGAAGGTCTTGGTGACAGCGAAGAATTGGAGACCATCCGTTAGAACCTCAAGATGGTAATAACGAAGCAATTTGTAGAAACAAAACAATGAAAAGATAAAATTCTAAGCAAACTTCTCTAAGCCTATGAATTAATACCCAATCAACAATCAATTGAAATCCATGACCAACTCAAGACCCCTCTTGTGTTCCTCTCTTAATGGGGCTTTGTCTTCAGTTGCTCATGAGGGGAAGAGACTCATTGTCAGTCCTCCCCTCCTCAACGTCTTTCCTGTGATCCACTCAGTAGTAGGGGCTCTCAACTCCACCTCCAACGTATGCCAAGCCAGCTAGTCTCTCACCACCTTCTGCCTACTCTCCATTTTCGTTCTTAGCCCCATTCTGCCTTTCCCTTCCCACCAAAATCCCAGTTCGTTCTTTTCACTGCATCCGGAATGCAATGCAAAAATCCTGAGTCTGAGCAGTTCATTCCTCTGCTTAAGAGAACCCTCTAATCTCCACTGTACTCAAAATGACACATAGAATCTGTAACATGACCACAAGATGTTGGCAGTCCTGTCTTGTCACCCCTCTAATGCCATCTTTCCTCATTCTCCTTTCATTAGGTGAACGGGACGGTCTGTTCTCCTGGTTGCTCAAATTAGACCTACGTAGTTTCTGCTTAGAATGCATTTTGTGTTCGCTAGGTTCCTTACCAGTACTTGCTATGGGTCCAAGTTTGAAAAAAGGACTTTTCTCCCCAAGAACTTTGTTGGCCAATCCTCTCATCTACACTTTGTCCCCTGTGCCATTCCTTCTCAGAACATTTAGTCTTTTTTTTAACAGCATTTGCCACACGTTGTAATTACACCTGTACCATTTGTGGCTAAGGTTTGAAACATCCTGAATATATGGAGCGTGCATGTTGGATTCTCACTGTGTACTTGAACCTAATTGCACCTGACACGTAAGGTGTTCAATATGCCTATCCACGATGCCTGAAATAGGGGATGTTTAACTATCTCCCGGGGTGCCAGACTGCAATATACATTCAAGTCTTCAATAATCTCTACCACCAAATTTTGTCTACATATACAAAAAAGGGAAGGGTCACATCCTCACGGATAGGAGAAACATTTTGCCTCGTTGATAGCTTCTATGGTGTAGCTTACATTTTGACCTACAAAAGACCCCATCCTGGAGATACAGTTTGTATGGATGCAGTGACAATTATGAGGAAATCAAAACAAAATACAGTCTTTATGGAGTGTAATGTGCCAGGAGTTTTTCCACACGTTTTACAGGCATTACCTGTAATCTCACCACTATACTGAACATAGGCGTTATACTTCCCTTTTACAAATTGGAAAAGCAAACTCGGAGGTATCATTTGCCTACAATCTAAGATCTGGCTGGTAGAAGAAATAGATGGGGTCAGGTAATTTACAAAATCCACATTTTGCCCAAGGTAACCTCTGGGAAATCAGAAAATGAGCGGCTTTCATAAGTGCAGCTGCCTAGAGCTTTTCAGAGGAGCTGTCTGTGTGGCGCCGGGGCTTTGGATCTCACTACCAGGAGTAACCCCCATTGTTGGGAAGGGCAAGAACACCCATCCATGGCAACTTAAGGTGTTTTAACCCCTGTCAAGATAGTGCAAGCCTCCAATTACTACATTTGGTACTTCAAGGAACACATCAAATCACACCTCGTGGGATTTTCAAAAATCACTCTGAGATGAGAAATCAAACAACAAAAGTCATAGCAACACGAAGCAAGTAACACTTTCTAAAACACACCTCCTGAAGGGCCAGGCCATGGAGAGGGTATGAGCCCACTTTAAAGTACCAGTGCTCTCAGGTGCATAGCACATAAAAGAAAAGAAACAAAAAACAAAACAAAACAAAACAAAACAAAACAACAACAACAACAACAACAACGTTAAAACTCATAAGGGATAGAAAACTATCCAAACTGATGAAACAGAAGAATTCCCCTGAGACGAATTTCCAGGAAGACGTGACTGTTAAAGAATCGATCAAAATAGACAAAAGCAGTATAACAACAAGAATGTAGAATCATAGTCATAAGATTAATCACTGGGCTTCAAAAAAGGCATAGAAGACAACAGAATTTATTATTGCAGTGATAAAAGAACTAAAACATAGCCATGGTTAATTGAAAAGGCAATGACATTGCGATTGATTTTCATCACTGATACAAAAACAGGTAAGCTGGAACCTTGGATGTCCATTACCCAAGTTAGTAGTTATGCGATTGTAGCAAAAGCTAATTCTAAAAAAAAAAAGATTAACTAATGAAAAACAGAAAGATAAAATATGTCAAAGTTCAAATACCTAGCATGAGCCGTGCAGCTGAATAGTTGTTTAAAATTCTAGGATATCAAATAATATTATGTGATAACCATTGTAACACGTGCAAAGTTCACCATGTCGATCTTTGCTCTTCTAAATGTGGAGTCATACGGTATTAGACGTTATAGTATGTCTGAAAAATGAATATTAAAAAGTTTTTGAAAGTATATGTTTCTAGTGAGTTTGGTCATGTCAAATAAAGTGTGTCATTTCCAACACCTATTCACGTGCACTCTTAGTATGGCTAGAGTCCATAAAAAGTTAATGCACAATTGCAATAAACATGATTACCAGTGCAATGTATTTTTTTAGTTCCATTTGTTCATTTATTTGTAAGCCAGTATAGAGCATGGAGAATGTACCCTGTAGGTTCGGAATTCTCTCGTTGATTTCAAATGTCTTATTCGGGCTGCTACCAAAAAGACGGTAAAACAATATTATCTGCACCATGAACATGTAAAATTTGACACACCTCACTAGTATTACAATTTTGCTGTTTAGCATATGTGTTTACAAATACACACGTGTGCACTGGGTGAAGTTAGATGTTTCATACTCCTATCCATATCATGAGAGATTCAATATGTTTTAAAGAGTTAAATTCCAGTTACCAATTCTAATGTGGGATAACATGCACAGTTTTTTGCTATTTGTCACTTATTGTGCAATTATCAAGTTAACATAGAGCCCAAAGGGTAAATTCTTTTTTAACTACACTTAACTTAACGTATATCATTGAAAGTCAAACTTTGGCCTTTCGAAGATGACATGAGACTGAATGCGGAGAACCCAAAAACTCCATGAAAACGTTGCTAGATCTGATCCATGCATTGACCAAACTCACAGGATACAAAATGGTGTAAAGAAACTGGTTGCCTTTCTATACACCAATAAGGAAGCAACAGAAAGAGAAGTCAAGAAATCAATGCCAGTTACAATTTCACCAAGAACCGTAAAATACCTAGCAAGAAACCTAACCAAAGATGTAAAAGATCTGTACAGTGAAAAGTACAGAAAATATATGAAGGAAAATGATGAAGACACATCAAATACAGAAAAAAAAAAATCCATGCCAAAGAGTGGAAGAATGAATACTGTTAAAATGTCAATAGTACTGAACGCAATCTACACATTTAATGCAATACCAATCAAAATTGTACCAACATTCTTCTCCAGACTAGAGCAAGCAATCTGAAACTTTGCACGGAACAACCAAAGAACCTGAGTAGTCAAAGTTATGTGGAAAAAAGAAACCCAAAGTGGGAGGCAGCTCAGACTTTTGCCTCTCCTACGAAGCTGTCATCATTAAGATAGTATGACATTGGCCCCAAAACAGGCACATGAATCAATGAAACAGCATAGAGAACCCAGAAGGGGCCCCACAATTGTATGGTGAACTAATCTTTGACAAAACGGGAAAGACAATCCAATGGAGAGAAGACAGCCTCTTTACAAAGGGTGCTGGGAGAACAGAACAGTAACATGATGAAGAATAACCTAGATGACTTTCTTACAATGTGCATAAAAATAAATGCAAAATGGATGAAAGCCTTAAATGTGAGACAGGAAACCATCAAAACACTAGAGGAGAAAAGATGAAAAAAAACCCTTTGACTTCCACTACAGCAATTTCTTCCTTGGCATGTCTCAAAAGACAAGGGAATGAAAAGCAAAACTGAATGATCAGGACCTGGTCAGGATAAAATTCTCCAGCACTGCAAAGGAAACAATCAGCAAAATTAAAAGGCAACCGATGGAAGGAGTGAAGATATTTGCGAATGACATATTGGATAAAGGGTTACTACACAAAATGTATAAAGAACTTACCCAAGTCACACCTGGAAAATGTAATACAGTGAAACAATGGGCAGACGACATGAATAGACACTTTTCCAAAAGAGACATCCAGATGGCCCAAAAACACATGAAAGGATGCTCAACATGAATCATCATCAGGAAAATACACATCAAAGCCACACTGAGATACCACCTCACACTAGTCAGTGTGGCTAAAATGAACAACTTAGGAAACACAGATGCTGGTGAGGATATGGAGAAAGAGTAACCCTCTCTAACTGTTGGTGGGAAAGGAAACTGGTGCATCACTGCAAGCATGAAACCTACAGACATCACAATGACTCTAAACGCATATGTTTCCATAATAACACTGAATTTCAATGGACTAAATGCTCCAACCGAACAACATAGTGTATCAGAATGGAAAGAAAAAACAAAAACAAAAAACAGAACAAGACCCATCTATTTGCTGTCTACAAGAGACTGCTTATAGACATGAGGACACCTTCAGATTGAAAATGAGGGGATGGAGAAGTATCTATCATGCTACTGGAGGTCAAAAGAAACCTGGAGTAGCCAACTTATATCATACAAAGTAGAGTTTAAATCAAAGGCTGTAACAAAAGATGACGAAGGGCTTTCTATATTAATTCCAGGGTCTTTCCATCAGGAAGAGCTAAAAATTTTAAATGCCTACACACCAAATTCGGAGACACACAAATATATAAACAATTAATTAAAAACATACAGAACCTTGTTGATAAGAATGTGGTAATTGCAGGGGACATTAAATTAAACACAGAAAAAAGATGGAAAATCTCCAAAAGCATGGAGGTTAAAAAACATCCCACCAAGGAATAAATGGGTCAACCAGGCAATTTGAGAAGAAATTAAAAGATATAAGGAAACATGGGGCGCCTGGGTGGCGCAGTTGGTTAAGCGTCCGGCTTCAGCCAGGTCACGATCTCGCGGTCCGTGAGTTTGAGCCCCGCGTCAGGCTCTGGGCTGATGGCTCGGAGCCTGGAGCCTGTTTCAGATTCTCTGTCTCCCTCTCTCTCTGCCCCTCCCCCGTTCATGCTCTGTCTCTCTCTGTCCCAAAAATAAATAAAAACGTTGAAAAAAAATTAAAAAAAAAAAAAGATATAAGGAAACGAATAAAAATGAAACACCACAATGCAAACCCTTCGGGATACAGCAAGGGCAGTCCTGACAAAACAAAACACAACAACAACAACAACAACAACAAACAATGCTATCCAGGCCTATCTCAAGAAACAAGAAAAATTCCCAATACAAAATCCAACAGCACACCTAAAGGAATTAGAAACAGGACAGCAAAGACACCCCAAAGCCAGGAGAGGAAGAAAAATAATAAAGATCAGAGCAGAAATAAACAATATGGAGTCTAAAGGAAAACAGTAGAGCACATCAATGAAACCAAGAGTTGTGTTTTTGAGAAAATACACAAAATTGATAAACTTCTAGCCTGGCTTCTCAAAAAGAAAAGAGAGGGGACCCAAATAGGTCAAATCACGAATGAAAATGGAATTATTACAAAGAATCCCTCAGAAATTCAAGCATTCATCAGGAAACACTATAAAATCTTCTATGCCAACAAACTGGACAACCTGGAAGAAATGGACAAATGCCTCCATCCCCACACACTTCCAAAGCTCAAACGGGAAGAAATAGAAAATGTGAACGGACCCATAACTAGTGAGGAAATTGATTCAGTTATCAAACAACTCCCAATAAATAAGAGTCCTGGTCCAGGTGGCTTCCCTGGCGATTTCTAGCAGACATTTAAAGTAGAGGTAATAGCCATCCTTCCCAAGGTGTTTCAAAATTTGGAAATGAAAGGAAAACTTCCAGACGCATTTTATGAAGCCAGCATTACGGTGATTCAAAACCAGACAGAGACACAGAAAAAAAGGAAAATCACAGGTCAATATCCCTGATGAATAGGGGTGCAGAAATTCTCAACAAGATACTAGCAAATCACATTCAATAGCATATAGAAAATATTATGCAACACGATCAAGTGGGATTCATTCCTGGCCTGCAGGGCTAGTGCCATATTCACAAATCAATCATTGTGCTACATCACATTAAGAAAAGAAAAGATAAGAACCATAGTACACTGTCAATAGATGCAGAAAAAAAGTATTTGAGAAAATACTGGATCCTTACTTATTACAAACCCTCAAGAAAGTTGGGATTGAAGGAAACTACTTTAAACATCATAAAATCCATTAATCAGAAGCCCACAGTAAATATCGTCCTCAATGGGGAAAAACTGAGAGCATTCCCCCTGAGATCAGGAACAAGACAGAGATGTCCACTCTCACCCCGGTTGTTGAACATAGTGTTGGAAGTCTTAGCATCAGTAATCAGACAGTAAATGAAATTAAAGGTATCATCATTTGCAAAGAAGAAGTCAAACTTCCACTTTTTGCCGATGACATGACACTATACATGGAATTTCCGCCAGACTCCATCAAAAGTCCGCTAGCACTGATACATGCATTTGGCAAAGTTGCAGGGTACAAATCAATGTACAGAAATTGATTGCGTTTTATACACCAATAATGAAGCAACAGAAAGAGAAATAAGGAAACGGATACAATATACAATGCACCAAGAGTCATAAAATACCTAGGAATAAACTTAACCAAAGAGGTAAATGATCTGTATGCTGAAAACTATAGAAGGCTTATGAAGGAAATTGACGAAGATACAGAGAAAGCGAAAAACATTCCATGCTCGTGGATTGGAAGAATAAATATTGGCGAAATGTCAATACGACCCAACGCAGTCCTCACATTATAGGCAGCCCCAATCACATTGCACCAGCATCCTTCTCCAAGCTGGAACAAGCAATCATAAAATGTGTATGGAAACACAAAAGACCCTGAAAAGCCAAAGTAATACTAAAAATGAAAACCAAAGTGAGAGCCACCACAATGCCAGACTTTAGCCTCTACCGCAAAGCTATAACCATCAAGACAGCATGGTATTGGCACAGAAACAAATACATAGACTTAATGGCATAGTTTAGGGACCCAAGAATTGGACCCACATACGTATGGCCAACTAATCTTTGACAAAGCAGAAAAGAATATCCAATGGAAAAAAAGACAGTCTCTTCAACAATTGGTGCTAAGAGAAGTGGACAGCAACATGCAGAAGAATGAAACTAGACCAGTTTCTTACACCACTCACAAAAATAAACTCACAATGGATGAAGGGCCTGAATGTGAGACAGGAAACCATCAAACCCTGGAGGAGAAAGCAGGAAACATCCTCTTTGACCTCCGCGTCAGCAAGTTCTTAGCTGACACATCTCCAAAGGCAAGGGAATTAAAAGCAAAATGAACTATTGGGACATCATCAAAATAAAAATCTTCTCCACAATGAAGGAAACAATCAACAAAACTAAAAGGCAACTGACTGAATGGGAAAAGATGTGTGCAAAAGTCATACTGGATAATTGGCTAGTATCCTAAACCTGTAAAATGAACTCACCAACTCCACACCCGGAAAACAAAAAATCCAGTGAAGAAATGGGCAGAAGACTTGCACAGACACTGTTCTAAAAAAGACATCCAGATTGTCAAGAGACACATGAAAAGATGCTCAACAGCACTCCTCGTCAGGGAAATCCAAAGAAAAACCGCACTGAGATGCCACCTCATGCCAGTCAGAGTGGCTACAATGAGCAAACTGGAAGACTATAGATGCTGGTGAGGATGTGGAGAAACGGGAACCCTCTTGCACTGTTGGTGGGAATGCATCCTGGTGCATCCGCTCTGGAAAACTGTGTGGAGGTTCCTCAAATCATTAAAAATAGATCTACCCTAAGACCCAGCAATAGCACTGCTAGGAATTTACCCAAGGGGTACAGGAGTGCTGAGACATAGGGGCGCATGTACCCCAATGTTTATAGCACTACTTTCAACAACAGCCAAACTATGGAAAGAGCCCAGCTGTCCATCAACTGACAAGTGGATAAAGAAGTTGTGGTTTATGTATACCATGGAATACTACTTGGCAATGAGAAAGAACGAAATCTGGCCATTTGTAGCAACGTGGATGGAACTGGGGGGTATTATGCTATGTGAAATAAGTCAGGTGGAGAAAGACAGATACCATATGTTTTCATCCATGTGTGGATCCTGAGAAACTTAGCAGAAGACCATGGGGGAGGTGATGCGGGGAAAAAGTTATAGAGAGGGAGGGAGGCAAACCATAAGAGACTCTTAAATACTGACAACAGACTGAGGGTTGACGTGGGTTTGGGGAGAGGGGAAAGTGGGTGACGGGCATCGAGGAGGGCACCTGTTGGGATGAACACTGGGTGTTGCGTGGAAACCAATTTGAAAATAAATTACATTTAATGAAAAAGGAAATCCAGGGGTTGCTCTTACTGAATATGAGGATAGCTTTCCATTTTCAGCACTTTCTGAACGTGAGGTAGTACTGGCTTAAGCTGCGTAGATGAAAGTTTGGTTTGTGTGTTTAAGAAAAGGAGATGAGTAGGCCTCTCACATGTATCACGTTGGACTTGGCAAGTGTCTCTTCTGATTGTTACCATTCATTGTTTTATTCATTCACATAGTTTGGTGTCATCCTTTCCTGAGGAAGTGGATTTCAATTGATCATGGTAGGTGGTCCTTGTTATATTTTGTGAATTATTTGTGTATGTGGTGATGATGGATGGACCATGATGGTTGCTTTCAAAAGCACTTACACGGACGGTGTAACACGTTTTCTACTCTTGGAATCCCAGATGGTCTTTTACTACCTTGTGTATGACTTACCTGAAATATCATGAATTGGTAGGTACCGAATAGGTTTTAGTGGCACTGAATGCCCTCATGGCCACTCACGCAGAATTCGTTGACGCTTTGCACTTAAGCACACAATGACTCGGTCTTCCCTAAGCTGCGTGAAAGTGAACATGCATCCTAACTAGGCAAACTGCTGCTGCTGTGAAAAACAGCTTCCTGAAGTGTGAGCTATAGCCACAGACATATGGACCCCTAAGCAAGGCACAGTATATCTGTATTCTTTGAAAGAGTAGAGTAGTTACTTCAATTTGGCTTTCAGTGCGTTGCATGACAAGGCATTTAATTAGCTAAAACCTCTTACAGTCATGTGTGATTACAAGTTGTGTGTACTCTCCACCGCGAAGTGTCATCCCATGTTGGATGGAATTAATGGAGGCTGAGGCACCTGTGCATTCACGTCGAGAACAACCCTCTTGAACTCATCAAGAACTATGGGCCGTCTCAGGTAAGATTCGTGCAGGTCTTTCTCAAGGGCATAATCTTAAACACATCCCAACCTAAGGCAGCTTTGGGCAGCAGGCAGTGATAGGATAGGCAGACATTGTGACCTCACAAAGCGCCTGGTCTCCTAGCAACAGCGGTGTAACTCTCACAGCCTGCCGCGTGATTTGGCTTCCTGGTAGGAAATTCATCAGGGCCTGGCGGCGGCGGCGAGACCTGGCAAGCACGGGCGGCCCCTAACGGCCTCACCTCCTGAGCCTCATGAAGAGGCAGCGGCGCAGGCCCCGGGGAGCCTTGGCCCCGGCCGCCCGGGGAGGTGCCTCTAGCGCTGCAGGAGGGGCCGCGCTGGAGGCGCCTGAGGAGAAGGTGGTGTACACGCTGGGGCACCAGCCCCCCGAGGCCCGCGTCCAGACGCGCCTGCCAGCTGCCAGGAGGAGGCGCCACGGAGCCCGGAAGGTCGCCGCCGGCCAGAGGAAGGTGCCGCCCCCGCCGGCGCCGTCCCTCGAGGACAGCAGCCCCCTGGAGGAGAGTGGGAGGGCGGCCACTCCGACGCTGTCCACCTTGCCCACCATCCGCGTAGTCGGCGACGTCTGGGCCGAGAGCAGCGTGGCTGAAGCGCGGCGCCAAGCGTGCCAAGTCCTGGGAGTGAACCTGGCACCCGTGGTGATACTCTGCCGCTTCCCAGTGCCTGGGCGAGAGATGCGGGCCACCACCGCGCGACCTCTCAGCCCCAGGACGGCTTGTGCCTGGAGGGATGAACCAGTGAGAGCCGGGCCCGCGTCCCCTAGTGCACTGTACGGGCGAAGAAGCACCAGAGGATCCCGGCCCGCGCCCCCTGGATGCGGCGCCGCCTTCTGGGACTCCGGGGCAGCTGTGCCCTCTGCTGCTTCCCAGCACCGGGTCTGCGGAGGGAGGAGACCACTGGACCGCAAGGGAGGTCCCCTTTCTTCCTAACCCCACATTGAGAGGTCTCCAGGACTGTAGGGGCAGATCCATGATCTCTCTTGTTCCTTCATTGCTCTGAAGTCTTCCGAAGAAGCCATTCCACCCCCACCCTCTCCAAAGGAATTTGTTTCCATGCTTGTGTAATAAAGCTAGAGTTTCTTTGCCATTCACCCACCTCCCGGCTCCTCCCGCCAATTTCTTTCTTTCTTTGTGTGTATGTGTATGTATATATATCTTCTAGGATGATTTAAAGTACATATTCTTTAACTGTTTAGAAGAGGCAGTAGAGAAAAAAGGGTGTGACTTAGGGGTCTGCACTCAGATTAAAATAAGATTACTGAAGTATAGAGTATATTCAAAAGGACATATACTATTTTTGTCATGTTTGTTTATTTTTGAGAGAGAGATACCTTGTGAGCAGGTGAGGGCCAGATAGGGAGCCAAGGGTCCAAGCAGGCTCCAGGCTCGGAGCTGTCAGCACAGAACCTGATGCGGGGCTCGACCTCACAAACCATGAGATCATGACCTGAGCCAAAGTTGGACACTTAAGTGACTAGCCACCCAGGCACGCCAAAAAGAACATATATTATTAAAAGCATTCTGAGCACAGATTGAGGCAATTAAGTTCAATATACTTGTGGAATCAGCACTCAATAAAAAAGATACCAGGACCCCAAGGGACCACCTGTGCCTCTTTCAGTCACGGTCTATCTCTCTTTGGGACGGCAATTATTCTGACTTCTTACAGAATATACAACTTTTGCTTCTTTTTGGACTATATAGAAATGGAATTATGTGTCCTACACCTAGCTTCTTTCACTCAAACTTATGTTAGTGATAGTCATGTTATTGTATGTATAGATCCTTTCTGCTCATTGGTGTATAGAATTTCATTATTTGAATAGTTTACAATATTTCTGCAACTCTTGGTGGACATTTAGGTAGGTTCTGGCTTAGGGTAATTATGAATAAAGCTTCAGTGAACATTATAGGACACGTCCTTTGGTGAACATTTTTTACAATAGTATTTATTTATCTAGGAGAGAATTTGCTGGGTCACATGTCATCCAACTTATCAGCTTTGGTAAGATTCCTCCAAACTGTTTCCAAAATGATTATACCAATTTACACACACTTCTTTCTATAGTAGTGCCTGCGTAGTGCCTGTGAGCTCTGAATACTTGATAGCCTTGCCAACACTTGCTAATATGGTCTTTTTCATGTTATCTATTCTGGCAGGTGTACAGATTTTTTTTTTGAGAAATATCAATCCAAGTATTGTATACAAATAGTTAAAAATAAAGCCCACAACATCCAAATTGCAGATCAGGACTTGCAATAAAAAATCAAAAGCTTTGTTTCCCCCATGAACACCTCTTCCCCAGAGGCAACACTTTCTTTTGTTTTGTTTTTTCTTTTTTTTAAAATCAGGTTTTTTTCAAAAGACCATTTTTTAAGGACAAATTTAGATTTAGAGACAAATTGCACAAAAAATACAGGTTCCTCACCCCCAGTAGTTTCTATAGTACCTTGCACTAATGTGGATACATTAATTATAAGTGGTGGATGAGCCATTCTTGTTGACACATTACCATTAGACACATTATCATTAACTAACAGTTAGGGTTTATTTTGTGTTATATAGATTCATAAGTTTTGAGAAATGTATAATGGTATGTATCTACTATTGCCGTATCATACAGAATAGTTACACCACCCTAAAGTGCCCTGTGCTCCGCCTATTACCACTTCCTCTCTCCCCCTAAACCCTAATAGCCACTGGTCTTTTTACTGTCTCCGAAGGTGTTTTGTTGTTGTTGTTGTTGTTGTTGTTGTTGTTGTTGTTGTTGTTGTCGTCCTTGTCGTTGTTTTGTTTTCTTTTGTTTTGTTTTTCCAGAACGTTATCATAATTGGAAACGTAAAGCAAATGGCTTTTTCGTATTGGATCCCTTCACTTAGTAATCCACACTTAAGTTTCCTCCATGACATTTAAGTAGCTCCCTTTCTCCCTCTTTCCTTCCCTCCTCTTCTGTCTCTCTGCCTCCCTTTCATTGAGGGAGTTTATTTTCTAAAACAGCTTTTAAAAAGCTGGTTTACGGAAAAAGACTGGAAAGTGCAGAGTTCCCCTGTTCTCCCTCCTACCCCCCAAAACATAGTTTTCCCTATTGTAAACTTCTTGTGTCAGTGTAGTGCATTTGTTACAACGGATGAGCCCATATGAAAACTATTATTAACTAAAGACCGAAGTGTACCTTAGCATTCACTGTGGTGTGCAGTTCGGTGAGTTTTGACAAACGCACAATGCCATGATCCAAAGCATTTCACTGTCTTACAAGATGTTTCACTGCCGTAAATATTCCCTGTGCTTCATCGATTATTCATCTCTCCCTTCCCCCCTGAGTCCCTGGCAACCACAGGTCTCTTTACTGTCTCCATTATTTGAGGCAACACTTTTAACTGTTCCAGGTTTATATTCTTTTGTGAGGAATCTTCATGAAGATAAGTAGTATACTATACTGCTGCTTATTGATTTGTCAGTTTTAAGCACCGTCTACTGACTTCCTATGTGACGTTGACATATAGGTCGCTTAAGCCACCTGTCTTCTCTCTCCTCACCTTCCGATATATTCCCGAACTTCTATCTGAATACTGTTTCAGTCAGGTCCAGCCAGCCGGTGAGTCACTATAGGTATTTTAAACAGTTACACACGTGATGGGAAATCCCAGAAGCCAAACAAAGGATGGCGAAGCAATCAGGAATTAGTATCATCAGAAAGCTGTTTCCACCTGCAGAGCTAGAGAAATTCAGAACCATACCTAGCAGGAACTGAGAACATGGGAGAAGAGGCTCTTGGAAAGAAGCTAGAATTTGGAGGAGATAAAATCACTGGTAGGAAGTGGAGCCGGAGAGAGAAAAACCTCTGGGCTTATACCTTCCTCCCTTTCTCCCATCAAACACCCATTGGTCAAACCCCTCTGGAAGCCAGTTGGCAAGGAACCAGGAAACACAGTCTGTAGGAGAAGTGCAGGAACTGGATCTGAGGGCAAAAAGACATAACGGATGAAGTTACATATAGGTACTAGTTAGGGTTCTCCAGAGACTCAGTATCAATAGGAATTGGTTCACAGGATTACAGAGGCTGAGAAGGGCAGACCTAGGAGATCGAGTAGTTCAGTTCCAGGCAGACTGCAAAAGCCTAAGAATCAGGAGAGCTGATGATGTATGTTCCATTCCAAGTCTGAGCCTGAAGTCAGGAGACCAATATCGCAGCTTGAAGACAGTCAGATAGACACAGTGGATTCTCTCTTACTCCGCCTTTTGTTCTATTCAAGTCTTCAATCGATTAGTTGAGGCCACCCAGTGTTTGGCAAGGCAATGTGTCTTGCTTACTCTCCTGATATACAGATGTTAATTGTACTAAGAAATGTCCTCACAGACTCACTAGAAATACTGTTTAGCCATATATCTGGGTACCCTGTGGCTTAGCCCAGTTAAAACATGAAATTAACCATCACACAATATAATTTTATGTTTGTATGTATATATGTATGTATGTATGTATGTACGTATGTATGTATGTATGTATGTATGTATGTATGTATGTATGTATGTATGTATGTATGTATGTATGAATGTATGTTATTTGAGAGAGAGAGAGGGAGAGAGAGTATGCTTAAGCAGGATAGGGGCAGAGAGAGAATTCTGAGCTGTCAGTGCAGAACCTAATGCTCATCTTAGTCTTATGAACTGTCAGATCATCATCTGAGCCAAAATCAAGAGTGGATTGTGAACTCACCGAGCCACTCAGGTACCCCATGAGATGTAATTTTAAAATAGAGACCTAGTTCCCTTACCTGTACTATCATTTTTCATTCCTTACATTGTACGAGAAAGGTCTTCCTTAAACTTGCTGCACT
The DNA here is from genome assembly GCF_028749965.1 of Puma concolor. Lineage (NCBI taxonomy): Eukaryota > Metazoa > Chordata > Mammalia > Carnivora > Felidae > Puma > Puma concolor. Next base: position 114,295 of record NW_028240250.1, read on the forward strand.
TTTTCTCCGTCTCCCATCAGCTTTGGGCTTCTGTTTGTCATTGTTGTTAACACTGCTGTTATGCTCTGCAATCAAGTCTCTTTAGAGAGTTCAAGGTTGATTCTAAAACTTGAAAACTAATAAATGGTTTAAATTATTGTGATTATTAAATAATATGCAAACATTAGAATTACTACTCTTTTGCTGGAGTCTTTGCACCTGCTGAATGAGGACATCTCTAGCATCAAGGTGAAATGGATCCTTTCTCTTTGTATTCCATCAGTGCTTTAAACCATGCCATGTTTCACTTGGCTCATTCAGACTAAGGCCGTCTTATGGATATTATCTGGTTCTCCTTAATTTTCTAATGCCCTTCTTTGTTTTATTGCACTCTTTCAGGGTTCTCAAATCATGCCACTTTATGACATCTTCCTGCTAACCTCTTAGCGGTCTCTCACTGGACCCTTCTCTTTTCCTGCCTCATTTAGGTGGTGACTCAGTAGGTCTGCCTCATAGCTTCCTTCCTGTGATTTTCCTCTGCTACGCTCCCAGTTTGTTTCCATGGTTTCATGGTAATATGGCTATCTGGGAAGTTAGGGAGCATTCAAAAGCCTGGACTCTTGAGCCAGACGGCCTGGTGTTAGACTTTACTTGTTCCACTTACCAGCTGTGTAAGTTGGATGTTGGATGAGTTATTTGGCTTCTTTATAACCCTCTTTTCTCCTCTCGAAGATAAGAACGGTAATTGTATATACTTTATAAGTTTGTTGTGTGGTTCATATGAAATAATATATGAAAATAACCCATAACAGAGTCTGGCACAAAAATAAACACTCTGTTAGTGTTGCCTGTTATTAAGAATAATTTGTCTTTATTTTTTCTCTCTTTGTTTTGCTGGAGTACACCTTCATATAACTTCCTAATGAAGAATGAGTAGAATCAAATATTCTGAGTCTTTGCACGTCTGAAGATATCTTGAGTCCACTCTCAAATTTAATTGATAATTTTGATAGGTGTAGAATTGTAGCTTCTTTTTTTTATTTGATTTATTTTTATTTTTTTAAAGTTTACCTCCTAATTAGTTAGCATGTAGTGCAACAATGATTTCAGGAATAGATTCCTCAGTGCCCCTTACCCATTTAGCCCATCCCCCCTCCCACAACCCCTCCAGTGACCCTCAGTTTGTTCTCCATACGTATGAGTCTCTTCTGTTTTGCCCCCTCCCTGATTTTATATAATTTTTGTTTCTCTTCGCTTATATTCATCTCTTCCACTCAGAATCCTTGCGTCTAATGGCCGGTTGCCCCTTCCATCGATTTTCCCCTAATCACAACGCCATTGGACTACAATATCTGCTCTTTGGAGTTTTTTAACTCACTATCACTTCCACCTTCTTCTGGTTTTCAAAATCATTCAGTAAATCTGGCCTATGCTTACGGAAAAGGGAATGAAGGTCCCCCTTTTGAAGGGCTTAAAAGAGAATTTATGAACATATTTTAGACTGCCACAGCCTGTCTGCTGGCCTCCTATTATTCACTCTCATCCTGCCTGAAAAATATCCTCACCTTTCCCCAAGAATCCTCCCTCTTAAAGACACAACCCTTGTAACATCAGCTCAAAGTCCAGGATATTTTTATCTAAATTAGGTCCAGGTGAGAATGAGTCTCCTTGGGCACACTAGTCCTCGAGTACATTTTCAATCTGAAGACCTATGAATGAAGACCTATGAATTCAGCATAGAGACAACACGGGCATGGTTATAACCAGAACACACACACAACACACACACACACACACACACACACACACAGAAAAAACAAACAAACAAACAAACAAACAAACAAAATACAAACATTGCTGTTTCAAAAGAAAGGAAGGAGGTAATCATGAATGAGTCACTGGTCCATAGCAATTCTGAAGTTCAGCTGGCACAGGTAGGCAGTTGTTTCATTGGGTCCTAAGGCCTGGGAATGATTTTCCATGGTCCTACCTCCTCCGGGGTTCTGGCTTTCAACCTCCAAGTCATTCTTCCCTTCTCATGAAAAGTAGCCTGTGTCTACAGCCTTATGGTTGTCTCGGCCTACTTACTGATTGGAGGAGGTTGTGGGTCCAAAGCCTTCTTTCATTTTACTCTCTGGGATTAAGTAAATCCTTCTCTACCATGGACTTTTTCAAACATTTATATGGAAAAACACTCCTAAACTTCAAGTGATATTGTAACAGAGAGAACCCTGTGCCCTACAGTTTACTCTGCGAGGGTATGCTTAGGAGATAGAACGCTGGTATTCTCCAAACCCTTCTTCATTTAGGAAACTTCTCTAGCATCTTTTCCCCAACCTCATCTGCTGAGTGATGTTGGTAATAATTTCACCTTCAATAAGAGTGACATTATTGATGTTATCTGTGCTAACAAAACATGAAATTGTATTTGAATGGCATTGAGTAAGTGCAAGTAGTATCGGTTAGGGACGTGTTCAGCTGTCACAGAAAGGCTGCCACCAGTGGCATAATCAAAGAGCGTTTTACTCACAAAGAGGCTGTAGGCTGTGCTCCATTAAGGCAACAATGTCATCGGCAGCAGACTGCATGGAATGGCAGAGCTGCCAATTTCTTTATGACCTCCTACAAAATTTTGGAAAAAAGGGTAGCAGCCATTAATATAATACTACCAATGTCTTTACCACTTACCGTCTTCAAGATGCAGCACATGTGTGAGCATTTCAAGCTCACAGCACATCTGTGAGGTACAATTGTTGATGTCTTTTGGAGGTCATTCGGTTTCTTCTTAAGTCAAAAATTAGCTGTCATATTTCTAGGGCATGTGGCTTCACCAAATCCCCTCCTAGGTTTCCTTGGCTTATCAATGCATCAAGCAAACTCTATGGAATTCTAGAATTTAATCCTTGTGGGCCATGGAGAAACCAGTTCTGCCTTATCAAATCACATTACATACTCAGGCCATTCAGTATACTCTCAGATGAACCCTTGGAAGGTACTCCTGTATTAGTGTTGTATTTCTGTTGGCAAGAACCTTGCCTCCTAGAGGGACGGTAACTTTCATATCTATTAGTAATTGCCAACGAAGTACAAACCAAGATTTTTCTTTGCCTTCTTGTTGACACGTTATAACATATACTAAGTTACCACGTTTCCTTGTTTTAATCTTAGCATCATATACCAACTGCAATATCATCACGGAACAATGGTGGCCCCGCATGTAACATCATCACCTCTGGAAACTTCAGATATGGCCACGGTAACACATAGGGTGGACTCCATCTAGATCTTGGCCACTTGGGCTAGTCTGATTCTCTCCGTTTATCTACCTCCCACCCCACACCCCCAGCCCCAGCAGCAGTGAGAATCTGGTCAGTCAGGGAATCCCCAGCAGATACAGATGCAGATGCAGATCATTTCTCTGGATAATATTTATGGTTGACTGTGGCCTGGGTAGCAGGACTGGTTCAGACAGAAACACTGATTTGGGTGCCATCAAGCCGTATCTGTGCCCTCCCTGAGAAATGGGACAGTATGCATTTCAAACACTTCAAGTCTCCACTTCTCCCTGCACACTTCTGTGTTTTGTTGCTTTCATCCACCTACCAAAGCAACCAAAACTTTATGCTACAGAGAGTGGGGCTCGTGTGTCCTTTGCAGATTGGAATGCTGTTACTAGTTTGGGTTATCTTAACAAAAACTGGCACATTACCTAAAAATGTAGAATTCGGTGTGAATTCGGAATCCGCACCTGTAGTAAGCCCTCCATGATTCCATTGATTAGGGAGAGGTATCAGACCATACTGTAAGAAACCCTGCCTTCGAATGCTACAGCTCTATGGACTTTCAAAGCACTATTTTTAACCTGCTTATCCAAAGTCGGTAAGTCTTTGTGAGTATACATTCAGAGCTTTTTTAAGATCTGGATCGTAGTCTCCAATTTTTTCATGACCTTCCTAACCCATTGATTCCCAGAGTTCTCTTTATTTTTGAATCGTTCTCTTGGGCATTTGACCATACCTGTCAAATAAAAAATGTCCTCAATTTGAATATATTAACATTTAAGGGCAGTCACGTGTTCAGGGCCCAAATATTTTATTATTTCCGTTAGGAATTTATTCTGTCTCTGGACGGTGAAAAAACAAATGCCTTTTGTTTTGTTTTGTTTTGTTTTGTTTCATTTTCCCCACATAAGTAAGTAGATGTGCAAGGCAGAATGCTAGGTACCTGTCATGGGTAATAGGACATTCAGGAGTGTAAATGAGATTTCTGTCATCAAAAAAATAAAAGAAAATTATTTGACGAACTAAGATAAGCTAAGCTTTATTTTTTTTTTAATATATATGAAGTTTATTGTCAAATTGGTTTCCATACAACACCCAGTGCTCAGCCCAAAAGGTGCCCTCCTCAATACCCATCACCAACCCTCTCCTCCCTCCCACCCCCCATCAACCCTCAGTTTGTTCTCAGTTTTTAACAGTCTCTTATGCTTTGGCTCTCTCTCCCACTCTAACCTCTTTTTTTTTCCTTCCCCTCCCCCATGGGTCCTGCTAAGCCTCTCAGGATCCACATAAGAGTGAAACCATATGGTATCTGTCTTTCTCTGTATGGCTTATTTCACTTAGCATCACACTCTTCAGTTCCATCCACGTTGCTACAAAAGGCCATATTTCATTTTTTCTCATTGCCACGTAGTATTCCATTGTGTATATAAACTACAATTTCTTTATCCATTCATCAGTTGATGGACATTTAGGCTCTTTCCATAATTTGACTATTGTTGACAGTGCTGCTATGAACATTGGGGTACAAGTGCCCCTATGCATCAGTACTCCTGTACTGATCTCTTGGGTAAATTCCTAGCAGTGCTATTGCTGGGTCATAGGGTAGGTCTATTGTTTATTTTTCTGAGGACCCTCCACACTGCTTTCCAGAGCGGCTGCACCAATTTGCATTCCCACCAACAGTCCAAGAGGGTTCCCGTTTCTCCACATCCTCTCCAGCATCTATAGTCTCCTGATTTGTTCATTTTGGCCACTCTGACTGGCGTGAGGAGATACCTGAGGGTGGTTTTGATTTGTATTTCCCTGATAAGGAGCGACGCTGAACATCTTTTCATGTGCCTGTTGGCCATCCGGATGTCTTCTTTAGAGAAGTGTCTATTCATGTTTTCTGCCCATTTCTTCACTGGCTTATTTGTTTTTCGGGTGTGGAGTTTGGTGAGCTCTATAGATTTTGTATACTAGCCCTTTGTCCGATATGTGATTTGCAAATATCTTTTCCCATTCCGTTGGTTGCCTTTTAGTTTTGTTGGTTGTTTCCTTTGCTGTGCAGAAGCTTTTTATCTTCATAAGGTCCCAGTAATTCACTTTTGCTTTTAATTCCCTTGCCTTTGAGAATGTGTCGAGTAAGAGATTGTTACGGTTGAGGTAAGAGAGGTCTTTTCCTGCTTTCTCCTCTAAGGTTTTGATGGTTTCCTGTCTCACATTCAGGTCCTTTATCCAGTTTGAGTTTATTTTTGTGAATGGTGTGAGAAAGTGGTCTAGTTTCAACCTTCTGCATGTTGCTGTGCAGTTCTCCCAGCACCATTTGTTAAAGAGACGGTCTTTTTTCCATTGGATGTTCTTTCCTGCTTTGTCAAAGATGAGTTGGCCATACATTTGTGGGTCTAGTTCTGGGGTTTCTATTCTATTCCATTGGTCTATGTGTCTGTTTTTGTGCCAATACCATGCTGTCTTGTTGATTACAGCTTTGTAGTAGAGGCTAAAATCTGGGATTGTGATGCCTCCTGCTTTGGTCTTCTTCTTCAAAATTCCTTTGGCTATTCGAGGCCTTTTGTGGTTCCATATGAATTTTAGGATTGCTTGTTCTAGTTTCGAGAAGAATGCTGGTGCAATTTTGATTGGGATTGCATTGAATGTGTAGATAGCTTTGGGTAGTATTGACATTTTGACAATATTTATTTTTCCAATCCATGAGCAGGGATTGTCTTTCCATTTCTTTAAATCTTCTTCAATTACCTTCATAAGCTTTCTATAGTTTTTGGCATACAGATCCTTTACATCTTTGGTTAGATTCATTCCTAGGTATTTTATGCTTCTTGGTGCAATTGTGAACGGGATCAGTTTATTTGTCTTTCTGTTGCTTCATTGTTAGTGTATAAGAATGCAACTGATTTCTGGACATTGATTTTGTATCCTGCAACTTTGCTGAATTCATGTATCAGTTCTAGCAGACTTGTGGTGGAGTCTATCGGATTTTCCATGTATTATATCATGTCATCTGCAAAAAGCGAAAGCTTGACTTCATCTTTGCCAATTTTGATGCTTTGATTTCCTTTTGTTGTCTGATTGCTGATGCTAGAACTTCCAGCACTATGTTAAACAACAGCGGTGAGAGTGGGCATCTCTGTCGTGTTCCTGATCTCAGGGAAAAAGCTCTCAGTTTTTCCCCGTTGAGGATGATGTTAGCTGTGGGCTTTTCATATGGCTTGCATGATCTTTAAGTATGTTCCTTCTATCCCGACTTTCTCAAGGGTTTTTCTTAAGAAAGGGTGCTGGATTTTGTCAAAGGCCTTTTGTGCATCGATTGACAGGATCGTATGGTCCTTCTCTTTTTTTTTGTTTTTTTTTTGTTAATGTGATGTATCACGTTGATTGATTTGCGAATGTTGAACCAGCCCTGCAATCCAGGAATGAATCCCACTTGATCATTGTGAATAATTCTTTTTATATGCCATTGAATTCAATTTGCTAGTATCTTATTGAGAATTTTGGCATCCATATTCATCAGGGATATTGGCCTGTGGTTCTCTTTTTTTTACTGTGTCTCTGTCTGGTTAAGGAATCAAAGTAATACTGGCTTCATAGAATGAGTCTGGAAATTTTTCCTCCTTCTCTATTTCTGGAATAGCTTGAGAATGATAGGTATTATCTCTGCTTTAAACGTCTGGTAGAACTCCCCTGGGAAGCCATCTGGTCCTGGACTCTTATTTCTTGGGAGATTTTTGATAACCGATTCAATTTCTTCACTGGTAAGGGTCTGTTCAAGCTTTCTATTTCCTCCTGATTGAGTTTGGAAGAGTGTGGGTGTTCAGGAATTTCTCCATTTCTTCCAGGTTGTCCAGTTTTTTGGCGTATAATTTTTCATAGTATTCCCTGATAATTGTTTGTATCTCTGAGGGATTGGTTGTAATAATTCCATTTTCATTCATGATTTTATCTATTTGGGTCATCTCCCTTTTCTTTTTGAGAAGCCTGGCTAGAGGTTTGTCAATTTTGTTTGTTTTTTCAAAAAAACAACTCTTGGTTTCGTTGATCTGCTCTACAGTTTTTTTAGATTCTATATTGTTCATTTCTGCTCTGATCTTTATTATTTCTCTTCTTCTGCTGGGTTTAGGCTGCCTTTGCTGTTCTGCTTCTATTTCCTTTAGGTGCGCTGTTAGATTTTGTATTTGGGAGTTTTCTTGTTTCTTGAGATAGGCCTGGATTGCAATGTATTTTCCTCTCAGGACTGCCTTTGCTGCATCCCAAAGCGTTTGGATTGTCGTATTTTCATTTTCGTTTGTTTCCATATATTTTTTAATTTCTCCTCTAATTGCCTGGTTGACCCACTCATTCGTTAGTAGGGTGTTCTTTAACCTCCATGCTTTTGGAGGTTTTCCAGACTTTTTTCTGTGGTTGATTTCAAGCTTCATAGCATTGTGTTCTGAAAGTATGCATGGTATAATTTCAATTCTTGTAAACTTATGAAGGGCTGTTTTGTGACCCAGTATGTGATGTATCTTGGAGAATGTTCCATGTGCACTCGAGAAGAAAGTATAGTCCGTTGCTTTGGATGCAGAGTTCTAAATAAATCTGTCAAGTCCATCTGATCCAATGTCTCATTCAAGGCCCTTGTTTCTTTATTGACCGTGTGTCTAGATGATCTATCCATTTCTGTAAGTGGGGTGTTAAAGTCCCCTGCAATTACCACATTCTTATCAATAAGGTTCTTATGTTTATTAGTAATTGCTTTATATATTTGGGGGCTCCGGTATTCGGCACATAGACATTGATAATTGTTAGCTCTTCCTGATGGATAGACCCTGTACTATTATATAATGTCCTTCTTCATCTCTTGTTACAGCCTTTAAGTGAAAGTCTAGTTTGTCTGATATAAGTATGGCTACTCCAGCTTTCTTTTGGCTTCCAGTAGCATGATAAATAGTTCTCTATCCCCTCACTCTCAATCTAAAGGTGTCCTCAGGTCTAAAATGAGTCTCTTGTAGACAGCTAATTGATGGGTCTTGTTTTTTTTATCCATTCTGATACCTATGTCTTTTGATTGGCGCATTTAATCCATTTACATTCAGTGTTATTATAGAAAGATACGGGTTTAGAGTCATTGTGATGTCTGTATGTTTTATGCTTGTAGTAATGTGTCTCCTACTTTGTCTCACAGGGTCCCCCTTAGGATCTCTTGTAGGGCTGGTTTAGTGGTGAGAAATTCCTTCAGTTTTTGTTTGTTTGGGAATACCTTTATCTCTCCTTCTATTCTAAATGACAGACTTGCTGGAGAAAGGATTCTCGGCTGCATATTTTTTCTGTCTAGCACACTGAAATTCTCGTGCCAATTCTTTCTGGCCTGCCAAGTTTCAAAAGAGAGATCAGTCACGAGTCTTATAGGTCTCCCTTTATATGTGAGGGCACGTTTACCCCTTGCTGCTTTCAGAATTTTCTCTTTATCCTTGTATTTTGCCAGTTTCACTACGATATGTCGTGCAGAAGATCGATTCAAGTTACGTCTGAAGGGAGTTCTCTGTGCCTCTTGGATTTCAGTGCCTTTTTTCTTCCCCAGTTCAGGGAAGTTCTCAGCTATTATTTCTTCAAGTACCCCTTCAGCACCTTTCCCTCTCTCTTCCTCCTCTGGGATACCAATTATGCGTAGATTATTTCTTTTTAGTGTATCACTTAGTTCTCTAATTTTCCCCTCATACTCCTGGATTTTTTTATCTCTCTTTTTCTCAGCTTCCTCTTTTTCCATAACTTTATCTTCTAGTTCACTTATTCTCCTCTCTGCCTCTTCAATCCGAGCCGTGGATTTTCCATTTTGTTATGCATTTCGTTTAAAGCGTTTTTCAGCTCCTCGTGACTGTTCCTTAGTCCCTTGATCTCTGTAGCAAGAGATTCTCTGCTGTCCTCTATACTGTTTTCAAGCCCAGCGATTCATTTTATGACTATTATTCTAAATTCACTTTCTGTTATATTATTTAAATCCTTTTTGATCAGCTCATTAGCTGTTGTTATTTCCAGGAGATTCTTCTGAGGGGATTTCTTCCGCTTGGTCATTTTGGATAGTCCCTTGCGTGGTGAGGACCTGCAGGGCACTTCCCCTGTGCTGTGGTGTATAACTGGAGTTGGTGGGCGGGGCCGCATTCCGACATTATGTCTGCCCTCAGCCCACCGCTGGGACCATAGTCAGACTGGTGTGTGCCTTCTCTTCCCCTCTCCTAGGGGCGGGATTCACTGTGAGGTGGCATGGCCTGTCTGCGCTACTTGCAGGCTGCCAGGCTTGTGATGCTGGGGATCTGGCGTATTAGCTGGGGTGGGTAGGCATGTGCACAGGGGCAGGAGGGCAGGCTTAGCTCGTTTCTCGTTAGGTGATCCACTTCAGGAGGGGCCCTGTGGCAGCGGGAGGGAGTCAGATCCACTGCCAGAGGTTTGGCTCTGCAGAAGCGCAGAGTTGGGCGTTTGCGCTGAGCGAGCAAGTTCCCTGGCAGGAACTGGTTCTCTTTGGGATTTTGGCTGGGTTATGGGCGGGGGAGATGGCGCTGGCGAGCGCCTTCGTTCCCCACCAAACTGAGCTCTGTCGTCCGGGGGCTCAGCATCTCTCCCTCCCTTTGTCCTCCAGCCTACCCGCTTTCCGAGCAGAGCTGTTAACTTATGACCTCCCAGACGCTAAGTCGCGCTTGCTGTCAGAACACAGTCTGTCAGGCCCCTCCGCTTTTGCCAGCCAGACTCGGGGGCTCTGCTTGGCCGGCGAGCTGCCCCTCCGCCCTGGCTCACTCCCGGCAGTCCGTTGAGCGTCACCGCCTCGCCGCCCTTCCTACCCTCTTCCGTGGGCCTCTAGTCTGCGCTTCGCTCCTGCGACTCCGTTCTGCTAATCCTTTGGCGGTTTTCTGGGTTATTTAGGCAGGTGTAGGTGGAATCTAAGTGATCAGCAGGACGCGCGGTGAGCCCAGCGTCCTCCTACGCCGCCCTCTTCCCTCATCCTGATCTAAGCTAAGCTTTAAAAATGAAAGGAAAATAGCCATGAACTCAGATAAAAGTTAGGCATAGGCAATTAAGTACTTTTCCCTAGGGCAGCAAGGAGTTATGAGAAATACCATAATCGGTAGAGTTTGTAGTAAAAAGCTCTACTGACACGATGATAAAGCTCACCTTTAAAGCTTGCTTTGTGTACACTGATATTATTCCTTTCTTCTTGAAATCTAAAGAAGCTTTTTCTCTTTGGCTGTTAACATGAAATGAAAAGACACTCCCCCCCTTTCTTTTCTTCTGCCCTATTTAAGCTGAACTTCTTACAAAAGTCTTTTATGTATTCATTGCTTTTTATCTTCATCCTTTGTCCAAAACAAGCCTTGAGATTGGGAATGATGTGGACTATTTCTAACCCAAGCTCACAGGACTTAACTTCTCATAAAACCCATCATTTGAGGAGGCATTGAACTCGTATCATGGAGTTCCTTGTGCAGCCCATGGGCAGGATTCCACTGAAAGAATCAATAGCATCGTGGAGACCCTGTCTCTGGAAGGAACTAACACCAAATAAGGATTTGACCTTATAGGCTGATTTTCCTAGGAATCTAGGAATCGAGAGGGCCAGAAGTGGGATGGTGGGAGAGGGACACTGGAGAAGGGCTGAATACCCGGGTTCACTTGAAGCCAACTGAACAGAGGAAGGTTCTGTCCTGGAGGAGCTTGGCTCAGCAGGGATCAGCTCCCAATTGTTACGGACTTAGTGAAAATACACTCATGAGAGCCTACAAGAAGGATGCTTCCAGAACTCTAAGAGGTTTCATTCCTTTCTTATGTCTTTCTTTATGGAAAGTGTCTTGGGGGTGCTTACTTCCCCTTTGTGTGTCCACAGCTCTTCTTCCCACTAGTTGTATTGTCATGAACCTCCTTACGTAGCCCTTGCTCCCCTCCTAGACCATGTGTTCTTCATGGGCAGGACTCACTTTAGCCATCCGTGTGTCGTTACTACAGTGCCAGCCATGGGCAAAGGAATAAATGCCTACTGAATAAATGCAATGAGTTTATGGAGTTTCAGTTCCCAATTGTTACAGAACAAGTAGTTGTCTCACTTCAATTTGATGTGTAACAGCAGCAGTCTATACGGGGGATTCTCCCTCTCTCACATTCTCTCTTTTTACAAACACCTGCATCATCAACTTTTGATTAACTCTTACCCTTTTGTGATCAGATGGATTGGGTGGAACATTTGCCATCTCTTACAATCTTCTTTACAACTCAATACCACTTAAATTCCCTATCCTACAGTAAATTCTTGCTTAGCAAGAAGCAATAGAGTTCAGTGACTAAGGGGGTGGCCCCTGGAGCAAGGCTGCCTGGGATCTCAAATCCTATTTTGCTCTATTTCTAGCAGCGGACCTTTGGACAACTTACTTTTTCTCTGGGTTACTCAGTTTTCTCAGCTGTAAAATCACGCACAACCTAGCACCTTCACCATAGAGCTCTGAAATGAATTCAGTGAGGTAATGACGGTAAATAACTTGGAATAATGCATGGAACCCCCTTCACTGCGAGTCAGTAAACACTCGCTTCTACCAGTGATGTAATTCCGTTTTTGACAAAGTCGCTGCTTGCTTACTTAAAACCTTCACGTTGGCTGTGTTGAATGTACAGAACAGGTGAACTGTGGAAGGCACCATGTGAGAGTCAGGTTCCTTGGTAGAATGAGGCCCAATTCCCAGATGCTGGGGATTGCAAGAGGATCCTCAAGGGCACAGAGAGGCACAGAGAGGCACAAGGCCCTCGGAACAAACCCATAACGAGATGATCAGAAAGCCTTAGGAAAACAGAGGGAAAAAACTAATTTCACTTTAGTTCCCACCATACACCAGTACATTTCTCTGCAATTCACACATGTTTCCCTCTCAAGCAAACATAACAGGCCTGTGGGAAAGGTATTATTATTCCCACTTAACAGGCAACTAGGCTAATGCTTAGAAAGTTTAAATAACTTGCCAAATATCACATCTATGTGGCAGAGCTAGGATTTGAACCAGCATCGGTCACATCCCACTGCTTCTGCCAATCTTGAGAAACATCTTTGGAAGAAGTGAAATACGTTAATCTTAATCATGCGCTGAATCACATAGGACTGGATACTATAGGCCCATGAAATTCCAAGGCGGAAAAAAAAATTAATTTACGAAGGCTATTTTGCTTACTGTTATATTCCTCAGTGTGCACCGCGTAAGTGTTCGCTATTTGCGAAATGAGTGAGTTTATGAGGGAATGGACAGAGGTGTGAATACCTATGCTCATACGATTACACCGTGTAGTTTGGTTGAGGATCTCGGGACACTCTGCCTTACATCTTAACTCATCAGAGTAACGGGAATGTTAGAGCTGTCATAGCAGGTGAAAGAGAAGGTTAGTTATCATACCACTGGTCCCAAATTACTCCTAGGCCAGTTTAAAAAGCAGCACACAAACATAAGACAGTGAGAGACAGCCAGGAAAGCTCAGAGAGAGGGAGAGAGAGAATCCCAAGCAGGTTCTACGCTGTCCGCACAAAGCCTGATGCAGAACTGGAGCTCGTAAACCATGAGATCATGACCTGCGTCGAAAGCAATATAGTCACAGACCTAACTGACTGAGCCATCCAGGAGCTCAGCTTTGTTCAGATAGTAATTCCCAGGTTTTTACGTAGATAAATGACAGACCTAACCACCAACAACAAAACAGATTAGAACGATGGTTCAAAACCAAGGATTGCAAGATTGCAGTAAGGACGTAATATGTGGGAGTAATCGGGGCGGGTGGGCGGAAGAAAGGGCCAGGGGGCAGATGGAGGGTTTGTAAATGGACGCCGGCATTCTAGGAAAGGTGGAGAGTTGTTACTTCCACTCCTTTCCTCCAGAACTTGTTGTCCCCAGCATGTGGTGTCCACTGGCCATATGCTTCAGAGCTGGAGGATGGATAAGCTGCCCATTGTAATCAGGGAAAACATTCCACCCACAGAATTCACTAATTCGCCTGTTCCATAATGTTTACCCTCTTACTGGCAATGCTAAAAGCACATACTTTCTCTACACCACCATGGAACAGGTGGATTTTCCCTTGTCAGCCTTTGCTCGCTTGCTTGTCCGTTTATTGGTCCACCTGTGGCTTTATTCACCACTCACCGAAAGAGATCCCCTTCTGCGGAGAGGCCAAAGTAAGAGAAAGATTGGCTGCGGAAGTGTAGGGCTGTATGTGGATAAGAGGAGTACCTGGGACTGGGACTGAGAGGGATCTTATCTCTAACTGTGGGGTTTTCTTGGGTCTGGGGCTAGGTTCCCTGTGCGAGCACCTGTGGGGAGAGGAGCCAGCATTGGTTTCAGGGGTAGAGCAGGGGCACCGTCCACAGAAGGAGACAGTAGCCCCTCCCTGGTGGGCTGTGCAATAGAACAAAGCCTGCCCGCATCAACCACCCCCCCCCCGCCCGGATCAGTGGCTGGGTCTAGGGCGCAGTCTGGAGTAGGAGAAAGTGGCCCCTTCCCTGGGGGCGTTGGTGTGGGACAAAACAATGCCTGCTTGCATCCACCATGCCCAAGCTCAGCAGTGAGGTCAGCAGCGCAGTCCACAGCAGGGAAAGGCGGGGCTCCCTGAAGCACAGCAAAGCCAGGAAGACATTTGGAGCAGCACAGAGTGGCACTGCCCTAGCACACGGAACAGGTCTGTGAACCCTCAACAAGCGCTGTGCGAAAGGAGTCAGCGGAGCAAGAAGGACCACCCTGCGTGTGCTCTCGGCACAATGAGGACAACTGGAACGGAGTACACTAGGTCATGGACCCCAGGTCACATCAGCCCCAGGGTCCAGAGTGGAGGTGGGACCAGCCTACCCCAAACCACGCCCCTCTGTGCTGTGTATCCTGATGGAGCAGGATAGGCGCTGTGGAACCAGGCAGCTCTGTCATCCGGATCGGTGATGCTGCCTAGACTGGAGTAATTCCGGGACAATTCTTGTTCTTTAGACGTATTCTCCCTTCCTATCTCTTCCCTCCTTTAGTTTGATAAGTCTGTCTTGTTGGTTTGTTTAAGCAGACATTTATAATCCATTGCCTTGATACATTTCCTAACTATACCTGTATATTTTCGTTTCTCTCTCTCTCTGGGATAATCATGCCATCTAGTTTCTCTGTCTGGCTAAACGTATCTTTCTTTTGTTTCCCCACCTGCTTCCTTATTTTCCTTTCTCTCTGTCTGCATTAAGCCATTTGGCCTCCCAGCCTGGTATATATGTATGTTTTTCCTTTTCCCCACTCCTGTCATTTCTCTCTTTATATGTGTTCTTCCAACAGCAACGCCTCTACCTTGTTCTTTACTTGTAGCTGGTGTTTCTGGTCTGTTTGTTTGTTTTGTTTTGTTTTGTTTTATTTCAGACTGTTTTTCTGTGTGTGTGTGAGCGTGTGTGTGTCCATTTATTTCTTTTATTTGCACGTTGCCTTACATGTCTCTGTTTCCTGTTTGTTGGTTTGTTTGTTTTCCTTCCCAGGGCTACTTCAAGGAACAAAGAAAAGCACACCTTGTGGAGGGTCAAACACATCACTACCAGGAGAGAACTCAAAGAGCTAATGTCACAACAACAGAGAGCAAGTAACACTCTCCAAGAAACAGTACCTGCAGGGCTGGAACCTGCACAGGGCGTGAGCCCCCTGTCGTATAGCAATTCTTGCAGGTGCAAAGCAAATAACAAGCTTGTAAACCTCCTAAGAGAGAGAAAACTAGCCAAAATAATGACACAGAAGAATTCCCCTCAAAAGAAATTCCGGGAAGAAGTAGACAGCTAACGACTTTATCCAAACAGATATAAGCTACATATCAGAATTTAGCATAACAGTCCAAAGATTAATCGTTGGGATTGGCAAAGGCGTAAAGACAGCATGGAATCAATTATTGCGGAGATCAAGGAAATAAAAAGTAGTCGTGATGAATTCCAATGCTATAAATGCGGTGCAAATTAAAATGGAGGCAGCCACAGCGCGGATTGAAGAGACAGAGGGGAGACTAAATGAATCAGAAGGTAAAAATATGGGGAAAAGGAGGTGAGAAAAAGATAGAGCAAAAATTGAGGACTGAGATGGGAGAATTAGAGAACTAAGTGATGAAATCAAATGGAACAATATCCATATCACAGGATTTCCAGAAGAGACAGAAAAGGGGTGTGAAGATGACCTTGAACAAATCATAGCTGAGAACTTCCACAAGCCGGGGAAGGACACCGGCATTGAAACCCAACAGGCACAGAGAACTCCCTTCAGATGTAACCTGAGTTGATTTTCTGCACAACATAGCATGGGGAAACTGGCAAAATACAAGCATGAAGAGAGAATTCTGAAAGCAGCTAGGGATGAATGGACCTTCACATACACAGGTAGAGAAGTATTGGGATAGGAGCAGATCCATCTACTGAAATCAGACAAGCCATAAAGGAATAGGGGAATCTTCAATGTGATGAATAGGAAAAATATGCAACCAAGAATCCTTTATCCAGCCAGCCTGCCATTCAGAATCGAAGGAGAGGTAAAGGTCTTCCCAAACAAACCAAAACTGAAGGAATTCACCACCGCTAAACCATCCCTACAAGAGATCCTAAGAGGGATTCCTTGAGGGAAATGTCGCAAATATCACAAAGTACCACAGACACCAGTACAAGCACGAAAACTACAGACATCACAATGCCTCGGAACCATCGCTTTCCATAATAACACTGCATGGAAGTGGAATAAATGCTCCAACCAAAAGACACAGGGTATCAGAATGGATAATACAAAACAAGACCCATCTGTTTGCTGTCGTACAGGAGACTCATTTCAGACCTGAGGACACCTTACTCTTGAAAGTGGGGGGATGGAGAACTACCTTTCATGCTACTGGGAGTCAAAAGGAAGCTGTAGTAGCCATACTTCTATCAGACAAACTTGACCTGAAATTAAAGTTGGCAGCAAGAGATGTTTAAGGGCATTATTAAATAATTACAGTGTCTGTCCATCAGGAAAAGCTAACGATTATAATGATTATGCACTGAATTCCGAAGCACACAAATATTTAAAACATTTAATCACAAACATGAACAATCTTATTGATAAGAATGTGGTAATTTCAGGGGGATTTAATACTCAACTTACAACAATGGACAGAAAATCTAGACAGAATCAGGAAAGAAACAATGGTCCTGAATGATACATTGGACCAGAAGGATGTGACAGATATTTTAGGACTCTACATGGAAAGAAGCAGAGCATACTTTCTTCTGGAGTGCACGTGGAACATTCTCCAAGAGAGACCACATACTGGGTCGCAAAAAGCCTTCAATAATTATAACAGCATTGAGATGACACCATGCACACTTTGAGATCACAATGTTTGGAGCTTGACATAAAGTACAGGAAAAAGTCTGCTCAACCTCTAACAGCATGCAGGTTAAAAAACATCCTAGTAAAGAACGAATGAGTCAACCAGACAATTAGAGAAGAAATTAAAAGACATAAGGAAACAAATAAAAATGAAAATACAACAATCAACGCTTTTTGAAAAAAAAATTAATTAAAAAGATGGAAAAAGGGTTACTGAAGCTGAGTTTTGCATACTTGAGAGAGCATGTTATGCACTAAGGAGTCCGAGTGCTTGGGGTAAAGGCCATTTCCATACCTTTCTTAGTTCTGTGACCTTGAGCAATTATAACATCTCCTTCAGCCTCAATTCCTTCTTCTGGACACAGGGTCAATTGAGATGCTTTATGAGGTAACGTGCCTGCCACAGGGAAGTGATTGGTAGCTGTAAGTTCATTGCTCTGCCCCTCGTATTCCCAGGACTCCTGCCAGGGAGCCTGGAGGCCTGCGTGCTGGCCTGAATCTGCAGCATTTTCAGGCAAATTGTTCACTTTGTGATTAAGGCTTCCCGTTTCACTGAGCCCTTGATTCACCCCATGTGTTCTGGCATCTACTGCACTGCGTGGGTTCCCTCCTCCTTTTTCAGACCCTTACTTGGTGTTGTGGGATACAGTGTTCACACCACCTGAGCATCAGTTATTAGCAATAAGCGTGACTCCTCTGAGTACCTATGGTATTCCGCTTATTCCCACATAAAGCTAGTGTTCTGCAGCTCTGATTATCTGCTAAATTATACCAAGGCATAGTTTAGAAGATTCTTTGTTGTTGTTGATTTTGTTGTTGCTGCCCTTGTTGTTGCTGCTCTTGTTGTTGTTGCTGCTGCTGCTGTTGTTTTTGTTGTGTAGAAATCATTTGCTTCAGGTTCATCTAGTCTATCCAGTAACACCTGCAATAACAGTGAGATGAACTTTGGGTTTACCTTTTTTCACTTTTTAACGCCAGTGGATTTTGTTTTTGTTTTTGTTTTTCAGCCTCCCTTTGGGAAGTTCTATTTCTTCCATCTTCTCGCTCATGTGTCCTAAATAGACAACTGATTGTTTACTAGTTGCTGTCTCTGGGAGGTTGTTGCTGTTTGCCAGGTGTTAGTATTGGCATGCCAGGCCTGGGGTGTTCATTCTTTCCAGATTTTTGTTCCAGGTCTTCATGACAAAGGCAACAGAATGAAGGAGGTACTGAGTTGAAGCAGTTAGAAATTCACTTCAACTAGGCCTGCCGGAGGAAGTGGGCACTGCATTTAGAGCAGGAGACACAGAAATGAACCACAAGTGGGCAAAATGAGTTGGGTATAAGAAAGAAAAATAATGCCAGCACGATAGTCCAGTTTTCTTTGCTTTTATGTGAACTATGGGATAAATGTGTAACATACTACAAACCCTTATGATTTGGGCTGCTTATTTTTATCTTAATGTTTGTTGGTTGGGTGGGTGGTTGATTGACAGCGTGTGTGAGGAAGGGGAGGGGATGAGAGAGGGGGAAGAGAAAATTCCAAGCAGGCTCTGTGCAGAGTGTGACCTGGGGCTTGAAACCACAAATGGCGAAATCGACCTGAACTGAAATGAAGAGTAGGTCACTCAACTAACTGAGCCACTCAGGCTCCCCTTGGAGTACATTGGGTCTTTGCACATTGGGTCTTCGTGTTGGAAATACCATAGGGAGTGGTGTGCATGCATGATCTAAGGAAGGTGCAGCTAGGTAGATCTGGCTTATTTTTTTTCCTTATGACACTTTAGTCAGGAGTAATATTTCGTAAGTTTATTAGAAAGACAGATTGAAGATTGTGATTGGGAGGAAATCAGGTAAGGAGTTATTGCAGTTGACCAGGAGAGGTGAACATGACAGCAATTAGTGTGGAAGCAGGAAATGGAGAGATGAGGACAGATGTGGTAGTTTTTTGAAAATGCTTTTTGTTGTGTAATTAACATTATAGAAAGTAACTATTTTGGTGCATAGGGCTTTGAGTTTTAAAGATTGTATCTACTCATGTAAATGTCACCCCAATGAGAATACAGAAGAGTTCTGTTCCTGGGGCACATAGGTGGCTTAGTCTCTTAAGCATCCCACTCTTGATTTCGGCTAAGGCATGAGTTCACTATTCTTGAGTTTGAGCCCCTGCTCACGAACTTCCCGGAGCCTACTTGGGATTATCCCTCTCTACCTCTTTTTCTGTGCCTCCCGCACTCCCACTCTCTGTCTCCCCCCTCCCAAAAAAAATTAGACAAGAAGAGAACAATGCCTTCAGCTCCCAGGATTCCTCATGTTGAATCACTGTCACCCCACTCCTGAGGCCTGGCAACCATCTATCTCCAATTTTTTTTTTATATATGAAATTTATTGTCAAATTGGTTTCCATACAACACCCAGTGCTCATCCCAAAACGTGTCCTCCTCAGTACCCATCACCCACCCTCACCTCCCCCCCACCCCCCATTATCCAAATTTAATATCATATAAATGGATCCTTATTGTAGGTCACTTTATGAGACTGGTTTCTTTCATTCAACCTCATGCCTTTATAATACATCTGTTTCTTAGTGTTTCCCTGTACGGATATACCAGGGTTTGTTTAACCATTCATTTCCTAAAGGACATTTGTGTTTGTCCATTTTTGTCAGTTATGACTAGAGTTGCTTTAAACATTTGCGTGCATGTTTTTTTTTTCTTTTAATAAGCATAAGTTTTCACTTCTCTAGAGAAAAGATCTAGGAGTCAGATTTATGGGTCACATGCAAGTATTAGGTATTGTCTTTAAAAATATATATATTTCATGGGCTCCTGGTTGGCTCAGTAGATTGAGTAGCTGACTTCAACTCAGGTCATGATCTCACAGTTTGTGAGTTCAAGCCACATATTTGGCTCTCTGCTGACAACTGGGAACCTGGAGCCTGCTTTGGATTCTGTATCTCCCTCTCTGTCTTCCCCTCCCTGCTCACACTCTGTCTCTCTTTATCCCTGAAAAATAAGTAAAGATGAAAAAAAAAAACCATTTTCAATATGTGGATAGCAATATCTCAGTGCAGTTTTAATGTGTTTCCCTGAAGCCTAGTGTTGTGGAGCATCGTTTTGTGCACTTCAATATATGATATTCTGGACACAAGACCTTTGCTGGATATATGATTTGGCAATATTTTGTCCAAGTCCATAGATTGTCTTTTTGTTCTTTTAACAGAGTCTTTTACCAAGCAAAAGTTCTAGTACTAATGAAGTGCAATTTAGAGATTTTTTTTCTTTTGTATGCATCCAATTTATACACCTTATGACGTCAGACGTCGTTTGTACTCCTTGTTCATATATTTGCTATTCTATACCAGCATCGGAATGTTTTCAGTTTGTTGCTATTGGTTGCACAAGTTGTATACTGCACAGTTCTAGGAGGCATGATTTATATGAACTGCAGTGCGAATGGGAACCCTCAAATCTGTAAAATGTACAACTTGTACACACATGTATTATCTCTTAGAGGGTCTTTTCTACTGTACAGATTGCAGTCATTGCTGTGGTTCCGTTTTACTTTCCTTGTCATTTGTTTATTATGTGGAGAGTACACTGTAGCCGAATTTAAGAAGCTCCTGTTTGTGAGCTATCTAAAGGTAATTTATTCTCACTGATTCTCAACTAGCTGGGGCCTATCCTTGGGGTACAGCAACATCTGGCTTTCAGGCTTGTTCCCTTAATTGAATCTATTACTTTGCATTCATGGAAACTGGAAACTCTCTTCAGCCAGCCAGTTTTCGCTAGATACCCATGATTTTAAAATTCACCTCTAAACAAATGGCTAAAATTTAATATTTGTAGAATCATCTGGATTTGAAAAAAAAAAGGAACAATAGAAAAAAGCTGGAAAAAAATCAACAGAATATAATATAAAAACAACAATATCCTTTGCAGAGAATACTTTGGCTCCATGTAATTCTCGATTTAATCTGAGCAGCTCTAAGTTGGTGTATGATGTCCCTCTGACAATATGAATGTACATTCAGTGTTACAAATGTTTGTATTCTAAATACTTAGTTCCTCTAAAGATGGAATCACAAATTATTAACTGATCAACACTTAGTGTTGTAGCAGAATCAGGAACAATTCAACAGAACAGGCCTGTTCTGGGTGTGTTCTTATATAATTGTGTAATTATGTCCATTATTACTACAGGTGTCTTCACCTACCTGGCTTCTTCAGAATAAGCTACAGTAGGATTTCAGAAAGCATCCCATTCTTCCCCACTGAAATGGTGAAACATTTTTTTTTAATGTTTGTGTTTACATTTATTTATTTTTGAGAAACAGAGTGAGACAAAGTGTGAGTGGGGAGAGGCAGAGAGAGAAGGAGACAGAATATGAAGCAGGCCCCAGGCTCTGAGCAAGTGGTCAGCACAGAGCCTGATGCAGGGCTCAAACCCATGAACTGTGAGACCGTGACCTGAGCTGAAGTCGGACACTCAACCGACTGAGCCACCCAGGCGCCCCATGAAATGGTGAAACTTTTACGATGCTAGTTGTAGGCTTTTTTGGTGGGGTTTCGTTTTTGTTTGTTTTATAAAAGTCCTGTATCAAGTTGATGAAGTCTCCCTGGACTCAAAGTTTGCGGAGAGAGTGTTTTATTTATTATGAATGGAGGTAACAAATGCCTTCTCTGCATCTCTTTTTAAGAGCATCTGATCATTTCCCTGTCTTTCTTCTTTATCCTATTGTTGTGATGGGTTAAAATAATTGGTTTTTGAATATGGAACCAGTCTCCCATACTTGTACTAAACCCTCTTGGTTATGGATGTAGAATTCTTTTTACACATTGTTGGATTTGGTTTGCTAACATGTATTGGGTATTTTGTGTCTATGAAAATGCAAGACACTGGTCTCCAGTTTTCCTTTCTTCTAATGCCTTTACCTTGTTTTGTCAATGCTGGCCTCCTAGAATGAGGAAGTTTCCCCTCTGTTTTTATTTTCGGGAAGAGATTACAGGACATTAGCATCATTTTTTCCTGTGAATGTTTGCTAGAATTCTTCAGTGAAACCACCTGGGCCTGACGCTTTCTTTTGGGAAGGTTATTCGTCCTTGACTCTATTTACTTAATAAATATAGGCCTATCCAGATAATCCATGTCTCCTTATGTGGGTTTTAGTAGTGTGTGCCTTTTATTTGTTTTCTATATTTTTCTAAAATGTTTTCATTTATTTCTGAGAGAGAGCTGTAGAGTGGGAGGTGGGAAGGGGCAGAGAGAGAGGGAGACGCAGAATCTGAAGCAGGCCCCAGGCTCTGAGATGTTAGCACAAAGCGTGACACGGGGCTCAAACCCACGGACCAGGAGATTATGCCCTGAGCTGAAGTCAAACATTTACTGACTGAGCCACCCAGGTGCCCCATCGTGTGCGTCTTTTAAATAAACGATCTGTTTCATATAAGTTATGAAATTTGGGGGCATAGAGTCATTCATAATATTTTCCATTATCGTCTTCATGTTCATGGAATCGGGAGCGGTTATGTCTCTTTCATTTTGATATTAACCATTTGTGCCTACTTCTCTTCTTGGATAGCCTAGTTAGGGGTTCATTACCTTTATTGATATTTTGAAAGAACCATCTTTTGATTTCTCTATTGATTATCTCCAGTATTGGACTATCTTTTATTTTATTGATATCTGTTCTAATTATTATTTTGTAATTATTATTATTTCTTTTCTTCTACTTCAGCCTTCAACTGTACCTCCTCCCCTATTTTCCTAAGGTGGAAGTTTAGGCTACTAATTTAAGGTCTTTCTCCTTTCCGATTTTGTTACGTTTATTTACTTACTTTGAGAGAGAGAGAAAGCATGTACGTGAGCAGGGGCATGGCAGAGAGAGGGAGAGAGAGAATCCCAAGCAGGAACCCAATACAGGGGCTTGATCTCATGACCATGATAGCATGACCTGAGTGGAAACTAAGAGTTGCGTGCTAAAACCACTGAGCAGCCAGATGCCCGAAGGTCTTTCTACTTTTCTAATAAATGCATTCAATGCTGTACATTGTACTGTAAGCCATGTTTTCACTGCCCACCCCACCTCGCCCTGCACAGTTTGGTAGGTTGTATTTAATTTTCATTGAGTTCAAACTACTTTGAAATTTCTCTCAAGATTCCTTCTTTGATGTGTTATTTAGAAGTATGTTCTTTAATCTCTAAATATTTGGGGACTTTTCCTGCTGTCTTTTCATTATTGCTTTCCATCCAGTTCAATTGCAGTGTGGCCTGACAACATACTTTGTGTGGTTTCTATTCTTTGAAATTTAGTAGGATGTGTTTCATGGCCCAGAACATGTTCTGACTTGGTGCACGTTCTGTGTGAACTTGAGAAACATGTTTATTCAACTACTGTTCGATACAGCATTCCATACGCTTCAGTTCGATCTAGGTGATTACTGCTACTGCTTCGTCCAGCTGTAGCCTTACCTATATCCTTCTAGACCTGTCAGTCACTGACAGAAAGGTGTTGAAGTCTCTACTATAGTAATGACTTTTTCTCTTTCTCCTTCGAATTCTAAAAGTTTTTCCATCATGTATTTTCATTCTCTGTTGTTAGATATAGAAAATTAGGGATTGTTATGTTTTCTTACAGAACTGACCTTTTTATCTCTCTATAGAATCTCTTTATATAATGACACTCTTTATCTCCCTAGAGTTTCCTTGATTGGAAGTTTGCTTTGCGTGGAGTTAATGTAATTACTCCAACTCTCTTTGGATAAGCTCTAGCATGATAAATCTTTCTTCATCCTTTTACTTGTAACCTATCTGTATCTGTATATCTCATGTGAATTTCTTATAGACAATATAGAGTTGCATCTTGTTTTTGGATCTCCTGTGACAATCTCTGAGCTTTAATTGGTATATTTAGACTATTCACATTTGATGTGAGTATTGATATAGTTGGAATAATATCTGCCATGTTTGTAACTGTTTTCTATCACTGCATTCAGACTTTGCTTCCTTTCTATCTTCACCTTTTTCTGTCTTCTGGATTTTAATGCAGCAGATGGTATATTCCATTTTCTTCTTTCTCTTAGCATATTCATTACAGTTGTTTATTTCAAAAAGTTGGAGTGGGTTCCCCTTTATTTGCATTTGCTTTACTCATTTATAACTAGTCAAATTCCTCTTTCAAATCACACTATACCCCTTCACAGGTAGTGCAGCTACCTTATAACAGCTGTCTCAATTCCTCCATCCCACGCCTTCTAATATTGATGTCATCTACCTCCTTATCCATATGCTATGATCACCGAGTATATTGCTGCTGTTATCACATTAAACAAATTGTTATCTATCAGATAAGTTGGGAATGAGAAAAATAAACTATTTTATCTTACCTTCCCTTATTCCTACTCTAATTCTCTTCTTTTTTAAGCATAGATCTGAATTCCTTATCTATAACTTCCATCCCTATTCCTTTTTCTAAAGACCTTTCTCTTGAGAGAGACAGGGGGCACAAATGAGCAAGGGGCAGAGAGAGAATCCCACGACAGGCAGAGAGAGAGGGAGAGATAAATGGAATCTCACCAAAGCATGCCTCATGCTCACTTGCAGTGGGGCTGGAGCTCACTTGATGTGGCACCTGAACTCACAAACTGTGGGACTTGAACTCATGAATGCTGAGATCATGACCTGAGCTAAAGTCAGGTATTTAACCACTGAGGTATCTTCGTAAGAACTTTATTTATTTATTTATTTATTTATTTATTTATTTATTTATTTATTTATTTATTTATTTATTTATTTATTTATTTATTTTTCTTGCAAGGCAGATCTACTAGTGATAAAGTCCTTCCTTTTTTGTTTCACAACGTATTACTTGTTTTAGGGTTGTTGTTGTTGTTGTTGTTTTTGTTGTTGTTGTTGTTGTTGTTGTTTACAAAGGAGAGCGATTGTAAAATTCAGATGCTTTGGGGAAAAGTAACATACTGCATGCCTAACATCTTTTTTAATATTTATTTATTTATGATGAGGGAGAAAGGGGTGGCGGTGGGGGGTAGAGAGAATTCCAAGCAGACTCCATTCTGATAGCAGAGAGCCCTATGTGGGGCTCAATCTCATTAAACATGAGATCATGACTTGAGCAGAAATCAAGGTTGGATGCTCAACCGACTGAGCCACACAGGCACACCTACAAGTCTTTTTCTTCAGTTTGAAATACACTTTTGCAGGATATAGAATTTTCAAGGGTTTTTTTTTTTTTCCTTTAAACACTTTTATTTGTATTTGTATTTGTATTTATTTTTGTTTTATTTTATTTTTATTTTTATTATTTTCATTTTCATTTTCATTTTCATTTTCATTTTTATTTTTATTTTTATTTTTATTTTTATTTTTATTTTTATTTTTATTTTTTCTTCTACCCTGGTTCGGAAGAAAGGGATAGATGGGGTAAGAGGAGAGAGAGTGATGCTGGCTGGAGGAAGGGCATCATCTTAGTCTGGCTGGTGAAGTGCCGTCTGACAGAGACATTAAATGGAGCATTGAAGCAAACGTGCAGTCATCTGAGGGAAGATTCAGGAAGAGCTGTAAGTGTAGAAGGACAGTGGTAGCATTGAGGTATTTGAGAAAGGGGATGATGTGAAACACGCCAGTATTGTGTTGCCTCAAAATGCACATCTGCAAGCTGTCTTGTATATTCACAAAAAACACTTTCTACCTACCTGGCATTGTGGCTCTCTGAAGTTTTATGATGCCTTAGTTTTTTGTTTAGTAATGAAGGGAAAATGTTGAACTCCCTAGTTACCAAACTCATTTCTGGGACATCATTTTTCTTTGGAAGTTTTTGAAAATCATCCAGTAATACTCAAGGGAAGGTGAGACTTTGCTTCTATGGTATAAGGTTGAGGCCCCAAGCCCAGTGTGCTTTGAGCCAGTGAAACCTTGAATGTATTGTGGTATCAATCTAAGTATGCATGTCTGCATGGTAGGTGTTGCTGCTTTAGCTGTGCATTTATTCCTGAATGAAATGAGGAGATACTGTATGTGGAAAAAAGTAATTAACAAAAGCATATGTTACAAGGGACATGTTTCAGTTGCATATCCAAGTGCAAATGTATGTATGTATGTATGTATGTATGTATGTATGTATGTATGTATGTGTGTGTGTTTTTTTTTTAAGTTTTTATTTATTCTGTGTTGAGAGATGCAGAGAGAGAGAAAGAATGCGAGCAGGGGAAGGGGAGAGCGAGAGAGAGAGAGAGAGAGAGAGCGAAAGAGAGAGAGAGAGAGAGAGAGAGCGAGAGAGAGAGAGAGAGAGGGAGAGGGAGAGGGAGAGGGAGAGGGAGAGGGAGAGGGAGAGGGAGAGGGAGAGGGAGAGGGAGAGGAAGAGAGAGAATCTGGCAGTGCAGAGCCTGACGCAGGCCTCCATCTCACTAACCATGAGATCATGACCTGAGCTGAAATCAAGAGTCTGCTGGTAACTGACTGAGCCACTCAGGCACCCTGTCTTCATATTTTAAACATATGAACTCTTGAGTCATCGTTCTCCTTGGGTTTTAGCCATTTTCTTGTAGCAAATGTATTCTGAAATACAGAGGGGTCTGTGTGCTTCAAAGTGAACAGTGGGATGATGTATTTTTTTTAAGGTGGTATATCAGCTCAGTGGGGGCACATGGCAGAATGGTTGAATATGAGCCTGGAGCCAGATGACCTGGGCTTGAACACTGGCTTACTAGATGTGTGACCTTGGGTAGGCTATTTAACCTTTCTGTTTCTTAAGTCTCCATTTGCAAAATGAGGCTAGTGATTCTATGTCCAAATGTTCCTGGATTGTGGCCGTGCCTGGCACAATTGTTAATGGCTTTCTGCTTTGATTCCCCAAAGTATCTTTATTTGGACAATAAATTATATTGTTGCCCTAACAATAATCGAACCTGTGTCAGAAGATCCATTTTGAAGATTAAAAGCATTAAAAACAAGACCTGCTTGGGCGCCTGGGTGGCGCAGTCGGTTAAGCGTCCGACTTCAGCCAGGTCACGATCTCGCGGTCCGTGAGTTCGAGCCCCGCGTCGGGCTCTGGGCTGATGGCTCAGAGCCTGGAGCCTGTTTCCGATTCTGTGTCTCCCTCTCTCTCTGCCCCTCCCCCGTTCATGCTCTGTCTCTCTCTGTCCCAAAAATAAGTAAATGTTGAAAAAAAAAATTAAAAAAAAAACAAAAAAAACCAAGACCTGCTTATAATATGTGCTCAGTAAGTACTACTTGTTATTATTAGCTGTGACAACCAGAACACACGTTTTAAATATCCAGTTTCATGCATTACCCCAGAAGCAAGAATTTTTACTGTAGACCTTGAACTCTGGAAGTGACATGTATTGCTGGAAAATGGAGAATCACCAGTGTGAGCAAATTTAATACAGTTTTGAAAAATTATCTTCCACTTTAACCTAGCATGGATGAAACAAGTAGCTTGAAAAAAAATGGTAGTTTTCTTTCATTTCACTAACAGGATAATCACCACCCAGGACATGCTGGTTTTACAGAGAAAATACCATGGGGGTTGTTAATTTGGGTTTTGCGTTTAATGTGCTGTTCTTTACAGTCAGATTCCTAGTTTCCTTTCTTTGATCTTTCTTTGGGCATTACCTTCCTTGTCCTCTCCTCATGTAATGTCTAAAGTCAATTGCTGTCCCTTCTTCATACAACTTTGTGCTAGGGGATAAGGAAATTATACATAACTGAAAAAGCTTTATTTGCAGTAATGGTTTCATGTGCCTACTCTTAAAATCCTTTGCCGTGTTTGAGATTGGGTAAAAAAAATAGTGGGTTAATTGGGATATGACTTTTCTTCATATAAGCATCTTGATCAGAGTTTCTGCTAAACTTGTGAGGTAGTGATGCTAGACAGGCACAGAGGTGGGACGGACGTCTACTCCTGGCCCTGCCACAGGCTAGCTGTGTGACCTTGGGCACTCCATTTGTTTCATCTCTCTGAGTTTCAGTATTTAGCACGCTTCAAAGGGGGTAAAGATATGTGCTGCTTCCCAAGGTTAAGCATGAGGCTCAATTGGGATGATGAGTTACTGTGCTCTGAGCAAATGTTGGCCAAGAGTTCCTTTCTTTCAAAATTGGTTGATGTGATTGGGACTCCTTTTGTAAGATCCATGAGCAGAGACTTGGAGGAAAAGTAGATAAAAATGCTGCTTCTGTTTGTGTGTTTCTGAGTTGCCTGTGGCTGTAGTACTTGGCTATCTAACCGGGTGCTGCTTCAGCATGCATGAAATACTTCAAATGGGCGACAAGACGGTTTTTCTTTATCCTAAACTTCAGGCTGTTGGAAGCATATCTGTGGAAGCCTCTGTGATCTGACAGCTTGAAGGCTCCATGAGAAGTCAAGCGTGCAAGGGAGCCCAGCTTTGAGCCAACCAGGGAAAGGATGGCGTAGCTCTCAAAGGAGCATGCACGTTTCTCAGGTGATAGAGTAGAGAATAAAATGTGTCCCTTTAAATTCCACATTCCCCTGCTCTTCAACTTCTAAGGAAGTCTTTGGCTACCAGCAGTCTGGGCTCTGGAGCCAGCATAGTATTTTTCTTCTTTTAGTTTACCCTGGTTCATGATTTGCTCCCCTTTAACTTAAGAATTGTCTTTATTATAGAAAATTTCAAATATGTAAAAGTCAAGAAATTAGTATATCATACCCCCATGTCCTTAGGACCTAGTTGTAAACATTATCAACTCATGTCTAATCTTGTTTCATCTGTATTTCTACCCGTTTTGTCCTTGCTCCCCTCTTCCCCTGGTTTATTTGAAGCAAATCCCACACGTTGCATTTTATTAAAAATATCATCCTGTTTGTTTTTATTTTTAAAAAGTTTTGTTGTAGTATAATTGGCATAACTTGCAGGAAACTAAAGTGTGCTATTTGATAAGTTTATACATCAGTGTGGATGTGTATACACACAGATCAAAAACTATACACACACACATATCCATGAAACCACCACAGTCTAGATAGTGAACATACCCATCACCGAAAAGTTTCCTTGTGTCCCTTGGTCATTCTTTCCTCTTGACCCTCTCTGCCACCCATTACTGATCTGCATTCTGTCACAATATATTAGTTTCTATTTTGTAGAGTTCTAGATGAGTGAGATCATAAAGTAAGTACTTTTTTTTTTTGATCCAGTTTTTTTTTTCCCGCTCAGTGTCATAGTCTGTCTATCCTACCAATATCATCATGCTGTGACTAGGTACCACTTAGGAAGCTGAAGGACCCTTTAGCAGATATTATAGTCGTCCCGGTGAGTAATGGTGGTTTGGACCAGCGTGGTTACCATGGAGATGTTAGCTGCCTCAATTAGAGATCTGCTTTGGAGGTAGAGCCAATCAGACCAGCTGGATTTGGGGATTAGGGGGGGGTGGGGGTGGGGGTCGGATCCAGGATTACTCCTGAGGATTCTTGCTTGAGCACACGAAGAGAGTGTGATGAAACAGAGGAGACTCAGTGAGGAGCAGCTATGTATGATCTTTCCTGATTCAGTCCTTGCCTGGATGTCTATTGCTTCTTCAAAGCTGTCATTATTATCATTGGTTGATTTGAAGCAGTACTTGAATGGCAGAGGAAAAAAAAAAACTGTATTTGGAGCACTTTAAGACATTTACAGGATGACTGGGTGTTATCAGGAATGATATTAAATAAAGGCTAGTTGGCATTGTCAAATTCAAATTAATGAATTTCAGTGTTCTCCTCAGGTGTTGGTAGTATCATCTGGTCCAGGTAAGGAGAGACTAAGAAGTACAGAGGCAAATCACATTTTTAAGAGCTTGTAAAATCTGCTTGAGGTGAAGTTCACTCCACTTTTTTCAGTGCTCCCAGAATTTTCTCTTTTTTTTTTTTTGTGGTGGTTTTATCATTGAAAATGTTCTGCAAAGTCTGATGCTGTGGTGATAACATCTGCACGCAGTGACTAGCTTTGTGAATTTCATCGTAAGGTAGGATAGCCTGTCTTCCTTCTCCAGGGTTATTAACATGTCGGGTGTTTTATTAGAACTTGGACTCCCTTTGGGTGTTTGGCCTTAGAAAAACTGAGTCAAGTGATATCTTTAGTTTTGGAATTTTAGAAAGGACACGACACCTGGATTATTAAGTTCATGGGCACCTTTGGGAAACCTGATTAGTTATAGAACTCATACTATATGATAGTAACAACAACTGCACGTTTATTGTTTATTCCTTGCTGAGTGCTTTATATGCATTATCTTATTTAATCTCCACACCACTCCAATGAAGTAGGTACTATCATCATCTCCATTTTGCTGGGGAAGGACCTGGGATGCAGACGGGATACCTGATGAGACCTAGACGAGTCTTACAAGCAGTGTTAGCGCCGCAACTTGGACCCAGGCAGGTAGTCTGGCTGCAGAGCTCATGCTTTCATTAAGAGTAATATTTTCATTAAGAGATGGTACTCCTGGGTGGCTCAGTTGGTTAAGCCTGCTTGGGATTCTCTCTCTGGTGCTCCCCTGCTTGTGCTCTCATTCTCTCTCTCTCTCTCTCTCTCTCTCTCTCTCTCTCTCTCTCTCTCTCTCTCTCTCTCTCTCTCTCTCTCCTCTCTCTCTCTCTCTCTCTCTCTCTCTCTCTCTCTCTCTCTCTCTCTCTCTCTCTCTCTCTCTCTCCCTCTGTCTCTCCCTCTCTCTCTCTCCCTCTCTCTCTCCCTCTCTCTCTCTCTCACTTTCTCTCTCTGTGTGTGTCTCAAAACAAATAAAAATGTGTTCTTTTTTTTTTAAAAGAGATAATACTTGAGGTGGATCTTGCAAGATAAAGAGAAGTTTAAAGGACAGTGGGGACTGACATATAAGGTAGAGAGAATGTAGTATCAATGCGGGGACATGAGAAACTTATTGTCCTGGGGGCTGATGGTGAGAAATAATGTTGGTAATGCTGGTATGACCAGAAAAGATGTAGGGCCTAAAAAAATACCTGTTTTGGTTATCCAGAGCAGCTTTTTCACTGATAATCTTATGATGTCTTTAAAAAATCTCCTTGAAATATTGAATAAGTGCAGGAGATCCCATTTCTGTTTTCTCAGTTCCAAGGATCTCAGATGGGGAGCTTCTTAACTAGCTGATCTCAAAAGCATCTTCTGACTTCAGCCAACCTAGGTTTTGCCATCCAGGAGTAAATTCACTGCTCCCACCTTTTCTGCTCAGCTCTGAGTCCCTTTCGTGTTAAAAGAGATCTGCTTGCTACTTTTAAACGGAATAGGATTTCCAAACCTGTCCCCACTGTCAGTAGTTGAAAGGCTAATAGTCAGCTAGCATCTGAATACCATTGGTGTGGTACCTCACTTATTTGGTTCATAAACGGATGATGGTTGTAAACAGAAAAGTGTATGATGTGGCGGTTTAGCCATGTTTTGGAGGCTAACTCTTGCTTCCTGCTTTAAAAATGCATTTTGCTATTTTGTAGTTAAGGATCGATTATAATGAGAAGGGAGTAAATGCAAACCAACAGGTGCTTTTAGGTTTTAATGCACAGTGCTGTTGCTGAGTATCAGTGAAACAGCTTTGTTTTTGTTTTTGTTTTTTGTTTTTTGTTTTTTTTAATTTTTTTTTCAACGTTTATTTATTTTTGGGACAGGGAGAGACAGAGCATGAACGGGGGAGGGGCAGAGAGAGAGGGAGACACAGAATCAGAAACAGGCTCCAGGCTCTGAGCCATCAGCCCAGAGCCTGACGCGGGGCTCGAACTCACGGACCGCGAGATCGTGACCTGGCTGAAGTCGGACACTTAACTGACTGCGCCACCCAGGCGCCCCCGTTTTTGTTTTTTAAATGAATAGGTAGTTTGTGGATGTGAATTTCAAAAGGTACACGTGTTCATCCTGTATCTCAAATCCCTTCTTTCCTCCTCAAGCAACTTTAATTATTCTTTAGTGGCCCCTTTTATAAAGGGAGTCTATGCTTGTATTAGCGTGTATGAGTGTGTCATTGTTTCTAGGATTTTGTTATGGAGATGCTAATTAGTAAGAGTAGAGAGAATGTTATCTCTTGCCAGTCATGATAGCAAGGCTTGTGTGTGCACACACGCAAATGAGCAGATAATCTAAACAAGTGTTTACTCTTCACCTAAAAAATAATAAACATGCACATTATCAAAGATTAACCCATACTAAGGAAAAACATTAGTTAAATAGAAACTGACTAGGTTCAACTTTGGGTTTAACAAAGACTTCCAGCAGCTACTATATTTAAAAACTAAAGGAAAATGTATGCAAAGATACAGTAGGAAACATGAAGTGAGTCCACCGGGAATCACAATAGACAAATGGAAGTGATTTTCTAAAAATTTTTCTAAAAATTTATGAAATTGAAAAATACAATAACTGAAATAACATTTCCCTAGATTAACTCAGTAGGTTAGAAATAGAAGAAGGAATCAGTGAACCTGAAGGTAAATCAAGAGAAATGTCCCAAGCCAAACAATAGAGAGGGGAGAAAAATTGGACACAAATCAGTAGAGCACTGTGTGACAATATCAGGTGTTCCAACATAATGATGTAACACATGTATAATAGGAGTCCCAGATGGAGAGGAGGGAGAAAATGGGACAAAATCTTACTGAAGAAATTGTTTAAGTACCAGATTTGATGAAAATTATCTGAAAGATCCAAAAAGTTGAAATAACTTCAGTTTGGTTTTTCGGGACCAGAGTTTGATTCTAGAAATACGAAAGCACTGCTTGACAGCAGCCTGGTGAGTAGGGCCTCTGTGGGATGGGACTTCTGCTGCGTCCCCCTGTGTGATAAACTGGACATTTTAGAGCTGCACGCCAGGCACAGGCAGCATCGCAGATGCCATCAGCTTTTCACTCTTCCAGGTACATTTTTTTATTCATCTTTCCTCTCTCTGCCTGAGTATTGGTAATATGTTATATTCCTCACTGGCCACATGGAAAATGAGAACATTGGTTGCTACTGTTTCACTATCTATACACTAGAAACCACCGTGTCTTTCTTTTTATGATAGAGGTATTCTGGAGAATTTCTATGGTAACTTTGGACATACTTTTTTTTTTTTTAATTAAAAAAAATTTTTAATGTGTATTTAATTAGATAGAGGAGGGGCAGAAGGAGAGAGTGAGAATCCCAGTAGGTTCCATGCTCAGTACAGAGCCTGATGAGGGGCTCAATCTCAACAACCATGAGATCATGATCTGAGATTAAATCAAGATCTCAGCTTAACTAACTGATCCAACCAAGCACCCCAAGAGATCATTTTATGCAGGTTAGAAACACTCACCTTTTGTTTGAAAAAGGAGACTAAGAATTAACAACAACAACAACAACAACAACAACAACAACAACAAAACCTCTCTCATGCAGAACTATACCCCCCCCCTCCAAAAACTGACATCTCCTTCCTGAGTTCCAAAGTTTCTTTGTGTAGTAGTTTCTTTAACCACCTGGCGAGGGCTTTAGTTTCACTGGGCCGACTCAGCATTAATATTCATGCTACACAAGATAACTAGTTTATTATCATTCTCTTTTATTTTGTATCAAAGTACAGTCCTAGGATATGAGAGTTCTGTGCATGGTTGTTTTTGGAATGTGGAATCTTTTGATGTATTCAACTCAGCTGTGGTTATTCACTGAATACCTACTAGGTGCCCAGCCATTGTGTTAGTCCTTCTTCTTTGTGCAAGTATGCATGTACGTGCAGGATGGATGCATTAGAGGTGGGAGAGGAGGCTGGGATGTGCAGTCTTTCCATGTAGGAGTATAGAATCTTGCTTCGGAGGCACATGCACCAGGGTGAGACCTGGGTTCGAATTCTGCTTCCTTCAACAACTGTGTCATCTTGGATGACTCATTTAATTCATGTGATTTTATGATTAAATGAAATAACACTTGAAGTGTCTAGCATGCCTGACATGTTCTAGGTGCTCAGTGTGTGTGTGTGTGTGTGTGTGTGTGTGTGTGTGTGTGTGTGTGTGTGTGTGTGCACGCACATGTATATATGTGTTCTCTGCTCCTTTAAAATAAACCAGAAAGAAAACATCCCCCCCACAGTAGTGTGTAGATTTATAGCGAAACCAAAGGGAGTGTATTTCGAAATATGTTTTGCTTTCCCTCAGATGACTGCACGTTTGTTTCAATGCTCCATTTAATGTCTCTGTCAGACGGCACTTCACCAGCCAGGCTAAGATGATGCCCTTCCTCCAGCCAGCATCACTCTCTCTCCTCTTACCCCATCTATCCCTTTCTTCAGAGCCAGGGTAGAAGATGAAACAAAAACAAAAATAAAAATAAAAATAAAAATAAAAATAAAAATAAAAAAAGTAAAAATAAAAATAAAAATAAAATAAAAATAAAAATGAAAATGAAAATAAATAAAAATAAAAATAAAATAAAAATACAAATAAAAGTGTTGAAAGGAAAAAAAAATCACCCCTTGAAAATTCTATATCCTGCATAAGTGTATTTCATACTGAAGAAAAAAGACTTGTAGGTGTGCCTGTGTGGCTCAGTCGGTTGAGCATCCAACCTTGATTTCTGCTTAAGTCTTGATCTCATGTTTAATGAGATTGAGCCCCACATAGGGCTCTCTGCTATCAGAATGGAGTCTGCTTGGAATTCTCTCTACCCCCCCGCCACCCCTTTCTCCCTCAACATAAATAAATAAACATTAAAAAAGATGTTAGGCATGGAGTATGTTACTCTTCCCCAAAGCTTCTGAATTTTACAATCCCTCACTTTTGTAAACAACAACAACAACAACCACAACAACAACAATAACAACAATTCGAAAACAAGTAATACATTGTGAAACAAAAAAAGAAAGACTTTTTCACTAGTAGATCTGTCTTGCAAGAAATAAATAAATAAAATAAAAAAGTTCCTTCGAGGATACCTCAGTGGTTAAATACCTGACTTTAGCTCAGGTCATGATGTCAGCATTCATGAGTTCAAGTCCCACAGTTTGTGAGTACAAGTGCCACATCAAGTGAGCTCCAGCCCCACTGCAAGTGAGCATGAGGCATGCTTTGAGTGAGATCCCATTATCTCTCCCTCTCTCTCTGCCTGTCCTGGGATTCTCTCTCTGCCCCTTGCTCATTTGTGCCCCCTCCCCGTCTCTCTCAAGAGAAAGGTCTTTAGAAAAAGGAATATGGATAGAAGTTATAGATAAGGAATTCAGATCTATGCTTAAAAAAGAAGAGGATTAGAGTAGGAATAAGGGAAGGTAAGATAAAATAGTTTATTTTTCTCATTCCCAACTTATCTGATAGATAACAAGTTGTTTAACGTGATAACAGCAGCAATATACTCGGTGATCATAGCCTATGGATAAGGAGGTAGATGACATCAATATTAGAAGGCGTGGGATGGAGGAATTGAGACAGCTGTTATAAGGTAGCTGCACTACCTGTGAAGGGGTATAGTGTGATTTGAAAGAGGAATTTGACTAGTTATAAATGAGTAAAGCAAATGCAAATAAAGGGGAACCCACTCCAACTTTTTGAAATAAACAAGTGTAATGAATATGCTAAGAGAAAGAAGAAAATGGAATATACCAACTGCTGCATTAAAATCCAGAAGGCAGAAAAAGGTGAAGATAGAAAGGAAGCAAAGTATGAATGCAGTGAATAGAAAACAGTAACAAACATGGCAGATATTATTCCAACTATATCAATACTCACATCAAATGTGCAGAGTCTAAATATACCAATTAAAGCTCAGAGATTGTCACAGAGGTCCAAAAACAAGATGCAACTCTATATTGTCTATAAGAAATTCACATGAGATATAAAGATACAGATAGATTACAAGTAAAAGGATGAAGAAAGATTTATCATGCTAGTGCTTATCCAAAGAGAGTTGGAGTAATTACATTAACTCCACGCAAAGCAAACTTCCAATCAAGGAAACTCTAGGGAGATAAAGAGTGTCATTATATAAAGAGATTCTATAGAGAGATAAAAAGGTCAGTTCTGTAAGAAAACATAACAATCCCTAATTTTCTATACCTAACAACAGAGAATGGAAATACATGATGGAAAAACTTTTAGAATTTGAAGGAGAAAGAGAAAAAGTCATTATTATAGTAGAGACTTCAACACCTTTCTGTCAGTGACTGACAGGTCTAGAAGGATATAGGTAAGGCTACAGCTGGACGAAGCAGTAGCAGTAATCACCTAGATCGAACTGAAGCATATGGAATGTTTTATCGAACAGTAGTTGAATAAACATGTTTCTCAAGTTCACACAGAACGTGCACCAAGTCAGAACATGTTCTGGGCCATGAAACACATCCTACCAAATTTCAAAGAATAGAAACCACACAAAGTATGTTGTCGTGCCACACTGGAATTGAACTGGATGGAAAGCAATAGTAAAAAGATAGCAGGAAAAGTCCCCAAATATTTAGAGATTAAAGAACATACTTCTAAATAACACATCAAAGAAGGAATCTTGAGAGAAATTTCAAAGTAGTTGGGACTCAATGAAAATTAAATACAACCTACCAAAATGTGCAGGGCGGGGTGGGGTGGGCAGTGAAAACATGGCTTACAGTACAATGTACAGCATTGAATGCATTTATTAGAAAAGTAGAAAGACCTTCGGGCATCTGGCTGCTCAGTGGTTTTAGCACGCAACTCTTAGTTTCCACTCAGGTCATGCTATCATGGTCATGAGATCAAGCCCCTGTATTGGGTTCTTGCTTGGGATTCTCTCTCTCCCTCTCTCTGCCATGCCCCTGCTCACGTACATGCTTTCTCTCGCTCTCAAAGTAAGTAAATAAACGTAACAAAATCGGAAAGGAGAAAGACCTTAAATTAGTAGCCTAAACTTCCACCTTAGGAAAATAGGGGAGGAGGTACAGTTGAAGGCTGATGTAGAAGAAAAGAAATATAATAATTAAAAAAATAATAATCAGAACAGATATCAATAAAATAAAAGATAGTCCAATACTGGAGATAATCAATAGAGAAATCAAAAGATGGTTCTTTGAAAATATCAATAAAGGTAATGAACCCCTAACTAGGCTATCCAAGAAAAGAAGTAGGCACAAATGGTTAATATCAAAAATGAAAGAGACATAACCGCTCCCGATTCCATGAACATCAAGAGGATAATGGAAAATATTATGAATGACTCTATGCCCCCAAATTTCATAACTTATATGAAACAGATCGATTATTTAAAAGACGCACACGATGGGGCACCTGGATGGCTCAGTCAGTAAATGTTTGACTTCAGCTCAGGGCATAATCTCCTGGTCCGTGGGTTTGAGCCCCGTGTCACGCTTTGTGCTAACATCTCAGAGCCTGGGACCTGCTTCAGATTCTGCGTCTCCCTCTCTCTCTGCCCCTTCCCACCTCCCACTCTACAGCTCTCTCTCAGAAATAAATGAAAACATTTTAGAAAAATATAGAAAACAAATAAAAGACACACACTACTAAAACCCACATAAGGAGACATGGATTATCTGGATAGGCCTATATTTATTAAGTAAATAGAGTCAAGGACGAATAACCTTCCCAAAAGAAAGCGTCAGGCCCAGGTGGTTTCACTGAAGAATTCTAGCAAACATTCACAGGAAAAAATGATGCTAATGTCCTGTAATCTCTTCCCGAAAATAAAAACAGAGGGGAAACTTCCTCATTCTAGGAGGCCAGCATTGACAAAACAAGGTAAAGGCATTAGAAGAAAGGAAAACTGGAGACCAGTGTCTTGCATTTTCATAGACACAAAATACCCAATACATGTTAGCAAACCAAATCCAACAATGTGTAAAAAGAATTCTACATCCATAACCAAGAGGGTTTAGTACAAGTATGGGAGACTGGTTCCATATTCAAAAACCAATTAGTTTAACCCATCACAACAATAGGATAAAGAAGAAAGACAGGGAAACGATCAGATGCTCTTAAAAAGAGATGCAGAGAAGGCATTTGTTACCTCCATTCATAATAAATAAAACACTCTCTCCGCAAACTTTGAGTCCAGGGAGACTTCATCAACTTGATACAGGACTTTTATAAAACAAACAAAAACGAAACCCCACCAAAAAAGCCTACAACTAGCATCGTAAAAGTTTCACCATTTCATGGGGCGCCTGGGTGGCTCAGTCGGTTGAGTGTCCGACTTCAGCTCAGGTCACGGTCTCACAGTTCATGGGTTTGAGCCCTGCATCAGGCTCTGTGCTGACCACTTGCTCAGAGCCTGGGGCCTGCTTCATATTCTGTCTCCTTCTCTCTCTGCCTCTCCCCACTCACACTTTGTCTCACTCTGTTTCTCAAAAATAAATAAATGTAAACACAAACATTAAAAAAAAATGTTTCACCATTTCAGTGGGGAAGAATGGGATGCTTTCTGAAATCCTACTGTAGCTTATTCTGAAGAAGCCAGGTAGGTGAAGACACCTGTAGTAATAATGGACATAATTACACAATTATATAAGAACACACCCAGAACAGGCCTGTTCTGTTGAATTGTTCCTGATTCTGCTACAACACTAAGTGTTGATCAGTTAATAATTTGTGATTCCATCTTTAGAGGAACTAAGTATTTAGAATACAAACATTTGTAACACTGAATGTACATTCATATTGTCAGAGGGACATCATACACCAACTTAGAGCTGCTCAGATTAAATCGAGAATTACATGGAGCCAAAGTATTCTCTGCAAAGGATATTGTTGTTTTTATATTATATTCTGTTGATTTTTTTCCAGCTTTTTTCTATTGTTCCTTTTTTTTTTCAAATCCAGATGATTCTACAAATATTAAATTTTAGCCATTTGTTTAGAGGTGAATTTTAAAATCATGGGTATCTAGCGAAAACTGGCTGGCTGAAGAGAGTTTCCAGTTTCCATGAATGCAAAGTAATAGATTCAATTAAGGGAACAAGCCTGAAAGCCAGATGTTGCTGTACCCCAAGGATAGGCCCCAGCTAGTTGAGAATCAGTGAGAATAAATTACCTTTAGATAGCTCACAAACAGGAGCTTCTTAAATTCGGCTACAGTGTACTCTCCACATAATAAACAAATGACAAGGAAAGTAACACGGAACCACAGCAATGACTGCAATCTGTACAGTAGAAAAGACCCTCTAAGAGATAATACATGTGTGTACAAGTTGTACATTTTACAGATTTGAGGGTTCCCATTCGCACTGCAGTTCATATAAATCATGCCTCCTAGAACTGTGCAGTATACAACTTGTGCAACCAATAGCAACAAACTGAAAACATTCTGATGCTGGTATAGAATAGCAAATATATGAACAAGGAGTACAAACGACGTCTGACGTCATAAGGTGTATAAATTGGATTCATACAAAAGAAAAAAAATCTCTAAATTGCACTTCATTAGTACTAGAACTTTTGCTTGGTAAAAGACTCTGTTAAAAGAACAAAAAGACAATCTATGGACTTGGACAAAATATTGCCAAATCATATATCCAGCAAAGGTCTTGTGTCCAGAATATCATATATTGAAGTGCACAAAACGATGCTCCACAACACTAGGCTTCAGGGAAACACATTAAAACTGCACTGAGATATTGCTATCCACATATTGAAAATGTTTTTTTTTTTCCATCTTTACTTATTTTTCAGGGATAAAGAGAGACAGAGTGTGAGCAGGGAGGGGAAGACAGAGAGGGAGATACAGAATCCAAAGCAGGCTCCAGGTTCCCAGTTGTCAGCAGAGAGCCAAATATGTGGCTTGAACTCACAAACTGTGAGATCATGACCTGAGTTGAAGTCAGCTACTCAATCTACTGAGCCAACCAGGAGCCCATGAAATATATATATATTTAAAGACAATACCTAATACTTCCATGTGACCCATAAATCTGACTCCTAGATCTTTTCTCTAGAGAAGTGAAAACTTATGCTTATTAAAAGAAAAAAAAACATGCACGCAAATGTTTAAAGCAACTCTAGTCATAACTGACAAAAATG
Source organism: Puma concolor (assembly GCF_028749965.1). NCBI lineage: Eukaryota > Metazoa > Chordata > Mammalia > Carnivora > Felidae > Puma > Puma concolor. The sequence continues at coordinate 153,837 of NW_028240250.1, forward strand.
GACAAACACAAATGTCCTTTAGGAAATGAATGGTTAAACAAACCCTGGTATATCCGTACAGGGAAACACTAAGAAACAGATGTATTATAAAGGCATGAGGTTGAATGAAAGAAACCAGTCTCATAAAGTGACCTACAATAAGGATCCATTTATATGATATTAAATTTGGATAATGGGGGGTGGGGGGGAAGTGAGGGTGGGTGATGGGTACTGAGGAGGACACGTTTTGGGATGAGCACTGGGTGTTGTATGGAAACCAATTTGACAATAAATTTCATATATAAAAAAAAATTTGGAGATAGATGGTTGCCAGGCCTCAGGAGTGGGGTGACAGTGATTCAACATGAGGAATCCTGGGAGCTGAAGGCATTGTTCTCTTCTTGTCTAATTTTTTTTGGGAGGGGGGAGACAGAGAGTGGGAGTGCGGGAGGCACAGAAAAAGAGGTAGAGAGGGATAATCCCAAGTAGGCTCCGGGAAGTTCGTGAGCAGGGGCTCAAACTCAAGAATAGTGAACTCATGCCTTAGCCGAAATCAAGAGTGGGATGCTTAAGTGACTAAGCCACCTATGTGCCCCAGGAACAGAACTCTTCTGTATTCTCATTGGGGTGACATTTACATGAGTAGATACAATCTTTAAAACTCAAAGCCCTATGCACCAAAATAGTTACTTTCTATAATGTTAATTACACAACAAAAAGCATTTTCAAAAAACTACCACATCTGTCCTCATCTCTCCATTTCCTGCTTCCACACTAATTGCTGTCATGTTCACCTCTCCTGGTCAACTGCAATAACTCCTTACCTGATTTCCTCCCAATCACAATCTTCAATCTGTCTTTCTAATAAACTTACGAAATATTACTCCTGACTAAAGTGTCATAAGGAAAAAAAATAAGCCAGATCTACCTAGCTGCACCTTCCTTAGATCATGCATGCACACCACTCCCTATGGTATTTCCAACACGAAGACCCAATGTGCAAAGACCCAATGTACTCCAAGGGGAGCCTGAGTGGCTCAGTTAGTTGAGTGACCTACTCTTCGTTTCAGTTCAGGTCGATTTCGCCATTTGTGGTTTCAAGCCCCAGGTCACACTCTGCACAGAGCCTGCTTGGAATTTTCTCTTCCCCCTCTCTCATCCCCTCCCCTTCCTCACACACGCTGTCAATCAACCACCCACCCAACCAACAAACATTAAGATAAAAATAAGCAGCCCAAATCATAAGGGTTTGTAGTATGTTACACATTTATCCCATAGTTCACATAAAAGCAAAGAAAACTGGACTATCGTGCTGGCATTATTTTCCTTTCTTATACCCAACTCATTTTGCCCACTTGTGGTTCATTTCTGTGTCTCCTGCTCTAAATGCAGTGCCCACTTCCTCCGGCAGGCCTAGTTGAAGTGAATTTCTAACTGCTTCAACTCAGTACCTCCTTCATTCTGTTGCCTTTGTCATGAAGACCTGGAACAAAAATCTGGAAAGAATGAACACCCCAGGACTGGCATGCCAATACTAACACCTGGCAAACAGCAACAACCTCCCAGAGACAGCAACTAGTAAACAATCAGTTGTCTATTTAGGACACATGAGCGAGAAGATGGAAGAAATAGAACTTCCCAAAGGGAGGCTGAAAAACAAAAACAAAAACAAAATCCACTCGCGTTAAAAAGTGAAAAAAGGTAAAACCAAAGTTCATCTCACTGTTATTGCAGGTGTTACTGGATAGACTAGATGAACCTGAAGCAAATGATTTCTACACAACAAAAACAACAGCAGCAGCAGCAGCAACAACAAGGGCAGCAACAACAAAATCAACAACAACAAAGAATCTTCTAAACTATGCCTTGGTATAATTTAGCAGATAATCAGAGCTGCAGAACACTAGCTTTATGTGGGAATAAGCGGAATACCATAGGTACTCAGAGGAGTCACGCTTATTGCTAATAACTGATGCTCAGGTGGTGTGAACACTGTATCCCACAACACCAAGTAAGGGTCTGAAAAAGGAGGAGGGAACCCACGCAGTGCAGTAGATGCCAGAACACATGGGGTGAATCAAGGGCTCAGTGAAACGGGAAGCCTTAATCACAAAGTGAACAATTTGCCTGAAAATGCTGCAGATTCAGGCCAGCACGCAGGCCTCCAGGCTCCCTGGCAGGAGTCCTGGGAATACGAGGGGCAGAGCAATGAACTTACAGCTACCAATCACTTCCCTGTGGCAGGCACGTTACCTCATAAAGCATCTCAATTGACCCTGTGTCCAGAAGAAGGAATTGAGGCTGAAGAAGATGTTATAATTGCTCAAGGTCACAGAACTAAGAAAGGTATGGAAATGGCCTTTACCCCAAGCACTCGGACTCCTTAGTGCATAACATGCTCTCTCAAGTATGCAAAACTCAGCTTCAGTAACCCTTTTTCCATCTTTTTAATTAATTTTTTTTCAAAAAGCGTTGATTGTTGTATTTTCATTTTTATTTGTTTCCTTATGTCTTTTAATTTCTTCTCTAATTGTCTGGTTGACTCATTCGTTCTTTACTAGGATGTTTTTTAACCTGCATGCTGTTAGAGGTTGAGCAGACTTTTTCCTGTACTTTATGTCAAGCTCCAAACATTGTGATCTCAAAGTGTGCATGGTGTCATCTCAATGCTGTTATAATTATTGAAGGCTTTTTGCGACCCAGTATGTGGTCTCTCTTGGAGAATGTTCCACGTGCACTCCAGAAGAAAGTATGCTCTGCTTCTTTCCATGTAGAGTCCTAAAATATCTGTCACATCCTTCTGGTCCAATGTATCATTCAGGACCATTGTTTCTTTCCTGATTCTGTCTAGATTTTCTGTCCATTGTTGTAAGTTGAGTATTAAATCCCCCTGAAATTACCACATTCTTATCAATAAGATTGTTCATGTTTGTGATTAAATGTTTTAAATATTTGTGTGCTTCGGAATTCAGTGCATAATCATTATAATTGTTAGCTTTTCCTGATGGACAGACACTGTAATTATTTAATAATGCCCTTAAACATCTCTTGCTGCCAACTTTAATTTCAGGTCAAGTTTGTCTGATAGAAGTATGGCTACTACAGCTTCCTTTTGACTCCCAGTAGCATGAAAGGTAGTTCTCCATCCCCCCACTTTCAAGAGTAAGGTGTCCTCAGGTCTGAAATGAGTCTCCTGTACGACAGCAAACAGATGGGTCTTGTTTTGTATTATCCATTCTGATACCCTGTGTGTTTTGGTTGGAGCATTTATTCCACTTCCATGCAGTGTTATTATGGAAAGCGATGGTTCCGAGGCATTGTGATGTCTGTAGTTTTCATGCTTGTACTGGTGTCTGTGGTACTTTGTGATATTTGCGACATTTCCCTCAAGGAATCCCTCTTAGGATCTCTTGTAGGGATGGTTTAGCGGTGGTGAATTCCTTCAGTTTTGGTTTGTTTGGGAAGACCTTTACCTCTCCTTCGATTCTGAATGGCAGGCTGGCTGGATAAAGGATTCTTGGTTGCATATTTTTCCTATTCATCACATTGAAGATTCCCCTATTCCTTTATGGCTTGTCTGATTTCAGTAGATGGATCTGCTCCTATCCCAATACTTCTCTACCTGTGTATGTGAAGGTCCATTCATCCCTAGCTGCTTTCAGAATTCTCTCTTCATGCTTGTATTTTGCCAGTTTCCCCATGCTATGTTGTGCAGAAAATCAACTCAGGTTACATCTGAAGGGAGTTCTCTGTGCCTGTTGGGTTTCAATGCCGGTGTCCTTCCCCGGCTTGTGGAAGTTCTCAGCTATGATTTGTTCAAGGTCATCTTCACACCCCTTTTCTGTCTCTTCTGGAAATCCTGTGATATGGATATTGTTCCATTTGATTTCATCACTTAGTTCTCTAATTCTCCCATCTCGGTCCTCAATTTTTGCTCTATCTTTTTCTCACCTCCTTTTCCCCATATTTTTACCTTCTGATTCATTTAGTCTCCCCTCTGTCTCTTCAATCCGCGCTGTGGCTGCCTCCATTTTAATTTGCACCGCATTTATAGCATTGGAATTCATCACGACTACTTTTTATTTCCTTGATCTCCGCAATAATTGATTCCATGCTGTCTTTACGCCTTTGCCAATCCCAACGATTAATCTTTGGACTGTTATGCTAAATTCTGATATGTAGCTTATATCTGTTTGGATAAAGTCGTTAGCTGTCTACTTCTTCCCGGAATTTCTTTTGAGGGGAATTCTTCTGTGTCATTATTTTGGCTAGTTTTCTCTCTCTTAGGAGGTTTACAAGCTTGTTATTTGCTTTGCACCTGCAAGAATTGCTATACGACAGGGGGCTCACGCCCTGTGCAGGTTCCAGCCCTGCAGGTACTGTTTCTTGGAGAGTGTTACTTGCTCTCTGTTGTTGTGACATTAGCTCTTTGAGTTCTCTCCTGGTAGTGATGTGTTTGACCCTCCACAAGGTGTGCTTTTCTTTGTTCCTTGAAGTAGCCCTGGGAAGGAAAACAAACAAACCAACAAACAGGAAACAGAGACATGTAAGGCAACGTGCAAATAAAAGAAATAAATGGACACACACACGCTCACACACACACAGAAAAACAGTCTGAAATAAAACAAAACAAAACAAAACAAACAAACAGACCAGAAACACCAGCTACAAGTAAAGAACAAGGTAGAGGCGTTGCTGTTGGAAGAACACATATAAAGAGAGAAATGACAGGAGTGGGGAAAAGGAAAATCATACATATATACCAGGCTGGGAGGCCAAATGGCTTCATGCAGACAGAGAGAAAGGAAAATAAGGAAGCAGGTGGGGAAACAAAAGAAAGATACGTTTAGCCAGACAGAGAAACTAGATGGCATGATTATCCCAGAGAGAGAGAGAAACGAAAATATACAGGTATAGTTAGGAAATGTATCAAGGCAATGGATTATAAATGTCTGCTTAAACAAACCAACAAGACAGACTTATCAAACTAAAGGAGGGAAGAGATAGGAAGGGAGAATACGTCTAAAGAACAAGAATTGTCCCGGAATTACTCCAGTCTAGGCAGCATCACCGATCCGGATGACAGAGCTGCCTGGTTCCACAGCGCCTATCCTGCTCCATCAGGATACACAGCACAGAGGGGCGTGGTTTGGGGTAGGCTGGTCCCACCTCCACTCTGGACCCTGGGGCTGATCCCTGAGGCCCCGCCTTGGTGGTGGTGGCGGGGGGGAAATGGTGATGCCCAGCCTCTTCTCCATGACCTGGTGTACTCCGTTCCAGTTGTCCTCATTGTGCCGAGAGCACACGCAGGGTGGTCCTTCTTGCTCCGCTGACTCCTTTCGCACAGCGCTTGTTGAGGGTTCACAGACCTGTTCCGTGTGCTAGGGCAGTGCCACTCTGTGCTGCTCCAAATGTCTTCCTGGCTTTGTTTGTGCTGCTGTGCTTCAGGGAGCCCCGCCTTTCCCTGCTGTGGACTGCGCTGCTGACTTCACTGCTGAGCTTGGGCATGGTGGATGCAAGCAGGCATTGTTTTGTCCCACACCAACGCCCCCAGGGAAGGGGCCACTTTCTTCTACTCCAGACTGCGCCCTAGACCCAACCACTGATCCGGGCGGGGGGGGGGTGGTTGATGCGGGCAGGCTTTGTTCTATTGCACAGCCCACCAGGGAGGGGCTACTGTCTCCTTCTGTGGACGGTGCCCCTGCTCTACCCCTGAAACCAATGCTGGCTCCTCTCCCCACAGGTGCTCGCACAGGGAACCTAGCCCCAGACCCAAGAAAACCCCACAGTTAGAGATAAGATCCCTCTCAGTCCCAGTCCCAGGTTCTCCTCTTATCCACATACAGCCCTACACTTCCGCAGCCAATCTTTCTCTTACTTTGGCCTCTCCGCAGAAGGGGATCTCTTTCGGTGAGTGGTGAATAAAGCCACAGGTGGACCAATAAACGGACAAGCAAGCGAGCAAAGGCTGACAAGGGAAAATCCACCTGTTCCATGGTGGTGTAGAGAAAGTATGTGCTTTTAGCAATGCCAGTAAGAGGGTAAACGTTATGGAACAGGCGAATTAGTGAATTCTGTGGGTGGAATGTTTTCCCTGATTACAATGGGCAGCTTATCCATCCTCCAGCTCTGAAGCATATGGCCAGTGGACACCACATGCTGGGGACAACAAGTTCTGGAGGAAAGGAGTGGAAGTAACAACTCTCCCCCTTTCCTAGAATGCCAGCGTCCATTTACAAACCCTCCATCTGCCCCCTGGCCCTTTCTTCCGCCCACCCGCCCCGATTACTCCCACATATTACGTCCTTACTGCAATCTTGCAATCCTTGGTTTTGAACCATCGTTCTAATCTGTTTTGTTGTTGGTGGTTAGGTCTGTCATTTATCTACGTAAAAACCTGGGAATTACTATCTGAACAAAGCTGAGCTCCTGGATGGCTCTGTCAGTTAGGCCTGTGACTATATTGCTTTCGACGCAGGTCATGATCTCATGGTTTGCGAGCTCCAGTTCTGCATCAGGCTTTGTGCGGACAGCGTAGAACCTGCTTGGGATTCTCTCTCTCCCTCTCTCTGAGCTTTCCTGGCTGTCTCTCACTGTCTTATGTTTGTGTGCTGCTTTTTAAACTGGCCTAGGAGTAATTTGGGACCAGTGGTATGATAACTAACCTTCTCTTTCACCTGCTATGACAGCTCTAACATTCCCGTTACTCTGATGAGTTAAGATGTAAGGCAGAGTGTCCCGAGATCCTCAACCAAACTACACGGTGTAATCGTATGAGCATAGGTATTCACACTTCTGTCCATTCCCTCATAAACTCACTCATTTCGCAAATAGCGAACACTTACGCGGTGGACACTGAGGAATATAACAGTAAGCAAAATAGCCTTCGTAAATTAATTTTTTTTTTCCGCCTTGGGATCTCATGGGCCTATAGTATCCAGTCCTATGTGATTCAGCGCATGATTAAGATTAACGTATTTCACTTCTTCCAAAGATGTTTCTCAAGATTGGCAGAAGCAGTGGGATGTGACCGATGCTGGTTCAAATCCTAGCTCTGCCACATAGATGTGATATTTGGCAAGTTATTTAAACTTTCTAAGCATTAGCCTAGTTGCCTGTTAAGTGGGAATAATAATACCTTTCCCACAGGCCTGTTATGTTTGCTTGAGAGGGAAACATGTGTGAATTGCAGAGAAATGTACTGGTGTATGGTGGGAACTAAAGTGAAATTAGTTTTTTCCCTCTGTTTTCCTAAGGCTTTCTGATCATCTCGTTATGGGTTTGTTCCGAGGGCCTTGTGCCTCTCTGTGCCTCTCTGTGCCCTTGAGGATCCTCTTGCAATCCCCAGCATCCGGGAATTGGGCCTCATTCTACCAAGGAACCTGACTCTCACATGGTGCCTTCCACAGTTCACCTGTTCTGTACATTCAACACAGCCAACGTGAAGGTTTTAAGTAAGCAAGCAGCGACTTTGTCAAAAACGGAATTACATCACTGGTAGAAGCGAGTGTTTACTGACTCGCAGTGAAGGGGGTTCCATGCATTATTCCAAGTTATTTACCGTCATTACCTCACTGAATTCATTTCAGAGCTCTATGGTGAAGGTGCTAGGTTGTGCCTGATTTTACAGCTGAGAAAACTGAGTAACCCAGAGAAAAAGTAAGTTGTCCAAAGGTCCGCTGCTAGAAATAGAGCAAAATAGGATTTGAGATCCCAGGCAGCCTTGCTCCAGGGGCCACCCCCTTAGTCACTGAACTCTATTGCTTCTTGCTAAGCAAGAATTTACTGTAGGATAGGGAATTTAAGTGGTATTGAGTTGTAAAGAAGATTGTAAGAGATGGCAAATGTTCCACCCAATCCATCTGATCACAAAAGGGTAAGAGTTAATCAAAAGTTGATGATGCAGGTGTTTGTAAAAAGAGAGAATGTGAGAGAGAGAGAATCCCCCGTATAGACTGCTGCTGTTACACATCAAATTGAAGTGAGACAACTACTTGTTCTGTAACAATTGGGAACTGAAACTCCATAAACTCATTGCATTTATTCAGTATGCATTTATTCCTTTGCCCATGGCTGGCACTGTGGTAACGACACACGGATGGCTAAAGTGAGTCCTGCCCATGAAGAACACATGGTCTAGGAGGGGAGCAAGGGCTACGTAAGGAGGTTCATGACAATACAACTAGTGGGAAGAAGAACTGTGGACACACAAAGGGGAAGTAAGCACCCCCAAGACACTTTCCATAAAGAAAGACATAAGAAAGGAATGAAACCTCTTAGAGTTCTGGAAGCATCCTTCTTGTAGGCTCTCATGAGTGTATTTTCACTAAGTCCGTAACAATTGGGAGCTGATCCCTGCTGAGCCAAGATCCTCCAGGACAGAACCTTCCTCTGTTCAGTTGGCTTCAAGTGAACCCGGGTATTCAGCCCTTCTCCAGTGTCCCTCTCCCACCATCCCACTTCTGGCCCTCTTGATTCCTAGATTCCTAGGAAAATCAGCCTATAAGGTCAAATCCTTATTTGGTGTTAGTTCCTTCCAGAGACAGGGTCTCCACGATGCTATCGATTCTTTCAGTGGAATCCTGCCCATGGGCTGCACAAGGAACTCCATGATACGAGTTCAATGCCTCCTCAAATGATGGGTTTTATGAGAAGTTAAGTCCTGTGAGCTTGGGTTAGAAATAGTCCACATCATTCCCAATCTCAAGGCTTGTTTTGGACAAAGGATGAAGATAAAAAGCAATGAATACATAAAAGACTTTTGTAAGAAGTTCAGCTTAAATACGGCAGAAGAAAAGAAAGGGGGGGAGTGTCTTTTCATTTCATGTTAACAGCCAAAGAGAAAAAGCTTCTTTAGATTTCAAGAAGAAAGGAATAATTTCAGTGTACACAAAGCAAGCTTTAAAGGTGAGCTTTATCATCGTGTCAGTAGAGCTTTTTACTACAAACTCTACCGATTATGGTATTTCTCATAACTCCTTGCTGCCCTAGGGAAAAGTACTTAATTGCCTATGCCTAACTTTTATCTGAGTTCATGGCTATTTTCCTTTCATTTTTAAAGCTTAGCTTAGATCAGGATGAGGGAAGATGGCGGCGTAGGAGGACGCTGGGCTCACCGCGCGTCCTGCTGATCACTTAGATTCCACCTACACCTGCCTAAATAACCCAGAAAACCGCCAAAGGATTAGCAGAACGGAGTCGCAGGAGCGAAGCGCAGACTAGAGGCCCACGGAAGAGGGTAGGAAGGGCGGCGAGGCGGTGCACGCTCAACGGACTGCCGGGAGTGAGCCAGGGCGGAGGGGCGGCTCGCCGGCCAAGCAGAGCCCCCGAGTCTGGCTGGCAAAAGCGGAGGGGCCTGACAGACTGTGTTCTGACAGCAAGCGCGACTTAGCGTCTGGGAGGTCATAAGTTAACAGCTCTGCTCGGAAAGCGGGTAGGCTGGAGGACGGAGGGAGAGATGCTGAGCCCCCGGACGACAGAGCTCAGTTTGGTGGGGAACGAAGGCGCTCGCCAGCGCCATCTCCCCCGCCCATTCCCCAGCCAAAATCCCCAAGAGAACCAGTTCCTGCCAGGGAACTTGCTCGCTCAGCGCAAACGCCCAACTCTGCGCTTCTGCAGAGCCAAACCTCTGGCAGTGGATCTGACTCCCTCCCGCTGCCACAGGGCCCCTCCTGAAGTGGATCACCTAACGAGAAACGAGCTAAGCCTGCCCTCCTGCCCCTGTGCACATGCCTACCCACCCCAGCTAATACGCCAGATCCCCAGCATCACAAGCCTGGCAGCCTGCAAGTAGCGCAGACAGGCCATGCCACCTCACAGTGAATCCCGCCCCTAGGAGAGGGGAAGAGAAGGCACACACCAGTCTGACTATGGTCCCAGCGGTGGGCTGAGGGCAGACATAATGTCGGAATGCGGCCCCGCCCACCAACTCCAGTTATACACCACAGCACAGGGGAAGTGCCCTGCAGGTCCTCACCACGCAAGGGACTATCCAAAGTGACCAAGCGGAAGAAATCCCCTCAGAAGAATCTCCTGGAAATAACAACAGCTAATGAGCTGATCAAAAAGGATTTAAATAATATAACAGAAAGTGAATTTAGAATAATAGTCATAAAATGAATCGCTGGGCTTGAAAACAGTATAGAGGACAGCAGAGAATCTCTTGCTACAGAGATCAAGGGACTAAGGAACAGTCACGAGGAGCTGAAAAACGCTTTAAACGAAATGCATAACAAAATGGAAAATCCACGGCTCGGATTGAAGAGGCAGAGAGGAGAATAAGTGAACTAGAAGATAAAGTTATGGAAAAAGAGGAAGCTGAGAAAAAGAGAGATAAAAAAATCCAGGAGTATGAGGGGAAAACTAGAGAACTAAGTGATACACTAAAAAGAAATAATCTACGCATAATTGGTATCCCAGAGGAGGAAGAGAGAGGGAAAGGTGCTGAAGGGGTACTTGAAGAAATAATAGCTGAGAACTTCCCTGAACTGGGGAAGAAAAAAGGCACTGAAATCCAAGAGGCACAGAGAACTCCCTTCAGACGTAACTTGAATCGATCTTCTGCACGACATATCGTAGTGAAACTGGCAAAATACAAGGATAAAGAGAAAATTCTGAAAGCAGCAAGGGGTAAACGTGCCCTCACATATAAAGGGAGACCTATAAGACTCGTGACTGATCTCTCTTTTGAAACTTGGCAGGCCAGAAAGAATTGGCACGAGAATTTCAGTGTGCTAGACAGAAAAAATATGCAGCCGAGAATCCTTTCTCCAGCAAGTCTGTCATTTAGAATAGAAGGAGAGATAAAGGTCTTCCCAAACAAACAAAAACTGAAGGAATTTCTCACCACTAAACCAGCCCTACAAGAGATCCTAAGGGGGACCCTGTGAGACAAAGTAGGAGACACATTACTACAAGCATAAAACATACAGACAACACAATGACTCTAAACCCGTATCTTTCTATAATAACACTGAATGTAAATGGATTAAATGCGCCAATCAAAAGACATAGGTATCAGAATGGATAAAAAGCAAGACACATCTATTAGCTGTCTACAAGAGACTCATTTTAGACCTGAGGACACCTTTAGATTGAGAGTGAGGGGATGGAGAACTATTTATCATGCTACTGGAAGCCAAAAGAAAGCTGGAGTAGCCATACTTCTATCAGACAAACTAGACTTTCACTTAAAGGCTGTAACAAGAGATGAAGAAGGACATTATATAATAGTACAGGGTCTATCCATCAGGAAGACCTAACAATTATCAATGTCTATGTGCCGAATACCGGAGCCCCCAAATATATAAAGCAATTACTAATAAACATAAGAACCTTATTGATAAGAATGTGGTAATTGCAGGGGACTTTAACACCCCACTTACAGAAATGGATAGATCATCTAGACACACGGTCAATAAAGAAACAAGGGCCTTGAATGAGACATTGGATCAGATGGACTTGACAGATTTATTTAGAACTCTGCATCCCAAAGCAACGGACTATACTTTCTTCTCGAGTGCACATGGAACATTCTCCAAGATACATCACATACTGGGTCACAAAACAGCCCTTCATAAGTTTACAAGAATTGAAATTATACCATGCATACTTTCAGACCACAATGCTATGAAGCTTGAAATCAACCACAGAAAAAAGTCTGGAAAACCTCCAAAAGCATGGAGGTTAAAGAACACCCTACTAACGAATGAGTGGGTCAACCAGGCAATTAGAGGAGAAATTAAAAAATATATGGAAACAAACGAAAATGAAAATACGACAATCCAAACGCTTTGGGATGCAGCAAAGGCAGTCCTGAGAGGAAAATACATTGCAATCCAGGCCTATCTCAAGAAACAAGAAAAATCCCAAATACAAAATCTAACAGCGCACCTAAAGGAAATAGAAGCAGAACAGCAAAGGCAGCCTAAACCCAGCAGAAGAAGAGAAATAATAAAGATCAGAGCAGAAATGAACAATATAGAATCTAAAAAAACTGTAGAGCAGATCAACGAAACCAAGAGTTGTTTTTTTGAAAAAACAAACAAAATTGACAAACCTCTAGCCAGGCTTCTCAAAAAGAAAAGGGAGATGACCCAAATAGATAAAATCATGAATGAAAATGGAATTATTACAACCAATCCCTCAGAGATACAAACAATTATCAGGGAATACTATGAAAAATTATACGCCAAAATACTGGACAACCTGGAAGAAATGGACAAATTCCTGAACACCCACACTCTTCCAAACTCAATCAGGAGGAAATAGAAAGCTTGAACAGACCCTTACCAGTGAAGAAATTGAATCGGTTATCAAAAATCTCCCAACAAATAAGAGTCCAGGACCAGATGGCTTCCCAGGGGAGTTCTACCAGACGTTTAAAGCAGAGATAATACCTATCATTCTCAAGCTATTCCAGAAATAGAGAAGGAGGAAAAATTTCCAGACTCATTCTATGAAGCCAGTATTACTTTGATTCCTTAACCAGACAGAGACACAGTAAAAAAAAGAGAACCACAGGCCAATATCCCTGATGAATATGGATGCCAAAATTCTCAATAAGATACTAGCAAATCGAATTCAATGGCATATAAAAAGAATTATTCACAATGATCAAGTGGGATTCATTCCTGGATTGCAGGGCTGGTTCAACATTCGCAAATCAATCAACGTGATACATCACATTAACAAAAAAAAAAAAAAAAAAAGAGAAGGACCATACGATCCTGTCAATCGATGCACAAAAGGCCTTTGACAAAATCCAGCACACTTTCTTAAGAAAAACCCTTGAGAAAGTCGGGATAGAAGGAACATACTTAAAGATCATGCAAGCCATATGAAAAGCCCACAGCTAACATCATCCTCAACGGGGAAAAACTGAGAGCTTTTTTCCCTGAGATCAGGAACACGACAGAGATGCCCACTCTCACCGCTGTTGTTTAACATAGTGCTGGAAGTTCTAGCATCAGCAATCAGACAACAAAAGGAAATCAAAGCATCAAAATTGGCAAAGATGAAGTCAAGCTTTCGCTTTTTGCAGATGACATGATATAATACATGGAAAATCCGATAGACTCCACCAAAAGTCTGCTAGAACTGATACATGAATTCAGCAAAGTTGCAGGATACAAAATCAATGTCCAGAAATCAGTTGCATTCTTATACACTAACAATGAAGCAACAGAAAGACAAATAAACTGATCCCGTTCACAATTGCACCAAGAAGCATAAAATACCTAGGAATAAATCTAACCAAAGATGTAAAGGATCTGTATGCCAAAAACTATAGAAAGCTTATGAAGGTAATTGAAGAAGATTTAAAGAAATGGAAAGACAATCCCTGCTCATGGATTGGAAAAATAAATATTGTCAAAATGTCAATACTACCCAAAGCTATCTACACATTCAATGCAATCCCAATCAAAATTGCACCAGCATTCTTCTCGAAACTAGAACAAGCAATCCTAAAATTCATATGGAACCACAAAAGGCCTCGAATAGCCAAAGGAATTTTGAAGAAGAAGACCAAAGCAGGAGGCATCACAATCCCAGATTTTAGCCTCTACTACAAAGCTGTAATCAACAAGACAGCATGGTATTGGCACAAAAACAGACACATAGACCAATGGAATAGAATAGAAACCCCAGAACTAGACCCACAAATGTATGGCCAACTCATCTTTGACAAAGCAGGAAAGAACATCCAATGGAAAAAAGACAGTCTCTTTAACAAATGGTGCTGGGAGAACTGCACAGCAACATGCAGAAGGTTGAAACTAGACCACTTTCTCACACCATTCACAAAAATAAACTCAAACTGGATAAAGGACCTGAATGTGAGACAGGAAACCATCAAAACCTTAGAGGAGAAAGCAGGAAAAGACCTCTCTTACCTCAACCGTAACAATCTCTTACTCGACACATTCTCAAAGGCAAGGGAATTAAAAGCAAAAGTGAATTACTGGGACCTTAGGAAGATAAAAAGCTTCTGCACAGCAAAGGAAACAACCAACAAAACTAAAAGGCAACCAACGGAATGGGAAAAGATATTTGCAAATCACATATCGGACAAAGGGCTAGTATACAAAATCTATAGAGCTCACCAAACTCCACACCCGAAAAACAAATAAGCCAGTGAAGAAATGGGCAGAAAACATGAATAGACACTTCTCTAAAGAAGACATCCGGATGGCCAACAGGCACATGAAAAGATGTTCAGCGTCGCTCCTTATCAGGGAAATACAAATCAAAACCACCCTCAGGTATCTCCTCACGCCAGTCAGAGTGGCCAAAATGAACAAATCAGGAGACTATAGATGCTGGAGAGGATGTGGAGAAACGGGAACCCTCTTGGACTGTTGGTGGGAATGCAAATTGGTGCAGCCGCTCTGGAAAGCAGTGTGGAGGGTCCTCAGAAAAATAAACAATAGACCTACCCTATGACCCAGCAATAGCACTGCTAGGAATTTACCCAAGAGATCAGTACAGGAGTACTGATGCATAGGGGCACTTGTACCCCAATGTTCATAGCAGCACTGTCAACAATAGTCAAATTATGGAAAGAGCCTAAATGTCCATCAACTGATGAATGGATAAAGAAATTGTAGTTTATATACACAATGGAATACTACGTGGCAATGAGAAAAAATGAAATATGGCCTTTTGTAGCAACGTGGATGGAACTGAAGAGTGTGATGCTAAGTGAAATAAGCCATACAGAGAAAGACAGATACCATATGGTTTCACTCTTATGTGGATCCTGAGAGGCTTAGCAGGACCCATGGGGGAGGGGAAGGAAAAAAAAAGAGGTTAGAGTGGGAGAGAGAGCCAAAGCATAAGAGACTGTTAAAAACTGAGAACAAACTGAGGGTTGATGGGGGGTGGGAGGGAGGAGAGGGTTGGTGATGGGTATTGAGGAGGGCACCTTTTGGGCTGAGCACTGGGTGTTGTATGGAAACCAATTTGACAATAAACTTCATATATATTAAAAAAAAAATAAAGCTTAGCTTATCTTAGTTCGTCAAATAATTTTCTTTTATTTTTTTGATGACAGAAATCTCATTTACACTCCTGAATGTCCTATTACCCATGACAGGTACCTAGCATTCTGCCTTGCACATCTACTTACTTATGTGGGGAAAATGAAACAAAACAAAACAAAACAAAACAAAACAAAAGGCATTTGTTTTTTCACCGTCCAGAGACAGAATAAATTCCTAACGGAAATAATAAAATATTTGGGCCCTGAACACGTGACTGCCCTTAAATGTTAATATATTCAAATTGAGGACATTTTTTATTTGACAGGTATGGTCAAATGCCCAAGAGAACGATTCAAAAATAAAGAGAACTCTGGGAATCAATGGGTTAGGAAGGTCATGAGAAAATTGGAGACTACGATCCAGATCTTAAAAAAGCTCTGAATGTATACTCACAAAGACTTACCGACTTTGGATAAGCAGGTTAAAAATAGTGCTTTGAAAGTCCATAGAGCTGTAGCATTCGAAGGCAGGGTTTCTTACAGTATGGTCTGATACCTCTTCCTAATCAATGGAATCATGGAGGGCTTACTACAGGTGCGGATTCCGAATTCACACCGAATTCTACATTTTTAGGTAATGTGTCAGTTTTTGTTAAGATAACCCAAACTAGTAACAGCATTCCAATCTGCAAAGGACACACGAGCCCCACTCTCTGTAGCATAAAGTTTGGGTTGCTTTGGTAGGTGGATGAAAGCAACAAAACACAGAAGTGTGCAGGGAGAAGTGGAGACTTGAAGTGTTTGAAATGCATACTGTCCCATTTCTCAGGGAGGGCACAGATACGGCTTGATGGCACCCAAGTCAGTGTTTCTGTCTGAACCAGTCCTGCTACCCAGGCCACAGTCAACCATAAATATTATCCAGAGAAATGATCTGCATCTGCATCTGTATCTTCTGGAGATTCCCTGACTGACCAGA
The DNA here is from genome assembly GCF_028749965.1 of Puma concolor. Classification (NCBI taxonomy): domain Eukaryota; kingdom Metazoa; phylum Chordata; class Mammalia; order Carnivora; family Felidae; genus Puma; species Puma concolor. The sequence goes on from NW_028240250.1 coordinate 169,778, forward strand.
TTCTCACTGCTGCTGGGGCTGGGGGTGTGGGGTGGGAGGTAGATAAACGGAGAGAATCAGACTAGCCCAAGTGGCCAAGATCTAGATGGAGATGTTTGTTTGTTTGTTTGTTTTTTCTGTGTGTGTGTGTGTGTGTGTGTGTGTGTGTGTGTGTGTGTTTGTGTGTGTGTGTGTGTTGTGTGTGTGTGTTCTGGTTATAACCATGCCCGTGTTGTTTGTATGCTGAATTCATAGGTCTTCATTCATAGGTCTTCAGATTGAAAATGTACTCGAGGACTAGTGCGCCCAAGGAGACTCATTCACACCTGGACCTAATTTAGATAAAAATATCCTGGACTTTGAGCTGATGTTACAAGGGTTGTGTCTTTAAGAGGGAGGATTCTTGGGGAAAGGTGAGGATATTTTTCAGGCAGGATGAGAGTGAATAATAGGAGGCCAGCAGACAGGCTGTGGCAGTCTAAAATATGTTCATAAATTCTCTTTTAAGCCCTTCAAAAGGGGGACCTTCATTCCCTTTTCCGTAAGCATAGGCCAGATGTACTGAATGATTTTGAAAACCAGAAGAAGGTGGAAGTGATAGTGAGTTAAAAAACTCCAAAGAGCAGATATTGTAGTCCAATGGCGTTGTGATTAGGGGAAAATCGATGGAAGGGGTAACCGGCCATTAGACGCAAGAATTCTGAGTGGAAGAGATGAATATAAGCGAAGAGAAACAAAAATTATATAAAATCAGGGAGGGGACAAAACAGAAGAGACTCATACGTATGGAGAACAAACTGAGGGTCACTGGAGGGGTTGTGGGAGGGGGGATGGGCTAAATGGGTAAGGGGCACTGAGGAATCTATTCCTGAAATCATTGTTGCACTACATGCTAACTAATTAGGAGGTAAACTTTAAAAAAATAAAAATAAATCAAATAAAAAAAAGAAGCTACAATTCTACACCTATCAAAATTATCAATTAAATTTGAGAGTGGACTCAAGATATCTTCAGACGTGCAAAGACTCAGAATATTTGATTCTACTCATTCTTCATTAGGAAGTTATATGAAGGTGTACTCCAGCAAAACAAAGAGAGAAAAAATAAAGACAAATTATTCTTAATAACAGGCAACACTAACATAGTGTTTATTTTTGTGCCAGACTCTGTTATGGGTTATTTTCATATATTATTTCATATGAACCACACAACAAACTTATAAAGTATATACAATTACCGTTCTTATCTTCGAGAGGAGAAAAGAGGGTTATAAAGAAGCCAAATAACTCATCCAACATCCAACTTACACAGCTGGTAAGTGGAACAAGTAAAGTCTAACCCCAGGCCGTCTGGCTCAAGAGTCCAGGCTTTTAAATGCTCCCTAACTTCCCAGATAGCCATATTACCATGAAACCATGGAAACAAACTGGGAGCGTAGCAGAGGAAAATCACAGGAAGGAAGCTATGAAGCAGACCTACTGAGTCACCACCTAAATGAGGCAGGAAAAGAGAAGGGTCCAGTGAGAGACCGCTAAGAGGTTAGCAGGAAGATGTCATAAAGTGGCATGATTTGAGAACACTGAAAGAGTGCAATAAAACAAAGAAGTGCATTAGAAAATTAAGGAGAACCAGATAATATCCATAAGACGGCCTTAGTCTGAATGAGCCAAGTGAAACATGGCATGGTTTAAAGCACTGATGGAATACAAAGAGAAAGGATCCATTTCACCTTGATGCTAGAGATGTCCTCATTCAGCAGGTGCAAAGACTCCAGCAAAAGAGTAGTAATTCTAATGTTTGCATATTATTTAATAATCCCAATAATTTAAACCATTTATTAGTTTTCAAGTTTTAGAATCAACCTTGAACTCTCTAAAGAGACTTGATTGCAGAGCATAACAGCAGTGTTAACAACAATGACAAACAGAAGCCCAAAGCTGATGGGAGACGGAGAAAAAGTGCAGCAAGTTTAAGGAAGACCTTTATCGTACAATGTAAGGAATGAAAAATGATAGTACAGGTAAGGGAACTAGGTCTCTATTTTAAAATTACATCTCATGGGGTACCTGAGTGGCTCGGTGAGTTCACAATCCACTCTTGATTTTGGCTCAGATGATGATCTGACAGTTCATAAGACTAAGATGAGCATTAGGTTCTGCACTGACAGCTCAGAATTCTCTCTCTGCCCCTATCCTGCTTGAGCATACTCTCTCTCTCTCTCTCTCTCTCTCTCTCTCAAATAACATACATTCATACATACATACATACATACATACATACATACATACATACATACATACATATATACATACAAACATAAAATTATATTGTGTGATGGTTAATTTCATGTTTTAACTGGGCTAAGCCACAGGGTACCCAGATATATGGCTAAACAGTATTTCTAGTGAGTCTGTGAGGACATTTCTTAGTACAATTAACATCTGTATATCCGGAGAGTAAGCAAGACACATTGCCTTGCCAAACACTGGGTGGCCTCAACTAATCGATTGAAGACTTGAATAGTACAAAAGGCGGAGTAAGAGAGAATCCACTGTGTCTATCTGACTGTCTTCAAGCTGCGATATTGGTCTCCTGACTTCAGGCTCAGACTTGGAATGGAACATACATCATCAGCTCTCCTGATTCTTAGGCTTTTGGAGTCTGCCTGGAACTGAACTACTCGATCTCCTAGGTCTGCCCTTCTCAGCCTCCGTAATCCTGTGAACCAATTCCTATTGATACTGAGTCTCTGGAGAACCCTAACTAGTACCTATATGTAACTTCATCCGTTATGTCTTTTTGCCCTCAGATCCAGTTCCTGCACTTCTCCTACAGACTGTGTTTCCTGGTTCCTTGCCAACTGGCTTCCAGAGGGGTTTGACCAATGGGTGTTTGATGGGAGAAAGGGAGGAAGGTATAAGCCCAGAGGTTTTTCTCTCTCCGGCTCCACTTCCTACCAGTGATTTTTATCTCCTCCAAATTCTAGCTTCTTTCCAAGAGCCTCTTCTCCCATGTTCTCAGTTCCTGCTAGGTATGGTTCTGAATTTCTCTAGCTCTGCAGGTGGAAACAGCTTTCTGATGATAGTAATTCCTGATTGCTTCGCCATCCTTTGTTTGGCTTCTGGGATTTCCCATCACGTGTATAACTATTTAAAATACCTATAGTGACTCACCGCCTGGCTGGACCTGACTGAAACAGTATACAGATAGAAGTTCGGGAATATATCGGAAAGTGAGGAGAGAGAAGACAGGTGGCTTAAGCGACCTATATGTCAACGTCACATAGGAAGTCAGTAGACGGTGCTTAAAACTGACAAATCAATAAGCAGCAGTATAGTATACTACTTATCTTCATGAAGATTCCTAACAAAAGAATATAAACCTGGAACAGTTAAAAGTGTTGCCTCAAATAATGGAGACAGTAAAGAGACCTGTGGTTGCCAGGGACTCAGGGGGGAAGGGAGAGATGAATAATCGATGAAGCACAGGGAATATTTACGGCAGTGAAACATCTTGTAAGACAGTGAAATGCTTTGGATCATGGCATTGTGCGTTTGTCAAAACTCACCGAACTGCACACCACAGTGAATGCTAAGGTACACTTCGGTCTTTAGTTAATAATAGTTTTCATATGGGCTCATCCGTTGTAACAAATGCACTACACTGACACAAGAAGTTTACAATAGGGAAAACTATGTTTTGGGGGGTAGGAGGGAGAACAGGGGAACTCTGCACTTTCCAGTCTTTTTCCGTAAACCAGCTTTTTAAAAGCTGTTTTAGAAAATAAACTCCCTCAATGAAAGGGAGGCAGAGAGACAGAAGAGGAGGGAAGGAAAGAGGGAGAAAGGGAGCTACTTAAATGTCATGGAGGAAACTTAAGTGTGGATTATTAAGTGAAGGGACCCAATACGAAAAAGCCATTTGCTTTACGTTTCCAACTATGATAACGTTCTGGAAAAACAAAACAAAAGAAAACAAAACAACGACAAGGACGACAACAACAACAACAACAACAACAACAACAACAACAACAACAAAACACCTTCGGAGACAGTAAAAAGACCAGTGGCTATTAGGGTTTAGGGGGAGAGAGGAAGTGGTAATAGGCGGAGCACAGGGCACTTTAGGGTGGTGTAACTATTCTGTATGATACGGCAATAGTAGATACATACCATTATACATTTCTCAAAACTTATGAATCTATATAACACAAAATAAACCCTAACTGTTAGTTAATGATAATGTGTCTAATGGTAATGTGTCAACAAGAATGGCTCATCCACCACTTATAATTAATGTATCCACATTAGTGCAAGGTACTATAGAAACTACTGGGGGTGAGGAACCTGTATTTTTTGTGCAATTTGTCTCTAAATCTAAATTTGTCCTTAAAAAATGGTCTTTTGAAAAAAACCTGATTTTAAAAAAAAGAAAAAACAAAACAAAAGAAAGTGTTGCCTCTGGGGAAGAGGTGTTCATGGGGGAAACAAAGCTTTTGATTTTTTATTGCAAGTCCTGATCTGCAATTTGGATGTTGTGGGCTTTATTTTTAACTATTTGTATACAATACTTGGATTGATATTTCTCAAAAAAAAATCTGTACACCTGCCAGAATAGATAACATGAAAAAGACCATATTAGCAAGTGTTGGCAAGGCTATCAAGTATTCAGAGCTCACAGGCACTACGCAGGCACTACTATAGAAAGAAGTGTGTGTAAATTGGTATAATCATTTTGGAAACAGTTTGGAGGAATCTTACCAAAGCTGATAAGTTGGATGACATGTGACCCAGCAAATTCTCTCCTAGATAAATAAATACTATTGTAAAAAATGTTCACCAAACGACGTGTCCTATAATGTTCACTGAAGCTTTATTCATAATTACCCTAAGCCAGAACCTACCTAAATGTCCACCAAGAGTTGCAGAAATATTGTAAACTATTCAAATAATGAAATTCTATACACCAATGAGCAGAAAGGATCTATACATACAATACCATGAATATCACTAACATAAGTTTGAGTGAAAGAAGCTAGGTGTAGGACACATAATTCCATTTCTATATAGTCCAAAAAGAAGCAAAAGTTGTATATTCTGTAAGAAGTCAGAATAATTGCCGTCCCAAAGAGAGATAGACCGTGACTGAAAGAGGCACAGGTGGTCCCTTGGGGTCCTGGTATCTTTTTTATTGAGTGCTGATTCCACAAGTATATTGAACTTAATTGCCTCAATCTGTGCTCAGAATGCTTTTAATAATATATGTTGTTTTTTGCGTGCCTGGGTGGCTAGTCACTTAAGTGTCCAACTTTGGCTCAGGTCATGATCTCATGGTTTGTGAGGTCGAGCCCCGCATCAGGTTCTGTGCTGACAGCTCCGAGCCTGGAGCCTGCTTGGACCCTTGGCTCCCTATCTGGCCCTCACCTGCTCACAAGGTATCTCTCTCTCAAAAATAAACAAACATGACAAAAATAGTATATGTCCTTTTGAATATACTCTATACTTCAGTAATCTTATTTTAATCTGAGTGCAGACCCCTAAGTCACACCCTTTTTTCTCTACTGCCTCTTCTAAACAGTTAAAGAATATGTACTTTAAATCATCCTAGAAGATATATATACATACACATACACACAAAGAAAGAAAGAAATTGGCGGGAGGAGCCGGGAGGTGGGTGAATGGCAAAGAAACTCTAGCTTTATTACACAAGCATGGAAACAAATTCCTTTGGAGAGGGTGGGGGTGGAATGGCTTCTTCGGAAGACTTCAGAGCAATGAAGGAACAAGAGAGATCATGGATCTGCCCCTACAGTCCTGGAGACCTCTCAATGTGGGGTTAGGAAGAAAGGGGCCCTCCCTTGCGGTCCAGTGGTCTCCTCCCTCCGCAGACCCGGTGCTGGGAAGCAGCAGAGGGCACAGCTGCCCAGGAGTCCCAGAAGGCGGCGCCGCATGCAGGGGGCGCGGGCCGGGATCCTCTGGTGCTTCTTCGCCCGTACAGTGCACTAGGGGACGCGGGCCCGGCTCTCACTGGTTCATCCCTCCAGGCACAAGCCGTCCTGGGGCTGAGAGGTCGCGCGGTGGTGGCCCGCATCTCTCGCCCAGGCACTGGGAAGCGGCAGAGTATCACCACGGGTGCCAGGTTCACTCCCAGGACTTGGCACGCTTGGCGCCGCGCTTCTGCCACGCTGCTCTCGGCCCAGACGTCGCCGACTACGCGGATGGTGGGCAAGGTGGTCAGCGTCGGAGTGGCCGCCCTCCCACTCTCCTCCAGGGGGCTGCTGTCCTCGCGGGACGGCGCCGGCGGGGGCGGCACCTTCCTCTGGCCGGCGGCGACCTTCCGGGCTCCGTGGCGCCTCCTCCTGGCAGCTGGCAGGCGCGTCTGGACGCGGGCCTCGGGGGGCTGGTGCCCCAGCGTGTACACCACCTTCTCCTCAGGCGCCTCCAGCGCGGCCCCTCCTGCAGCGCTAGAGGCACCTCCCCGGGCGGCCGGGGCCAAGGCTCCCCGGGGCCTGCGCCGCTGCCTCTTCATGAGGCTCAGGAGGTGAGGCCGCTAGGGGCCGCCCGTGCTTGCCAGGTCTCGCCGCCGCCGCCAGGCCCTGATGAATTTCCTACCAGGAAGCCAAATCACGCGGCAGGCTGTGAGAGTTACACCGCTGTTGCTAGGAGACCAGGCGCTTTGTGAGGTCACAATGTCTGCCTATCCTATCACTGCCTGCTGCCCAAAGCTGCCTTAGGTTGGGATGTGTTTAAGATTATGCCCTTGAGAAAGACCTGCACGAATCTTACCTGAGACGGCCCATAGTTCTTGATGAGTTCAAGAGGGTTGTTCTCGACGTGAATGCACAGGTGCCTCAGCCTCCATTAATTCCATCCAACATGGGATAACACTTCGCGGTGGAGAGTACACACAACTTGTAATCACACATGACTGTAAGAGGTTTTAGCTAATTAAATGCCTTGTCATGCAACGCACTGAAAGCCAAATTGAAGTAACTACTCTACTCTTTCAAAGAATACAGATATACTGTGCCTTGCTTAGGGGTCCATAAGTCTGTGGCTATAGCTCACACTTCAGGAAGCTGTTTTTCACAGCAGCAGCAAACAGTTTGCCTAGTTAGGATGCATGTTCACTTTCACGCAGCTTAGGGAAGACCGAGTCATTGTGTGCTTAAGTGCAAAGCGTCAACGAATTCTGCGTGAGTGGCCATGAGGGCATTCAGTGCCACTAAAACCTATTCGGTACCTACCAATTCATGATATTTCAGGTAAGTCATACACAAGGTAGTAAAAGACCATCTGGGATTCCAAGAGTAGAAAACGTGTTACACCGTCCGTGTAAGTGCTTTTGAAAGCAACCATCATGGTCCATCCATCATCACCACATACACAAATAATTCACAAAATATAACAAGGACCACCTACCATGATCAATTGAAATCCACTTCCTCAGGAAAGGATGACACCAAACTATGTGAATGAATAAAACGGATAAGTCATGGTAACAATCAGAAGAGACACTTGCCAAGGTCAACGTGATACATGTGAGAGGCCTACTCAACTCCTTTTCTTAAACACACAAACCAAACTTTCATCTACGCAGCTTAAGCCAGTCCTACCTCACGTTCAGAAAGTGCTGAAAATGGAAAGCTATCCTCATATTCAGTAAGAGCAACCCCTGGATTTCCTTTTTCATTAAATGTAATTTATTTTCAAATTGGTTTCCACGCAACACCCAGTGTTCATCCCAACAGGTGCCCTCCTCGATGCCCGTCACCCACTTTCCCCTCTCCCCAAACCCACGTCAACCCTCAGTATGTTGTCAGTATTTAAGAGTCTCTTATGGTTTGCCTCCCTCCCTCTCTATAACTTTTTCCCCGCATCACCTCCCCCATGGTCTTCTGCTAAGTTTCTCAGGATCCACACATGGATGAAAACATATGGTATCTGTCTTTCTCCACCTGACTTATTTCACATAGCATAATACCCCCCAGTTCCATCCACGTTGCTACAAATGGCCAGATTTCGTTCTTTCTCATTGCCAAGTAGTATTCCATGGTATACATAAACCACAACTTCTTTATCCACTTGTCAGTTGATGGACAGCTGGGCTCTTTCCATAGTTTGGCTGTTGTTGAAAGTAGTGCTATAAACATTGGGGTACATGCGCCCCTATGTCTCAGCACTCCTGTACCCCTTGGGTAAATTCCTAGCAGTGCTATTGCTGGGTCTTAGGGTAGATCTATTTTTAATGATTTGAGGAACCTCCACACTGTTTTCCAGAGCGGCTGCACCAGGATGCATTCCCACCAACAGTGCAAGAGGGTTCCCGTTTCTCCACATCCTCACCAGCATCTATAGTCTTCCAGTTTGCTCATTGTAGCCACTCTGACTGGCATGAGGTGGTATCTCAGTGCGGTTTTTCTTTGGATTTCCCTGACGAGGAGTGCTGTTGAGCATCTTTTCATGTGTCTCTTGACAATCTGGATGTCTTTTTTAGAACAGTGTCTGTTCAAGTCTTCTGCCCATTTCTTCACTGGATTTTTTGTTTTCCGGGTGTGGAGTTGGTGAGTTCATTTTACAGGTTTAGGATACTAGCCAATTATCCAGTATGACTTTTGCACACATCTTTTCCCATTCAGTCAGTTGCCTTTTAGTTTTGTTGATTGTTTCCTTCATTGTGGAGAAGATTTTTATTTTGATGATGTCCCAATAGTTCATTTTGCTTTTAATTCCCTTGCCTTTGGAGATGTGTCAGCTAAGAACTTGCTGACGCTGAGGTCAAAGAGGATGTTTCCTGCTTTCTCCTCCAGGGTTTGATGGTTTCCTGTCTCACATTTAGGCCCTTCATCCATTGTGAGTTTATTTTTGTGAGTGGTGTAAGAAACTGGTCTAGTTTCATTCTTCTGCATGTTGCTGTCCACTTCTCTTAGCACCATTTGTTAAAGAGACTGTCTTTTTTTCCATTGGATATTCTTTTCTGCTTTGTCAAAGATTAGTTGGCCATACGTATGTGGGTCCAATTCTTGGGTCCCTAAACTATGCCATTAAGTCTATGTATTTGTTTCTGTGCCAATTCCATGCTGTCTTGATGGTTATAGCTTTGTGGTAGAGGCTAAAGTCTGGCATTGTGGTGGCTCTCACTTTGGTTTTCTTTTTTAGTATTACTTTGGCTTTTCAGGGTCTTTTGTGTTTCCATACACATTTTATGATTGCTTGTTCCAGCTTGGAGAAGGATGCTGGTGCAATGGGATTGGGGCTGCCTATAATGTGAGGACTGCGTTGGGTCGTATTGACATTTCGCCAATATTTATTCTTCCAATCCACGAGCATGGAATGTTTTTCGCTTTCTCTGTATCTTCGTCAATTTCCTTCACAAGCCTTCTATAGTTTTCAGCATACAGATCATTTACCTCTTTGGTTAAGTTTATTCCTAGGTATTTTATGACTCTTGGTGCATTGTATATTGTATCCGTTTCCTTATTTCTCTTTCTGTTGCTTCATTATTGGTGTATAAAACGCAATCAATTTCTGTACATTGATTTGTACCCTGCAACTTTGCCAAATGCATGTATCAGTGCTAGCGGACTTTTGATGGAGTCTGGCGGAAATTCCATGTATAGTGTCATGTCATCGGCAAAAAGTGGAAGTTTGACTTCTTCTTTGCAAATGATGATACCTTTAATTTCATTTACTGTGTGATTACTGATGCTAAGACTTCCAACACTATGTTCAACAACCGGGGTGAGAGTGGACATCTCTGTCTTGTTCCTGATCTCAGGGGGAATGCTCTCAGTTTTTCCCCATTGAGGACGATATTTACTGTGGGCTTCTGATTAATGGATTTTATGATGTTTAAAGTAGTTTCCTTCAATCCCAACTTTCTTGAGGGTTTGTAATAAGTAAGGATCCAGTATTTTCTCAAATACTTTTTTTCTGCATCTTTTGACAGTGTACTATGGTTCTTATCTTTTCTTTTCTTAATGTGATGTAGCACAATGATTGATTTGTGAATATGGCACTAGCCCTGCAGGCCAGGAATGAATCCCACTTGATCGTGTTGCATAATATTTTCTATATGCTATTGAATGTGATTTGCTAGTATCTTGTTGAGAATTTCTGCACCCCTATTCATCAGGGATATTGACCTGTGATTTTCCTTTTTTTCTGTGTCTCTGTCTGGTTTTGAATCACCATAATGCTGGCTTCATAAAATGCGTCTGGAAGTTTTCCTTTCATTTCCAAATTTTGAAACACCTTGGGAAGGATGGCTATTACCTCTACTTTAAATGTCTGCTAGAAATCGCCAGGGAAGCCACCTGGACCAGGACTCTTATTTATTGGGAGATGTTTGATAACTGAATCAATTTCCTCACTAGTTATGGGTCCGTTCACATTTTCTATTTCTTCCCGTTTGAGCTTTGGAAGTGTGTGGGGATGGAGGCATTTGTCCATTTCTTCCAGGTTGTCCAGTTTGTTGGCATAGAAGATTTTATAGTGTTTCCTGATGAATGCTTGAATTTCTGAGGGATTCTTTGTAATAATTCCATTTTCATTCGTGATTTGACCTATTTGGGTCCCCTCTCTTTTCTTTTTGAGAAGCCAGGCTAGAAGTTTATCAATTTTGTGTATTTTCTCAAAAACACAACTCTTGGTTTCATTGATGTGCTCTACTGTTTTCCTTTAGACTCCATATTGTTTATTTCTGCTCTGATCTTTATTATTTTTCTTCCTCTCCTGGCTTTGGGGTGTCTTTGCTGTCCTGTTTCTAATTCCTTTAGGTGTGCTGTTGGATTTTGTATTGGGAATTTTTCTTGTTTCTTGAGATAGGCCTGGATAGCATTGTTTGTTGTTGTTGTTGTTGTTGTTGTTGTGTTTTGTTTTGTTTTTGTTGTTCCCTGTCAGGACTGCCCTTGCTGTATCCCGAAGGGTTTGCATTGTGGTGTTTCATTTTTATTCGTTTCCTTATATCTTTTTTTTTAAATTTTTTTGAACGTTTTTATTTATTTTTGGGACAGAGAGAGACAGAGCATGAACGGGGGAGGGGCAGAGAGAGAGGGAGACAGAGAATCTGAAACAGGCTCCAGGCTCCGAGCCATCAGCCCAGAGCCTGACGCGGGGCTCAAACTCACGGACCGCGAGATCGTGACCTGGCTGAAGCCGGACGCTTAACCAACTGCGCCACCCAGGCGCCCCATGTTTCCTTATATCTTTTAATTTCTTCTCAAATTGCCTGGTTGACCCATTTATTCCTTGGTGGGATGTTTTTTAACCTCCATGCTTTTGGAGATTTTCCATCTTTTTTCTGTGTTTAATTTAATGTCCCCTGCAATTACCACATTCTTATCAACAAGGTTCTGTATGTTTTTAATTAATTGTTTATATATTTGTGTGTCTCCGAATTTGGTGTGTAGGTATTTAAAATTTTTAGCTCTTCCTGATGGAAAGACCCTGGAATTAATATAGAAAGCCCTTCGTCATCTTTTGTTACAGCCTTTGATTTAAACTCTACTTTGTATGATATAAGTTGGCTACTCCAGGTTTCTTTTGACCTCCAGTAGCATGAGAGATACTTCTCCATCCCCTCATTTTCAATCTGAAGGTGTCCTCATGTCTATAAGCAGTCTCTTGTAGACAGCAAATAGATGGGTCTTGTTCTGTTTTTTGTTTTTGTTTTTTCTTTCCATTCTGATACACTATATTGTTCGGTTGGAGCATTTAGTCCATTGAAATTCAGTGTTATTATGGAAACATATGCGTTTAGAGTCATTGTGATGTCTGTAGGTTTCATGCTTGCAGTGATGCACCAGATTCCTTTCCCACCAACAGTGAGAGAGGGTTACTCTTTCTCCATATCCTCACCAGCATCTGTGTTTCCTAAGTTGTTCATTTTAGCCACACTGACTAGTGTGAGGTGGTATCTCAGTGTGGCTTTGATGTGTATTTTCCTGATGATGATTGATGTTGAGCATCCTTTCATGTGTTTTTGGGCCATCTGGATGTCTCTTTTGGAAAAGTGTCTATTCATGTCTTCTGCCCATTGTTTCACTGTATTACATTTTCCAGGTGTGACTTGGGTAAGTTCTTTATACATTTTGTGTAGTAACCCTTTATCCAATATGTCATTCGCAAATATCTTCACTCCTTCCATCGGTTGCCTTTTAATTTTGCTGATTGTTTCCTTTGCAGTGCTGGAGAATTTTATCCTGACCAGGTCCTGATCATTCAGTTTTGCTTTTCATTCCCTTGTCTTTTGAGACATGCCAAGGAAGAAATTGCTGTAGTGGAAGTCAAAGGGTTTTTTTTCATCTTTTCTCCTCTAGTGTTTTGATGGTTTCCTGTCTCACATTTAAGGCTTTCATCCATTTTGCATTTATTTTTATGCACATTGTAAGAAAGTCATCTAGTTTATTCTTCATCATGTTACTGTTCTGTTCTCCCAGCACCCTTTGTAAAGAGGCTGTCTTCTCTCCATTGGATTGTCTTTCCCGTTTTGTCAAAGATTAGTTCACCATACATTTGTGGGGCCCCTTCTGGGTTCTCTATGCTGTTTCATTGATTCATGTGCCTGTTTTGGGGCCAGTGTCATACTATCTTAATGATTACAGCTTCGTAGGAGAGGCAAAAGTCTGAGCTGCCTCCCACTTTGGGTTTCTTTTTTCCACATAACTTTCACTACTCAGGTTCTTTGGTTGTTCCGTGCAAAGTTTCAGATTGCTTGCTCTAGTCTGGAGAAGAATGTTGGTACAATTTTGATTGGTATTGCATTAAATGTGTAGATTGCGTTCAGTACTATTGACATTTTAACAGTATTCATTCTTCCACTCTTTGGCATGGATTGTTTTTTTTTTTTTTTTTTCTGTATTTGATGTGTCTTCATCATTTTCCTTCATATATTTTCTGTACTTTTCACTGTACAGATCTTTTACATCTTTGGTTAGGTTTCTTGCTAGGTATTTTACGGTTCTTGGTGAAATTGTAACTGGCATTGATTTCTTGACTTCTCTTTCTGTTGCTTCCTTATTGGTGTATAGAAAGGCAACCAGTTTCTTTACACTATTTTGTATCCTGTGAGTTTGGTCAATGCATGGATCAGATCTAGCAACGTTTTCATGGAGTTTTTGGGTTCTCCGCGTTCAGTCTCATGTCATCTTTGAAAGGCCAAAGTTTGACTTTCAATGATATACGTTAAGTTAAGTGTAGTTAAAAAAGAATTTACCCTTTGGGCTCTATGTTAACTTCATAATTGCACAATAAGTGACAAATAGCAAAAAACTGTGCATGTTATCCCACATTAGAATTGGTAACTGGAATTTAACTCTTTAAAACATATTGAATCTCTCATGATATGGATAGGAGTATGAAACATCTAACTTCACCCAGTGCACCAGTGTGTATTTGTAAACACATATGCTAAACAGCAAAATTGTAATACTAGTGAGGTGTGTCAAATTTTACATGTTCATGGTGCAGATAATATTGTTTTACCGTCTTTTTGGTAGCAGCCCGAATAAGACATTTGAAATCAACGAGAGAATTCCGAACCTACAGGGTACATTCTCCATGCTCTATACTGGCTTAGAAATAAATGAACAAATGGAACTAAAAAAATACATTGCACTGGTAATCATGTTTATTGCAATTGTGCATTAACTTTTTATGGACTCTAGCCATACTAAGAGTGCACGTGAATAGGTGTTGGAAATGACACACTTTATTTGACATGACCAAACTCACTAGAAACATATACTTTCAAAAACTTTTTAATATTCATTTTTCAGACATACTATAACGTCTAATACCGTATGACTCCACATTTAGAAGAGCAAAGATCGACATGGTGAACTTTGCACGTGTTACAATGGTTATCACATAATATTATTTGATATCCTAGAATTTTAAACAACTATTCAGCTGCACGGCTCATGCTAGGTATTTGAACTTTGACATATTTTATCTTTCTGTTTTTCATTAGTTAATCGTTTTTTTTTTTTTTTAGAATTAGCTTTTGCTACAATCGCATAACTACTAACTTGGGTAATGGACATCCAAGGTTCCAGCTTACCTGTTTTTGTATCAGTGATGAAAATCAATCGCAATGTCATTGCCTTTTCAATTAACCATGGCTATGTTTTAGTTCTTTTATCACTGCAATAATAAATTCTGTTGTCTTCTATGCCTTTTTTGAAGCCCAGTGATTAATCTTATGACTATGATTCTACATTCTTGTTGTTATACTGCTTTTGTCTATTTTGATCGATTCTTTAACAGTCACGTCTTCCTGGAAATTCGTCTCAGGGGAATTCTTCTGTTCCATCAGTTTGGATAGTTTTCTATCCCTTATGAGTTTTAACGTTGTTGTTGTTGTTGTTGTTGTTGTTGTTGTTGTTGTTGTTGTTTTTTGTTTTGTTTTGTTTTTTGTTTCTTTTCTTTTATGTGCTATGCACCTGAGAGCACTGCTACTTTAAAGTGGGCTCATACCCTCTCCATGGCCTGGCCCTTCAGGAGGTGTGTTTTGGAGAGTGTTACTTGCTTCGTGTTGCTATGACTTTTGTTGTTTGATTTCTCATCTCAGAGTGATTTTTGAAAATCCCACGAGGTGTGATTTGATGTGTTCCTTGAAGTACCAAATGTAGTAATTGGAGGCTTGCACTATCTTGACAGGGGTTAAAACACCTTAAGTTGCCATGGATGGGTGTTCTTGCCCTTCCCAACAATGGGGGTTACTCCTGGTAGTGAGATCCAAAGCCCCGGCGCCACACAGACAGCTCCTCTGAAAAGCTCTAGGCAGCTGCACTTATGAAAGCCGCTCATTTTCTGATTTCCCAGAGGTTACCTTGGGCAAAATGTGGATTTTGTAAATTACCTGACCCCATCTATTTCTTCTACCAGCCAGATCTTAGATTGTAGGCAAATGATACCTCCGAGTTTGCTCTTCCAATTTGTAAAAGGGAAGTATAACGCCTATGTTCAGTATAGTGGTGAGATTACAGGTAATGCCTGTAAAACGTGTGGAAAAACTCCTGGCACATTACACTCCATAAACACTGTATTTTGTTTTGATTTCCTCATAATTGTCACTGCATCCATACAAACTGTATCTCCAGGATGGGGTCTTTTGTAGGTCAAAATGTAAGCTACACCATAGAAGCTATCAACGAGGCAAAATGTTTCTCCTATCCGTGAGGACGTGACCCTTCCCTTTTTTGTATATGTAGACAAAATTTGGTGGTAGAGATTATTGAAGACTTGAATGTATATTGCAGTCTGGCACACCGGGAGATAGTTAAACATCCCCTATTTCAGGCATCGTGGATAGGCATATTGAACACCTTACGTGTCAGGTGCAATTAGGTTCAAGTACACAGTGATAATCCAACATGCACGCTCCATATATTCAGGATGTTTCAAACCTTAGCTACAAATGGTACAGGTGTAATTACAACGTGTGGCAAATGCTGTTAAAAAAAAAGACTAAATGTTCTGAGAAGGAATGGCACAGGGGACAAAGTGTAGATGAGAGGATTGGCCAACAAAGTTCTTGGGGAGAAAAGTCCTTTTTTCAAACTTGGACCCATAGCAAGTACTGGTAAGGAACCTAGCGAACACAAAATGCATTCTAAGCAGAAACTACGTAGGTCTAATTTGAGCAACCAGGAGAACAGACCGTCCCGTTCACCTAATGAAAGGAGAATGAGGAAAGATGGCATTAGAGGGGTGACAAGACAGGACTGCCAACATCTTGTGGTCATGTTACAGATTCTATGTGTCATTTTGAGTACAGTGGAGATTAGAGGGTTCTCTTAAGCAGAGGAATG
This sequence comes from Puma concolor, assembly GCF_028749965.1. Classification (NCBI taxonomy): domain Eukaryota; kingdom Metazoa; phylum Chordata; class Mammalia; order Carnivora; family Felidae; genus Puma; species Puma concolor. Next base: position 185,571 of record NW_028240250.1, read on the forward strand.
AACTGCTCAGACTCAGGATTTTTGCATTGCATTCCGGATGCAGTGAAAAGAACGAACTGGGATTTTGGTGGGAAGGGAAAGGCAGAATGGGGCTAAGAACGAAAATGGAGAGTAGGCAGAAGGTGGTGAGAGACTAGCTGGCTTGGCATACGTTGGAGGTGGAGTTGAGAGCCCCTACTACTGAGTGGATCACAGGAAAGACGTTGAGGAGGGGAGGACTGACAATGAGTCTCTTCCCCTCATGAGCAACTGAAGACAAAGCCCCATTAAGAGAGGAACACAAGAGGGGTCTTGAGTTGGTCATGGATTTCAATTGATTGTTGATTGGGTATTAATTCATAGGCTTAGAGAAGTTTGCTTAGAATTTTATCTTTTCATTGTTTTGTTTCTACAAATTGCTTCGTTATTGCCATCTTGAGGTTCTAACGGATGGTCTCCAATTCTTCGCTGCCACCAAGACCTTTTTACATAAGAGTATGGACATGATGGGTTATGTAGATACATCATCTTCTACCCAGTCTTTGTCATCGTCACAAATACTTAATGGCCACTGTTGTAGAAGAACCTCAAGCTCCAAGAGGGTTGTTCTCACTGTTCTCAGAATGCCTGCCCCTCCTTTATTCCCGCACATTTGCTTTTGTCGCCTTTGTCCTCCTCCTTTCTGCCTGCCAACTAGAAATTTGGTCATCCTTTAAGATTCTTTGTGCTATGCCTCTGAGACGCCTTTACTGATCAACTCGGCTCAGTGGACTTCTCCTGCTACATGAAACTTGACCTTGAAGTCTCACTGTGCTTTGTATCGTGTTTGGGTTTTTTGTACCGTCAAATATTGAAAGTTTCTTGAAGGCAAGGATGCGGTCTTGCATGCTTTCAGAAACTTTTATAAACACTCAAACATGGTGAATGTTTAGAAATCTTTCTTGGTGAAGTGGTTGAGTCAACGTCAAATCAGATGGGAAGGGAGTCTGCTGAAGGAATAACACTGGACTGTTTGAAACTATCCTTGATATGTTGAATGGACCTAATAAATTTATGAATTGACACATTTTATTTATTTAACTGATACTAGACTAAATCATTTATTTGAAACGTTACTTTATGATTATGGAGGTCTTAAAGTTTATTGCAGAATATTTAGCAAACAAACAAGAAAGAAAGAAAAATGGTCATAAGTCAAACACCTGGAGATAAGCATATCTAAACACCTTTTTTATGTTTATGTATGTTTGGCAGAGAGAGAGAACGAGGGAGAGATGAGCACAAGTGGAGGATGGGAGGAGAGAGAGAGATAGAGAGAATCATAAGCAGGCTCCACGCTGTCAGTGCAGAGGTCAATGTGGAGCTTGATCGCACACTCTGTGGAATCATAACTGGGCTGAAATCAAGAGCCACATGCTTAACCGACTGAGCCATTCAGGCGCCCCTGGAGGTAAGCACCTCTAACACTGTGCTATAATCGTCAGGGAAGAGGTATATGTACATGCATTTACCAAAATTAGCTATGTAGCTGTGAATCCCATTTTTGGTCCTCTAGTGATAGGAGCATTTCGCAAGGTCATAAATGTTCTGCAGGGCTATGAATTGTAAAGGCCACATAGCATGCCATAACTTATTAAAAAAAATTTTTAATGTTTATTTATTTTTGAGACAGAGAGAGACAGAGCATGAACGGGGGAGGGTCAGAGAGAGACGAAGACACAGAATCTGAAGCAGGCTCCAGGCTCTGAGCTGTCAACACAGAGCCCGACGCGGGGCTCGAACTCACGGACCGTGAGATCATGACCCGAGCCGAAGTCGGACGCACAACCGACTGAGCCACCCAGGCGCCCCATGCCATAACTTATTTAAACACGGCTATTGATCATTTAGGATGTTCCATTTTCTTGCTTCAATTAGTTGCTACAAGTAGAATTAGCTTTTCGTGGTGTAGACACAGTTTAGTAAATGTGAATTAAGAAATAAAAAGAACTGCAGGCGGTAATGTGAGGTGGAGGAACAGGATGACCAGATTTTGCTTCACCTTGTCTATTGCTAGCAGTCTTTACACCCTTCTCTCCCTCATCCTCTTTTTCTCCTCCTTAACCCACAGCCTCCACCTCTTTATTCCTCCTTCTTCTCATCCTCGTTTCTCTGTCTATGCTGGCCTCCTTGCTTCCCATCAGTACACACGTTCACACTCCGGCCTTGGGGAATTCATGGGTCCTTCTGCCTAGATCACCTTCCTGTGAGCAGGGAGTTCTCTCATTTCCATGAGGTATTTATTCAACTGACACCTTTTTCAGTAGGGCCCTCTGTGTCGAGTATTTCACCCTGTCTAGTATTTCACACCCCCTCCCCCAGTGCTTATATCCTCTCCAAGATGTATTTACTTCTTTTTTCCCCATTCATTATTCTCTACCATAGTTTCTAGTTCCATTATCTTTGTCAGTCTCCCCCACTGGACTATTAAGCACCAAGAGCGCAGTGGTCCTTGGTCCTTTGCTTCCCTAGTGGATCATCAGGGCGTAGACTGTGTTGTCTCATTCTAAATGCTCCAAAAGTATTTATTGAATGATTCAATGAATCAACATCACTCCTTCTTTCTTAAGAATGTTTTATAATTTTCTACATGACACATACATCTATGATCCATTTGAGTGAATGTTTGTATAAGTGATGAATTTAGGTCAAGGCTGCTTTTAATTAATTAATTAATCAATGAACCGTTTGATTAAACAATTAATTACTTAGTTAATTGATGACTATTGCATACGAACACTTAATTGTTCCAGTAACACTTGGGAAAGACTATCTCCCTTTTTCTGTTAGGTTGGCTGTATGTCGTTATCAGAAGTTGTGTGAGGATGCTTGTGTATGGGGTCAATATCTGGATTATCTGTTCTATCTCTTGTTCTGTGTGTCCATCTTTCTTCAATATCACACTGCCTTGATTACTGGACGTTTATATTAAGTCTTAAAATGGTGCAACATGAGTTCTCCAACTTGGTTAGTTTTCAGAGCTGTTTGGCTGTTCTCGTTCCTTTGTCTTTTCACACATATTTTAGAATGAGCTTCCTGATATCCACAAAAAAATCCTGGGATGTCGACTGGGATTATGTTGAATCTCTAGATCAAGGTGATTATTGACATCGTACTAGCGAGGCTTCCATGGATAGATATGGCATATCTCTCCATTTATTTATATCTTCCTTGATTTACCCAATCAGCCTTCTGTGGCTTTTCGCGTACAGATCCTGTGCATGTTGTTAGATTTAAATGTAAGTATTTCAATGTTTGGTGTGATTTTAAATGGTTCTTTAAAAAACAGTTCGTATTCTACTTGTTCTTTGCTTATGTATAAAAATGAGACTGAGCTTTATATATTGACCGTGTATTCTGGGGCTTATTTAATTATGTTTGAGTTCTAGAAAACTGATGTATAGTCCTTAGAATTTGTTTCATGTTGATAATCACATGATTTAAGAGTTGAGGCAGTTTTCAGGGCACCTGGATGGCTCCATCAGTTGACTACCAGACTGCTGGGTTCAGCAGCTCAGGTCATGGTCCTATGGTCAGGGGATTGAGCCCCGTTTGGGGCTCTGTGCTAAGCATGGAGCCTGCTTAAGCTTCTCTCTCTGTCTTTCTCTCTGTCTATTTCTCTCCCCGTCTCTGTTCATTCTCTCTTTCCAAAATACTAATTGAAAAATCAATAAATGAAAGAATCGAGATACTTTTTATTTTTACTTTTTCCACTGCGAAGGCCTTTTCTATGCCTTTTTCTGCACATGGCACGCTTGTCATCAGGGGAGGTACTGGTGTTTATGTCGATTTGTACACAGGACTGGCTGATTCCCTGCTTTTATTGTCTCCTTCCTTGGATTTCTGCCAAACTTTCCCCAATCAAAATAGGATTCAGAGGGACCTTATTCTAGTTTCGGTTAAAGATGGCTGTGTAGGAAGGTCTTGAACTCAACTCCTCCAAGGTGAAAGAAGGTTTCAACTACCTCCACATCGACCTTAAACTGTCTAAATGATTCACTTTTTCTTTCCAGCTTCTCTCTTTCTTTATGTGTATTTATTTTTGAGACAGGGGGAGACAGAGTGCAAGTGGGGGACGGGCAGAGAGAGAGGGAGACATAGAATCTGAAACAGGCTCCAGGCTCTCAGCTGTCAGCACAGGTCCCAATGCGGGGCACGAACCCAGGAGCCATGAGATCATGACCTGAACTGAAGTCGGATGCTTAATCAGCTGAGCCACCCAGGCGCCCCCTCCCCAGTCTCAGCTTATCTCTTAATTCAGGATCCTGAAAGCAAAGTATCACCTCATGGGAACTGAAACTACCCCTCTAGCAATAAGGACTCCCTGAGCCAATAAGACTGCACCCTCAAGCCCAAGACAATGACCAACCTGACCTTAGTGACCACCTGTGTGTACCTACCTCTTTTTGTCCCAGATTTTCCTTACATAAACCTGGAGGTATTTTCAGCACTTTACAGAGAGTCTTTGTGGGGAGTCTGCTGTATCTCTGGTGTCGGCCTCTGAATAAGTTCCCCATTTGTTTCACCTCCACTAGTTCCTTTGATTTACGATTTTGTCACTAATGAGTAGCCAAACCTCACCTTTTTTGGGTCCCCTGGAGCGAGGTGCTCTTGTGCCTGAACTTCCTGACTACATTTTCTGGTGAACCATCCAGAAGTTGTACTTCCAATTTGTCCAGCTCCCTCGGGATTGCACCTATTGATATAACAATTCCTCCTGAGGAGCTGAGGACCGACTGCACAGACGGTGCCTAACAAAACATAGAAAATCAAAAGACAACAGCAAGACAGTGAGACAGTAACAAAGGAAACACTCACCCTAACGTTGCCAAGGGCAGTTGGGGAAGGACCAGAAACAGACTCCTCTGTCCTTGGGCAGAAAACAGAGAGAAAAAAACACACACTGCAGTTTGAAAAGAACAACTGTCATATAAAAGAGAGCATTAGAACTCTGTCAAGGTCAGAGGAGCCGCAGGAGTTCTCTCTGGGTCATAGAGACGGGAGAGTGGCTGGGTTACATTTTACATCCACATTTTTCCTGTTTACTTATTTTTGAGAAGCAGAGAATACAAGCAGAGCAGGGGCAGAAAGAGGGGGACAGAAGATTCAGGGAAGGCTCTACACTGACAGCATCCAGCCCAAAATGGTTCTCAAATTCATGAACTGTGAAATCACGACCTGAGCTGATGTCAGATACTCGATCCACTGAGCCACCCAGGCGCCCCACATTCTCCATCCACCTTAAATGCATAGACCAGAGCAGGGTCCAGTTGCTGTAGCTGCCCTAAGCCTCAGTAAGTTCCAGGCCCACAATAACACAAGCCCCAATTGCACTGGACACACACACACACACACACACACACACACACACACACACACACACACACACACGACATGCTTTTTTCCCCCTTAATGAATGCAGTTGAAAGAGCAACTAGCATATAAAAAGAGCCATTCCTGAACTGTAACCCACCTCAGCTCCCACGGCCCCTTCAGGGCACCCTCTCCGTGGAAAGTCCTGGTACACACTAGTTTATATCCACTTCAGCTTCAACTATATTGGCAAGGTATCCTCTGCATGTACAGCCCCAGGTGCCTTCAGCTTGTACGCACTTTAGCTTCACCTATCTTGCCCAGGAATCGTCTGCATAGAGAGATCAAGGACATCCTGACACCCAGACTGCTTATATTCTAGCCACCCTGTACAGGGTACCTGTACACAGCACCCCAGCATGCCTCAACCTGCATTCATTTCAGCTTCAGCTGTCCTGTCAGGGTACCCTCAACACACAGAATCCTGGGATACCCCAGTCTGCGTTCACTTCAGCTTTAACTATCCCGACAGGGCGCCTGCTATGTAGAAAGCTCCAGGATCCTCAGTCCACGCAAGCCACGGCTTCATCCAGCCAGCAAATGTCACCAACTTGCACACAGGGTCTACCCAGGGGGACACTCATGTATAAGACAATTCCTTCAAGTGTAGGAGAAGTAGCTGCTCTGCCAGTCTATAGAAACAAATGCAGAAAGAGAAGCAAAGTGGAGAGACAGGGAAATATGCTCCAAAAGAAAGAACAATAAAAAAACCAGAAAAGAGCTGAAACGGAGGTAAGCATTTTGCCTCAATTAAATAAAGAATATAAATTAATGATGGTCAAGATCCCCGCCGGGCTGCAGAGAAAAGACAAGAACTAAGTGAGACCCTTAATTAAGAGATAGCAAACACACATAAAGTCAGAGTTCAAGAAGAAAATAGCTGGAAAAAAAAGAACACTAGAGGGAATCAACAGTAGAAGACGGCATGGGGAAGGACAAATCAGTGGATATGGAAGACAGATTAATGGAAAGCACCCAAAACAAACAGCAGATTTTTTTTCTAATGAGGATAAGTTAAGGGATACTTTGGAAATATCAAGTGAGCAAAAATCCACATAATAGGGATTCTACAAGAAGGAAAAGTGGTACAAAAAGTATTTGAAGAAAAGATAACTGAAGACTTTCCAAAACTAGGGAAGAAAACAGACATCTAGGACAAGAAGCACAGAGTTCCAAACATGATGAAACCAAGGAGCCCCACACTATGACACATAAAATTTTTGTTAATATATGAAATTTAGTGTCAAATTGGTTTCCATATAACACTCAGTGCTCATCCCAAAAGGTGCCCTCCTCAATACCCACACCAACCCTCTCCTCCCTCCCACCCCCCATCAATCCTCATTTCATTCTCAGTTTTTAATAGTCTCTTATTTTTTGGCTCTCTCTCCCAATCTAACCTCTTTTTTTTCCTTCCCCTCCCCCATGGGTTCCTGTTAAGTTTCTCAGGATCCACATAAGAGTGAAACCATATGGTATCTGTCTTTCTCTGTATGGCTTATTTCACTTAGCATCACACTCTCCAGTTCCATCCATGTTGCTACAAAAGGCCATATTTCATTTTTCCTCATTGCCACCTAGTATTCCATTGTGTATATATAATTTTTTTTAACGTTTATTTATTTTTTTGGGACAGAGAGAGACAGAGCATGAACAGGGGAGGGGCAGAGAGAGAGGGAGACACAGAATCGGAAACAGGCTCCAGGCTCTGAGCCATCAGCCCAGAGCCCGACGCGGGGCTCGAACTCACGGACCGCGAGATCGTGACCTGGCTGAAGTCGGACGCTTAACCGACTGCGCCACCCAGGCGCCCCTCCATTGTGTATATAAACCACAATTTCTTTATCCATTCCTCAGTTGATGGACATTTAGGCTTTTTCCATAATTTGGCTATTGTTGAGAGTGCTGCTATGAACATTGGGGTACAAGTGCCCCTATGCATCAGGTCTCCTGTATCCCTTGGGTAAATTCCTAGCAGTGCTATTGCTGGGTCATAGGGTAGGTCTATTTTTAAATTTCTGAGGAACCTCCACACTGCTTTCCAGAGCGGCTGCACCCATTTGCATTCCCACCAACAGTGCAAGAGGGTTCCCGTTTCTCCACATCCTTTCCAGCATCTATATCCTCCTGATTTGTTCATTTTGACCACTCTGACTGGCGTGAGGTGATACCTGAGTGTGGTTTTGATTTGTATTTCCCTGATAAGGAGCGACGCTGAACTTCTTTTCATGTGCCTGTTGGTCATCCGGACGTCTTCTTTACAGAAGTGTCTATTCATGTTTTCTGCCCATTTCTTCACTGGCTTATTTGTTTTTCGGGTGTGGAGTTTGGTGAGCTCTTTATAGATTTTGTATACTAGCCCTTTGTCTGATATGTCATTTGCAAATATCTTTTCCCATTCCGTTGGTTGCCTTTTAGTTTTGTTGGTTGTTTCCTTTGCTGTGCAGAAGATTTTTATCTTCATAAGGTCCCAGTAATTCACTTTTGCTTTTAATTCCCTTGCCTTTGGGGATGTGTCGAGTAAGAGATTGCTACGGTTGAGGTCAGAGAGGTCTTTTCCTGCTTTCTCCTCTAAGGTTTGATGGTTTCCTGTCTCACATTCAGGTCCTTTATCCAGTTTGAGTTTATGTTTGTGAATGGTGTGAGAAAGTGGTCTAGTTTCAACCTTCTGCATGTTGCTGTCCAGTTCTCTCAGCACCGTTTGTTAAAGAGACTGTCTTTTTTCCATTGGATGTTCATTCCTTCTTTGTCAAAGATGAGTTGGCCATACGTTTGTGGGTCTAGTTCTGGGGTTTCTATTCTATTCCATTGGTCTATGTGTCTGTTTTTGTGCCAATACCATACTGTCTTGTTGATTACAGCTTTGTAGTAGAGGCTAAAATCTGGTATTGTGATGCCTCCTGCTTTGTTCTTCTTCTTCAAAATTCCTTTGGCTATTCAGGGCCTTTTGTGGTTCCATATGAATTTTAGGATTGCTTGTTCTAGTTTCGAGAAGAATGCTGGTGCAATTTTGATTGGGATTGCATTGAATGTGTAGATAGCTTTGGGTAGTATTGACATTTTGACAATATTTATTTTTCCAATCCATGAGCAGGGAATGTCTTTCCATTTCTTTAAATCTTCTTCAATAACCTTCATAAGCTTTCTATAGTTTTCAGCATACAGATCCTTTACATCTTTGGTTAGATATATTCCTAGGGATTTTATGCTTCTTGGTGCAATTGTGAACGGGATCAGTTTCTTTATTTGTCTTTCTGTTGCTTCATTGTTAGTGTATAAGAATGCAACTGATTTCTGGACATTGATTTTGTATCCTGCAACTTTGCTGAATTCATGTATCAGTTTTTGCAGACTTTTGGTGGAGTCTATCGGATTTTCCATGTATAATATCATGTCATCTGCAAAAAGCGAAAGCTTGACTTCATCTTTGCCAATTTTGATGCCTTTGATTTCCTTTTGTTGTCTGATTGCTGATGCTAGAACTTCCAGCACTATGTTAAACAACAGCGGTGAGAGTGGGCATCCCTGTCGTGTTCCTGATCAGGGGAAAAGCTCTCAGTTTGTCCCCGTTGAGGATGATGTTAGCTGTGGGCTTTTCATAAATGGCTTTTATGATCTTTAAGTATGTTCCTTCTATCCCGACTTTCTCAAGGGTTTTTATTAAGAAAGGGTGCTGGATTTTGTCAAAGGCCTTTTCTGCATCGATTGACAGGATCGTATGTTTCTTCTCTCTTTTTTTTTTTCTTTTTTGTTAATGTGATGTATCACGTTGATTGATTTGCGAATGTTGAACCAGCCCTGCATCCCAGGAATGAATCTCACTTGATCATGGTGAATAATTCTTTTTATATGCCGTTGAATTCGATTTGCTAGTATCTTATTGAGAATTTTGGCATCCATATTCATCAGGGATATTGGCCTGTGGTTCTCTTTTTTTTACTGTGTCTCTGTCTGGTTAAGGAATCAAAGTAATACTGGCTTCATAGAATGAGTCTGGAAGTTTTCCCTCCTTCTCTATTTCTTGGAATAGCTTGAGAAGGACAGGTATTATCTCTGCTTTAAACGTCTGGTAGAACTCCCCTGGGAAGCCATCTGGTCCTGGACTCTTATTTCTTGGGAGATTTTTGATAACCGATTCAATTTCTTCGCTGGTTAAGGGTCTGTTCAAGCTTTCTATTTCCTCCAGATTGAGTTTGGAAGAGTGTGGGTGTTCAGGAATTTGTCCATTTCTTCCAGGTTGTCCAGTTTTTTGGCGTATAATTTTTCATAGTATTCCCTGATAATTGTTTGTATCTCTGAGGGATTGGTTGTAATAATTCCATTTTCATTCATGATTTTATCTATTTGGGTCATCTCCCTTTTCTTTTTGAGAAGCCTGGCTAGAGGTTTGTCAATTTTGTTTGTTTTTTCAAAAAACCAACTCTTGGTTTCGTTGATCTGCTCTACAGTTTTTTTAGATTCTATATTGTTCATTTCTGCTCTGATCTTTATTATTTCTCTTCTTCTGCTGGGTTTAGGCTGCCTTTGCTGTTCTGCTTCTATTTCCTTTAGGTGCGCTGTTAGATTTTGTATTTGGGAGTTTTCTTGTTTCTTGAGATAGGCCTGGATTGCAATGTATTTTCCTCTCAGGACTGCCTTTGCTGCGTCCCAAAGCGTTTGGATTGTTGTATTTTCATTTTCGTTTGTTTCCATATATTTTTTAATTTCTCCTCTAATTGCCTGGTTGACCCACTCATTCGTTAGTAGGGTGTTCTTTAACCTCCACGCCTTTGGAGGTTTTCAAGACTTTTTTCTGTGGTTGATTTCAAGCTTCATAACATTGTGGTCTGAAGGTATGCATGGTATAATTTCAATTCTTGTAAGCTTATGAAGGGCTGTTTTGTAACCCAGTATATGATCTATCTTGGGGAATGGTCCATGTGCACTCGAGAAGAATGTATATTCTGTTGCTTTGGGATGCAGAGTTCTAAATATATCTGTCAAGTCCATCTGATCCAATGTCTCATTCAAGGCCCTTGTTTCTTTATTGACCGTGTGTCTAGATGCTCTATCCATTTTGTAAGTGGGGTGTTAAAGTCCCCTGCAATTACCACATTCTTATCAATAAGGTTGCTTATGTTTATGAGTAATTGCTTTATATATTTGGGGGCTCCGGTATTCGGCACATAGACATTTGTAATTGTTAGCTCTTCCTGATGGATAGACCCTGTCACTATTATATAATGTCCTTTTTCATCTCCTGTTACAGTCTTTAATTGAAAGTCTAGTTTGTCTGATAGAAGTATGGCTACTCCAGCTTTCTTTTGGCTTCCAGTAGCATGATAAATAGTTCTCCATCCCCTCACTCTCAATCTAAAGGTGTCCTCAGGTCTAAAATGAGTCTCCTGTAGACAGCAAATAGATGGGTCTTGTTTTTTTATCCATTCTGATACCCTATGTCTTCTGATTGGCGCATTTAATCCATTTACATTCAGTGTTATTATAGAAAGATACGGGTTTAGAGTCATTGTGATGTCTGTATGTTTTATGCTTGTAGTGATGTCTCTGGTACTTTGTCTCACAGGGTGCCCCTTAGGATCTCTTGTAGGGCTGGTTTAGTGGTGACAAATTCCTTCAGTTTTTGTTTGTTTGGGAAGACCTTTATCTCTCCTTCTATTCTAAATGACAGACTTGCTGGAGAAAGGATTCTCGGCTGCATATTTTTTTCTGTCTAGCACACTGAAAATCTCGTGCCAATTCTTTCTGGTCTGCCAAGTTTCAAAAGAGAGATCAGTCACGAGTCTTATAGGTCTCCCTTTATATGTGAGGGCACGTTTACCCCTTGCTGCTTTCAGAATTTTCTCTTTATCCTTGTATTTTGCCAGTTTCTCTATGATATGTCGTGCAGAAGATCGATTCAAGTTACGTCTGAAGGGAGTTCTCTGTGCCTCTTGGATTTCAATGCTTTTTCCTTCCCCAGATCCGGGAAGTTCTCAGCTCTTATTTATTCGAGTACCCCTTCAACACCTTTCCCTCTCTCTTCCTCCTCTGGGATACCAATTATGTGTATATTATTTCTTTTTAGTGTATCACTTAGTTCTCTAATTTTCCCCTCATACTCCTGGATTTTTTTATCTCTCTTTTTCTCAGCTTCCTCTTTTTCCATAACTTTATCTTCTAGTTCACCTATTCTCTCCTCTGCCTCTTCAATCCGAGCCCTGATGTTTTCCATTTCATTATGCATTTCGTATAAAGCGTTTTTCAGCTCCTCGTGACTGTTCCTTAGTCCCTTGATCTCTGTAGCAAGAGATTCTCTGCTGTCCTCTATACTGTTTTCAAGCCCAGCGATTAATTTTATGACTATTATTCTAAATTCACTTCCTGTATATTATTTAAATCCTTTTTGATCAGCTCATTAGCTGTTGTTATTTCCTGGAGATTCTTCTGGGGGGAATTCTTCCGCTTGGTCATTTTGGATAGTCCCTGGCATGGTGGGGACCTGCAGGGCACTTCCCCTGTGCTGTGGTGTATAACTGGAGTTGGTGGGTGGAGCCGCAGTCAGACCTGACCACTGCTCCCAGCCCACGGCTGGGGCCACAGTCAGACTGGTGTGCGCCTTCTCTTCCCCTCAACTAGGGGAGGGATTCACTGTAGAGTGGCATGGCCTGTCTGGGCTACTTGCACACTGCCAGGCTTGTGATGCTGGGTTTCTGGCATATTAGCTGGAGTGGGTAGACAAGGTGCACAGGGGCAGGAGGGGCAGGATTAGCTCGCTTCTCCTTAGGTGATCCACTTCAGGAGGGGCCCTGTGGCAGCGGGAGGGAGTCAGATCCACTGCCAGAGGTTTGGCTCTGCAGAAGCGCAGAGTTGGGTGTTTGCGCTGAGCTAGCAAGTTCCCTGGCAGGAACTGGTTCCCTTTGGGATTTTGGCTGGGGAATGGGTGGGGGAGATGGCGCTGGCGAGCGCCTTTGTTCCCTACCAAACTGAGCTCTGTCATCCGGGGGCTCAGCATCTCTCCCTTCCTTTGTCCTCCAGCCTTCCTGTTTTCCGAGCAGAGCTGTTAACTTATGACCTCCCAGAAGGTAAGTCGCGCTTGCTGTCGGAACACAGTCCGTCAGGCCCCTCCGCTTTTGCAAGCCAGACTCAGGGGCTCTGCTTGGCCAGAGAGCCTCCTGTCCGCCTGGCTCCCTCCCGCCAGTTCCTGGAGCGCGCACCGCCTCGCTGCCCTTCCTACCCTCTTCCATGGGCCTCTCGTCTACACTTGGCTCTGGCGACTCCACTCTGCTAATCCTCTGGCGGTTTTCTGGGTTATTTAGGCAGGTGTGGGTGGAATCTAAGTGATCAGCAGGACGCGCGGTGATTCCAGTGTCCTCCTATGCCGCCATCTTCCCTCTGTTCTCCTGGGGAGAGTTGACACATAATAATTAAAATGTCAAGGTTTAAAATTGATAAAGAATTTCCAAAGTTTTAAGAGAGAAGCAAAAGTTACCTATGATTTGAAAAACAGATCTCAACAAACAAACACCTAAAGTTGTCAGCTGATTTTTCAGCAGAAAGTTGGCATGCTGGGAAAGAGTGACAAGGTATCTTCAAAGGCCTGAAAGGATAATCCCACGACCAAGAAAACTTTACCTGGAAAGATTATCATTAACATTTGAAAAAAAAGAGATAAAGAGTTTCTCAAACAGAAGATAAAGAAGTTTATCACCACTAATCAGCAATGCAAGAATTGTTCACCGGGAAAATCATAATTAGATATTACAGAATTATGAATAAAAAGATGTAAATAATGACAACATACACATAAAATATGGAGGAGGGACTTAAAAAAGTCAGTTCGTATTTTATTTTACTAAAAAATATATGTTTTATTTCATGTTTGAGAGAGAGAGAGAGAGAGACAGAGTGTTAACAGGGAGGGACAGAGAGTGGGGGAGGCAGAGAATCTGAAGCAGGCTCCAGGCTCTGAGGTGTCAGCACAGAGTCCAACATGCGGTTCAAACTCACGTATTGTGAGATCATGACCTGAGCTCGAAATCGCACACTTAACTGACTGCTCCCCCCAGTTGCCCCAAAGGTTAGTCTTCTTAAATTTCTCGAATGTGTGTATATTTAAGAGACCACCAAAATAACATAGACTGCTGTTCCTTGGGATGTTATATGTAAGCCTTGTGATAACAAACTCAAAACACAAAATACATGAAAAATAAGGAAAAAGAAACCCAAGTAAAGCACAACACCAATTAATCTATGAGAAAGAAAGAGAGTACGGAAAAAAAGAAACAGAGAACTACAAAAGCAACCGGAAAACAAAGAACAAAATTACAATTAGTACATAACGGTCAACAATTACTTTAAATATAAACGGCTGAAGTGCTCCAGTCAAAATATATAGGGTAACAGGATGGATAAAAAACAACACTCATCCATATGCTCCCTAGCACAGACCCACTTCAGACCTAGACACATACAGACTGAAAGTGAAGGGATGGAGATACATTTCCCATGCAAATGAAAGCAAACAACAACAAGGACAACAAAAATAACATCAAACAACAACAACAACTCAGAACCAGGTAGCAACACCTATATCAAACCAAATAGACTTTAAATTCCTCAATAAAATATTACCAAACTCCACTCAACAACACACTAAAATGATTACGTGGCTTTTATTCCAGGGAAACAAAGATGGCTCATCAAATCAATCAACATAATATCCCACCTCAACAAAACGAAGGGTAAATATCATATGATTATACCAATAAATGCAGAAAAAGCATATGACAAAATTTAACATGTATGCATGGTAAAAGTCTCAACAAAGTCGGGGGGGGCGGACATGCCTCAATACATGAAAATATTATTTTTATATTGTTTATATTAAAAAGTTCACACCTAACATCTCAATGGTGAAAAACTGAGAGCTTTCCATCTAAGATCAAGAACAAGATAAATATGTCTACTTTTGCCACTCTTGTTTCATATAACACTAGAAGTCCTAGCCACAGGAATCAGATAAGAGAAAAGAAATTAAAGTCATCTACATTTGTAAACAAGCTAAACTGTCACTATCCGCAGATGACATAAGAATATGCATAGAAAACCCTAAAACTTACCCCCAAAACCAGAAGAAGTAATAAAGGAATTCAGGAAAGTTGCAGATACGGAACTGATACACAGAAATTGGTAGGGTTTCTATATAATAATAATGAAGTCACAGAAAGAGAAATTAAGAAAACAACACCGTTCATAATTGCACCAAAAAGAGAAGGAGAGTAAAATAGCTACAATTCAACTTATCCAAAGAAGTGAAAGACCTGTAGTGTGAAAACTATAAGTCAATGATGAAATTGAAGATGACACAAACAAATGGAAAGATATCCCATGATCATGGACTGGAAGAATTAATATCATTACAATGTCCATATTACTCATAACTATCTACAGTTTCAATGCAATCGCTATCAAGATACCAAAGGCACTTTTCACAGAACTGAAACAACTAATACTAAAATTTGTATGGGACCACAAAAGACCCTGAATCGTGAAAATATTCTTGAAGGACAAAAACATAGATGGAGGTATCAAAATCCCAGATTTCAAGATGTACTACACAGCTTCAAGTAAACCAATTAGTATGGGTAGTGACACAGAAACAGACACATAGGTCGATGGGACAGAATAGAAAGCCCAGAAATAAACCCATGCTTATGTGGTAAATTAACCTATAACAAAGGAGGCAAGAATAAACAATGGGGGAAAGACAGTCTCTTCAACAAATGGTATTGGGAAACCAGGAAATCTACATGCAGGTAGCTGGGACCTAACCTTAACGCTGGCCTGGGCTCTGGCCCTAAAGGCACCTAGCATGGACGTCTAAAAGAAATAATGGATTGGGGCCAATTACCATTGGGGAAAATCCTGAGTGGAAGTCACACTCTCTCCATGACATTTCCACTTCCGTGATGGAGTTGGAGGAAGAGATCCAGAGCCAGTTTCAGTCTGGCCTACACATATGTTTGACTCCGCCCTTCCAACGCTAGCCCTGACCCATAAGGGCACCTGAGCCCTCATTTCAGTCCTGCAGGGAAATCACATCACTGTGGGTGGTTGGACCGAAGGTACTTCCGGGGAACCAACCTACCCCTACCCAATGCTCTGCCTCTAAGCGGGATCAACCTCTAAGGCTGAGAA
Source organism: Puma concolor (assembly GCF_028749965.1). Taxonomy (NCBI): domain Eukaryota; kingdom Metazoa; phylum Chordata; class Mammalia; order Carnivora; family Felidae; genus Puma; species Puma concolor. The sequence goes on from NW_028240250.1 coordinate 201,138, forward strand.
AAGAAGCGGTGGGACATGGATTCCTCCTTTTTCTACCCTGTGTTCTCTTCGGGACCTCAGGATATTGAATGCTGCCCACACTCACTGGGGACGATAGTGCTTTACTGAGTCCACCAAATCAAACGCTAATCTCACCCAGAAACACTCTACAAATACCCCGAGAAAAAATGTTTAGTCTTGGGCACCCCACGGCCAACTCAAGTAGACACGTAATAATAACCATCACAGGGTTATTCTTGTTTTTCTTCCCTTCCCTCATTCACCTCCTATTGCTAACTTTCAAGTTCTGAAGTCGTTGCTTTTTATATTCTGACCAGTGTATAGCGTTAAGAGAAATTCGAGGAAAGGTGTCTTGTGCAGGGACTAGTGTTTCAGTTAATATGAAAATGTTTTCGGTAAGGTAAGGGAAAAAGATCTTAGCTAGGACAACAACATACTCCATGTTACTTTATCAGAGGTGGCTTTCCAAACCCTTAACACGCTCATGGGAAGGCAGTGTAACATGGGTGAGAGCATGCATGTTGGCATAGGAGCAGAGTTGGTGCCCATCCCAGCCACCCCACTCGTGTGTGTGTTATCTTGGACCAATTACTTAACATAACTGGAACTCAGTTGCCTAATTTATAAAATGGAAATAATAAGAAAGGGTCAAAAAGATTAAATGACACTATTGGCAAGGTGCTTAATCCAACACCTGACAACACGGAACAAGTGCTCCACAGATGATAGCCATCATTATCCTCATTTGAACAGCTAAGACAGGCTAATATTCTGTCTGGGGTCAGATACCTACGGGGGAATCTCAGGTCTTCTGACACTCATGCTTTAATTTGGAGGGAGCCTAAGGCCAGGATGGCTGAAAGAGTACAAGGAGGTAGACCAGTAAGCCAGTCCTCTATCCACCTCTTATTTGATAGTCCAGTTGTATATTCATCTCTTTCCTTCCACTGAAAAAAAATGCAAATCCCTCCCTCTAGAATAAATAATACACAGACCCTTGCATGTAATATTAAGTGTTAGGCTCTGTAAAACTGGCACATGCCTCATCTCATTTAATCTCACAATGGCCCTTCATATGGCAGTCCTTATTCCAATTTACAGGTGAGGAAATTGAGACCTAGGAAAGTCAAGTGCCTTCCCCATAACTTGTTTATGACCGTGTTAGACAACAACCCTAGACTCCTCCTCCGTGTCCAGTGTGTTTTCTTCTGTGCCACAGTTTATCTTGAAAGGCGAACACTGCTAAAGAAACATGGGAAGAAAGCAGTAAAAAAAAAAATCATTTAAAAGGTCTAGTTTTCACCCAAGCACTGATTTCTGGGTGACATTGGTGTGTTTTCTCTCTGAGAAACAAAGGTGAGAAATTCCAAACCTTGGCCTTTGTTACGGAGTTATGAAGACTAGTAAAAATTAGTAAAGCTCACTGGCAGATTAAGGTTTCCAAGTCGAAAACATTATTTTCAATTCTCATATTATGTCTGTTAAAGTGGGCGCTGGGATTTCACATGGCTTTGACAATCGCCATCAATTCCTTTCTTCAAGATTTGACTGCATATTCTCTTTCTTTCCTTTTTTTCTCTTTTCTAAGTATACTTCCAATCTGCCAGCTCATCCCTAGTTTCTCCCTATGTCTAGCAATGGCCATTCTCCATATGTCCACATTAAATCTATCATCAAAGGAGAATAAAAAGATAAAAGAACAAAGCCAGAGAAGTAAGACTCAATACTAAAATGTAAATTGGTGTTAACACTTCTACTTCCAGCCAAATGTAATAACAAACACTAGATTTATACTCCTATGGAAGCAGCTAAAAGCGTAGACAAAATATATAAGAAGCTGTTCTCAAAATATCAGAGATGAGGCAGTGAAGGGCAGTGATCCCTGATATTGGGAAATAAGTGAAATGGTTCCTATAGTGCCCTAGCTTATTGACTAGGCTGGGTTTTGAGTCTGTGGTATAGAGAGGAGATAGCTGGCATAGCCCAACATTTTCCCTGCATTGTGGAGGGGGTAGTCACAGATTCAGGAAGACTGCTATATTTCACAGAGCAGAGTACCAAAGAAGAGAAAGTTGTTCACAGAGAGAACTCGAGAGATCAACACTGGTCTGCCTTGGTATTCAATGGAATATTGATAAACTCTTGTGTTTGAGGACACTGAGACCAGGGGAAGGAATAATACCCACTGCCATACAGGGTCAGGAATAATGCCTGACAGCCAGTGTGGAAGACCTCACAATGTACATGCCATTTGTAAAATACTTGAAATTTGTGTCAGTACTGGACAAAAATTATCGCTAAACTAAGTGCTGCCTGTGCCTTGCCCAAAATATCTTTAAAGAAAGACCTGAAAGGATCAAGCTATTTGTAAGTAACTAAATTATGTCCAAAACAAAAACCAAGGATATTTTTAGGAATCTAAAAGTATCCAGCAACTGACAGGCTTAAACTGACCATGTTTGGCAACCCATAAAAAATTCTCGGGTATGCAAAGAAGCAGGAAAATAAGACACGTAAGGAAGGGGAACTCAACTGACACTGACCCAGAAATTACACAAATGATATAATTTATACATCCGAACACTCAAATAGTTATTATAACTATTATCAGTATATCGAAGAAATTATAGAGCAGAATGAGCATGTTAAATAGAGACATGCAAGTGGTATGTAAGACCTAAACCAAACTTCGCATGACAAAAGCAATGACTAAAATAAGAAATCTGGTCTATGATTACTGAATGGAATTAAAGGCATATAGACAGTGCAGAAAAAAAAAAAAAGGTTGATGAACCTAAAGACATAGCAATGGAAATCGTCTGAAATGAAACACACAGACAAAATATGCCTGCAAACCATCCAACATACATGTAATTGTATCTCCAAGGAACACAGACAAGAAAACTAATTTGAGTAAATAATGAAACGAATTTGAATTTATAGTTGTTAAGGTTGATGCAAACTAAAAATATATAGTTCCAATAAGGTCAATGAACCTCAAGGACAGGAAATATGAGGAAAATTACACCAAGGCACCCCACAATCAAATTGCTTTCATCCAGGGAAAGGGAGGGAAATGATTTCTCATCAGAACCCATGCAATCTAGAATACAGTAGGATAACATTTTTAAAGTACCTAAAGTAGGAAACCATTATGACCTGGGCTTAGGCAAACATTTCGTAGCTACACCACCAACAATATGATTCATTACAAGAAAAAAATATGATTGGATTTTATCACACTAAAACTTTTGCTTTTCAAAGAACAAAGACTTTGAAATCACAAGACTGAGACTGGGAGAATATATTTACCAATCATCTCTGTGAAATGGGACTTTTATCTAGAACATATGGGCAATCCGCAAAATTCAATAATCTGAAGGGAAATAATCCAAAAAAAGGCAAAAGATTTGAGAAGACACATTACCAAAAAAGATATATGTACAGCAGATACACACATGAAAATGTGTTCGGGGGGCGCCTGGGTGGCGCAGTCGGTTAAGCGTCCGACTTCAGCCACGTCACCATCTCGCGTTCTGTGAGTTCGAGCCCCGCGTCAGGCTCTGGGCTGATGGCTCAGAGCCTGGAGCCTGTTTCTGATTCTGTGTCTCCCTCTCTCTCTGCCCCTCCCCCGTTCATGCTCTGTCTCTCTGTCCCAAAAATAAATAAATGTTGAAAAAAAAATTAAAAAAAAAAAAAAGAAAATGTGTTCGGCATCATGAGGGGAAATGTAAATATAAACTACAATGAGATAAATGAGATACAATGAGATAAACTACTACTTCATGCCTACAAGATGTCTAAAATCAAAACACAGGGCTCTGAAGTGTTAGCTAGGATATGAAAGAACTGGAATTCTCACACCCTGCTGATGAGAATGTAAAAGTGATAAAACTACCCGGGCAAACAGTTTGACAGTATCCTAAAACGCTGAACATGCAACCTATTCTATGACTCAGCCAAATCTACTCTCAAATATTTTCCCTAGAGCGATCAAAGTATAGGATCGTACAAAAAATAAATAAATAAAATAAAGAACAGAGAAGAAAAGAAATGAAAACAAAAGAAACAAAAAGAAAAGAAAAGAAATAATGAATGTTTATAGAAGCTTTGTTTTCAATAGGCTAAGGAGCACCTGGTGCCTCAGTTGGTAGATTTCTTGATTTCTGCTTGGGTCATTATCCCAGGGCCGTGATATTGAGACTCACATGGAGCTCCACACTAAGCATAGAGGCTGCTTAAGATTCTTTTTCTCTTTCCCTCTACTCTCTCTTTCTCTTTCTCTCTCCCTCCCCCTCTGCCTCTCCCTCTCTATCTCCCTCTCTCTCTCCCTCTCCTTTTCCCTATCTCTCCCCCACCTCTCCTTCCACACTCCCCTCTCCTTCTCACTCCCTCTCTCTCACTCTCTCTCTCTCAGAAAAAGAAATAAATACGCCACATTTGGAAATAATACAAATGTCCACTGACATGTGAACGGATAAACAAAGTAGTAACAGACTATTGATACACACAACACTATGGATAATCTTCAAAATACTAAGTAAAAGAAGTCAACTCCCCACTCCTAAATAATAAGGATTATGTCTTATATAATTTTATTTGTATAGTATTCTAGAAAATGCAAGATAATATGTAGGGACAGAAAACAGAGCAGAGATTGCCTAGGAATGGGAATCCGGAAGACGTGGGGGATGGAGGGATATCTAAGGGATACAAGGACATTTTTAGTGGTGACAGACATATTCTTTTCCTTGTTATGTATACATTGGTTGATATGTGACCAAAATTTACCATATTATGCAATTGTATTTATTAGTATTAGTATTAATTATTAATTAAATAATTTATTTATTGGGCCTTTTTTTTCAGAGATAGAGAGGAAGCCTTCATATCTGGGGTAGAGAGGCAAGGGAGAAAGAGAGAATCTTAAGCAGACTCCATGCTTAGCATGGAGCCCAATAAAGGGCTTAATCGAACCTGGGATCATGACCTGAGCCAAAATCAAGAGTCTGATGCTCAAGTGACAGCCATCCAGGTGCTCCACCAACTACGTACTTTAAATATGTACAGTTTGTGTATATCAGTTAAACATTAATGAAGTTGGTAAAAACAAACAAACAAACAAACAAACAAAACATGATTGGATATTGTGTCTTTTGACCTCTGGGGCTGCTATTTCAAACCTGGTCCACCAGCATCTACTGATTCTCGGAATCCCCAGTATCTTTCATTAACTCACTTAAGTTCTTCAAAATAAATGTAAGTTGGGAAAAGGGGAAATCCCCTGGCAGTTATCACGTGTATCAATTATAAATGTCACAACACTTAGAACTATGATCCATACATGAGATGGGTGATATAGCATATGTTTGCTTTCGACAACTTGGAGCTGGTTGAGTCCCAGCACCCCATTACCCTTGTGCACTTGTTAATTACTTGTTTACGAGTTAATGGTCCTCTACCTCCTTATACTGTATACGAAGGGACTTGGTCTGTCTTGCTCACTTCTGTGTTTATAATGATCCAGAACCAGGCTGGAACGCTGGTGGAAAAACCAAATGGCGCTCGGAGATCTTCTTTGGATTGTAGATCTTGGTGGAACGGCGGGCTCAGAGGACCCTGTTTCTCCAAACGTCTGAGCGCTGAATGCAAGTGGGGCAGGAAATTTACAGTCATCAGCTGCCATATCTGTGATGGTTTTCCTGCACACAGGAATCAAAGGAAGAAGAACCAGGAGGTGGGGTCTCTAAGACAGAGACCAGAGTTCGTTTTAGTCCCACCGGCCATCTTTGGTGCAGTATTTTATTCACTTCTCCAACATTATCCCATTTTATGCCTTTTAAGAAACCTTTTTAGTAGGTATCACCTTTCAGTTTTTTAGGTTGGTACCCTCAGAAGGCTAAGATGCCTGCAGTAGTTTGGCGAGCAACAGTGTTTTCAATAAAATGTATTATGTTATTCAGTATACAGGGGCCAAAGGGTACAAGTAAAATTATGGAGAAGAGGGGCCCTGCCAGGGCAGGAAGCCAGGATCCCAATCCGTGAGATCTAATTTGTTCCATTGATTGATACTTTCCTGTTGTCTATGTTGAATTATTATTATTATTTTTATTATTATTATTATTATTATTATTATTATTATTATTATTATTATTATTTTTATTTTTATTATTTTCTGTTTTAGTTCCTTAACCTTAGTTGTGAGTATTTCTGACGGTTTCAAAATAGCAACATTCCTCCCCCGAAAATTTGCAAGTCCCTCCATTTTCTGAAGTGAGGAGGTCGGGGGCTTTTCTATTTTGGGGGATTACTGCCACCAGAGAGTTTATTTGGTTTTGTAAATTTACCAGAAAATTGGCCACCCGTTCCATGTCTTCATTTAGCTCTTGAGATAGTCTATGGTACAGTCCTATGCATAAAACTATGCCCCCTTATCCAGTTCCTATTCCTGTCACAATTTCTGACCCTATCAGAATGGGTAGCGGGACTGCCCGTTTAGCCTGAGACTTGGGGCTAAAGGTTGTTAGGAACTGATCTTCAGTGTATACAAATATCTCTGGGGTCCGGAAGATGGAATAACATTTCGGAGTCCAGTTGGCTTCTAAGCATCGATAGGCCGATTTAGAACACAGATAGAACACCCCAAGGGTGCAACATAGGGTTGTAGTCCTCATTAAGGTTCTATCTCTTCCTCCTAGAGAGGGAATTCAGGGACTGTATGGATTAGATTGTCGGCATTGGCACCCCTAGTGCCCAGGGGTCCAATTAAGACAGAGGTGTTGGTTTTGAGGTTTTCAGGAGATTCCTAGGTCAAACGGATTGGAGTAGCTAAGTAAGTCCTCTGGCTGAGGGGCAAGCACATCCAGCAGGTTTGCATGTGATTATCTATCTTATGGAGGACTAGTAGAGCAGTGTCGGCCCAATGCTGGAGTAGGGAATTGGTAGGCATCTGATTGACGGCTGAAGTTTCAAACGTTGGTAGGCTTCTGGCAGAGTGGTCGCCTTTATGGCTTGTATTACCCTATCCTGGGTATGCTTTATAACTTTTTGAAGGGCCCTGTAGTGCAGCCCTCCCCTGTGCGAGATTCCCCATTGAGAAAGGTAAGTGTAGCAAGTTTGCTTCCCTCTCTGCAGGCCCTTGTTGTGACATGGGTTAGTGATAGTTTTGATTATATCCTCGGTCCAATACTTAGCACTTGGGGCACCAGGTGACTGATACAGAGTGGGTGTTTTTTCCCGTGTAGAAATCTTTGTGGAGGGAGGGAAATGTACTGAACACCCTGGACACCCTTATTGTCCTAAAAAAATTGTGGGGGCAAAGTGGATAAGTTGCAGTTGTGAGGGTGAGAGCGGTTATCATAATATACAGGCAATACTTGGAACCCTCCCATCCAGAGGAGGTACGTGAGGCTCAGGATGCATCTTTTGCACCATGTGCAGCCTGTTGGCGGAGTCTCTATCAGCCCAACAGTAAGAAGTAAGACCAGGCTTATGACACCAGTAAGGCGCAAGTGTTGCCAGAGTTGCATTCAAATCCCTGGGCTTGGTTCATGCATTTGTTCCTCAAGCTTCTGCTGTGTGCAGACCAGTCATCTCCCATGGTGTGGCTGGAGCACGGCTGGACACGTCAGGGGTCAGTTCCCTTTTGAGGGAAGGTTAAGCGGGATGACTGGATCTGGATCACTTCGCCAGGTTGTGGGTTCTTCTGAGTTGGACTTCTTAACTGTGGAGTGATGGACCCATGGGGTGATACCTGAAGTTTTGGGGGCTGTAGGAGTTGTTAGAATAACAGTGTGAGGCCCAGTCCACCATGGTATAAGAGGTTCCTTCTTCCAATCTTTGACCCACACAGAGTCTTCTGGCTGAAAGAAGTGAACGGGGGTCCCTAAGGAAATGGTGACCCTCTCTATGGTGTGTCTCTAACTTGTTTAGGACTGCCCCCAAGTTCTGGAGCTGTTATCTTATTTCCTTGCGTGCAATCTGGTGTACATCTCCTGGGAGCTTTCCTAAATGTGTGTGTGTGCGTAGGGGTCGGGTGGAGGATCGCCCATATAATAACTCAAAAGGGGAGAATCCCAGTGCCCCAGGCGGGCATTGGGCACACAGGAGGACCAGCCGAATCAAATCTGACCATGGGGGCTAGTCTCTTGGTGGAACTTGGCCAGGGTTTCCTTGAGGGTGCAGTTCATCTGCTCTACGTTTCCCTGAGCCCTGGGGGCGTTAAGCAGTGTGCAGTTTCCAGGCAATGTTAAGGGACTTTGTTAGGGTTCGTATAATGTCCGCTCCAAACGCAGGTCCATTATTACTGTGTGTTTAAGCCCAATCTCCCATAGAAGAGCTTTGGCCACCTCGTGAATTCATCCCATTCTGGTCTGGAAAGCTTGGACGCATCCCAAATTGGTGCAGATTATTACAAGGAGGTACCTCAACCCTTTATTTGGTTGTATGTTGGTAAAGTCCACCCCTAAGTCCATCCTTTGTGAACCAGGCAGGGGCCGTGGGGCCGAGCAAGCATTGTTTTTGGCACACGTTACACATTATTCACTGACAGCCTGGCGTAATGCCGGCAGTTGGCTGATACCGTAGTTATTTTTGAAGAGGACCTCTAGAGCAGTTCCCTAAGAGGGTGAGTTAGTTATCTTCCTTCACTAGCTGCTTTCACATAGATGATGGGACAAGACTCACCATCCGTCTTTGCTTAGTGTGTCCCCTTCTGTGGAAGCCCAACTTCTTTCTTCACTTGTGTCCATGGGTGGGGAGGCTTCCTTCTGGGGCGCAAGAGTCAGAGTGTAGGTAGGAGCTTCACCTAGGTCACCTCATGCAGCCACTCTGGCTGTTTTGTCGGCCTGGTGATTTCCTTGATTTATGGGGTCATCTCATTTCTGAGGTCCCTTACAGTGTAGGATAGCTACTTTGACTGGTAGCCATATGGTCTCAAGAAGCTTTAGTATTTCTTCCTCGTTTTTGATAGTTTTCTCTGAAGCGGTAAGGAGGCCTTTTTCTCTATAGATGGCCCCATGTACATCACAGTAGCAAAGCCATACATGGAATTGATGTAGATGTTAACTCATTTACTTTTGTAAGGATGATGGCTCAGGTTAAGGCATACTGAGTCCAGCCCATTGTGTCGACCATCCTTCCGACAAGGCCTTAGCTTCCTGAACTTCCGTGGTAGTGATGACCGCATACCCTGCTCTTTGGCTGCACTCCTCTAAAAACCTGCTCCCATCGCTGAACAGGGTGATCCCTGGGCTTGTTATACCCTGGTCTTGGAAGTCTGGGAAGCTGGCGTAGACTTCATCCACTACTCCAGAACAGTCATGGTCAGGTTCTCCCTCCTCTGTGGGAAGGAAGGTGGCCAGGTTTAGTGTTCTTACACTGTTTTGAGAGTGAGCCTTGGGTTCTCATAGAGAAGGCCTTGGGATTGTGTCAGCTGAGAAATGGAGAGGAAATGATATCCTTGGTTGCTTGTGAGCCACACGACCATGTGTGGGACGTTAACATTAAATGTTTGGCCCAGTGTGAGCTTGTCTGCATCCTTGATGAGCAGGACTGTGGCTCTGAAGTCTGAGGCAAAGGGGCCATCCTCCAGCCACAGGATCAATTTTTTTTTTTTGACAGTTAGAACACTAGCCATTGCCGAGGCACCATGCTCTGAGTGAGCACTCCTTTTCGTGTGTAAAGAAGTTAAAGGGTCTGTCTATGTCAGGCAAACCAAGGGCTGGGGCTTCTCCCAGAGCCAACTTTATTTCTGTGAAAGCAGCCCTCACCTCCTCAGCCCATGTGAGGAGCTCCCAGTTTGGTCCTTCCAAAAGGTCATAGAGGGAACTCACTATGGCTGAGCATCTGAGGATTCCCAATGCGACAGAACCCCCTGGCCCCTAAACATTCACACAAGCCTCGTTTTGTTTGGGACTGTGGCAGTGTGGTGCCACACTTTCTTCCTTTCCGGTCCTCGTTCTCTTTTTCCTTTTGTGAGGAGGGAGACTAAGTATTGGACCTGCTGCTGACGAATCTGTGCCTTTTTCCAAGAGGCCTGGTACCCAAAGTAGGATCAGAGCTGTAGGAGGGCCTGTGTACCTTTCATACAGTCTTCCTGGGTGTCACTGGAAAGGAGGTCTTCTATATATTGGAGAAGGGCATATCCTGCGGTTACCTTCAGAATGTCAGCGAGATCTGAACCTAGGGCTTCCCCCAGAAGAATGGGCGAGTTGTTGAAACCTTGGGAAAGTGGTGTCCAGGTCAGCTGCATCTGGCACTCTGTAACGGGCTCAGTCCATTCAAAGGCAAACAATGATTGCCTTTGTGGAGCCAGGCAGAGGCAGTAGAAAGCATCCTTCTGGTCAAAGCACGCAACCCTTCTGGCTGACCATGGAATTTGGCTGAGGAGAGTATACTGAGGGTTCGGAATGACTGGGTGTAAGGAAAGAGTCACTTTGCTAATGGCCCTCAAATCCTGTACTAGTTGGTGTCCTCCTCCTGGCTTCTTGCTTGGCAAGAGTGAGGTATTCCAAACTGATTGACACTCAGTTAGAATACCTCTTTCTCTGAGCTTGGTCAGGTGCTCTTGTATGCCCATTCTGGCCTCTAGTGGAAGGGGGTACTGCCTTGGTGTCTGAGGTTGCGCTGCAGGGATCAGGTCAACAATGATTGGGACCCGTTTCATAGCTATTTCAGGCGGGTTATCATCATCCCATAGGGAGGGGAACGTAAGCCTGAATTCTTAGGGGCGACAAGGTAAGACCCGGGCACAGAACCGTCTCCATTCTTCTTCCCTTGGCAGTGGTATAGCCAAGACCAGGGTTTCCTTCTGCCTTGGGTATAATTGGAGGCTAGTGTGTCCAGTGGGTTCAAAAGGTATCTGGGCCCCAAGTTTGGAGAGTAGATCGTGGCCCAGGAGAGGATCGGCCAGTCAAGTAAGTAGAGGAACTCATGCCGGGCCTTGTGACCCCCAAGTGCACCTTGTTGATCTTGACAGAAGGGCTGTTTAATTACCTGTTTCCCAGTCGCAACAAGTATGCTTGCTGTCTTTTGGCCTATGGGCGCTACCAGGGAGGTAACCAAGGAGTATTCAGCCCCAGTTGAAGAGATTTTCAACCATGACAGTTATTGTTCAGCCCTCCACCTCATTTCAGCTGTGGGTTCATGGGGGCCAAGAAAGAAAGAGTCCGGTCCCCCTCAGTCCATTTCTACCCCGGCCAGATCAAGAAGGTTCTCACCTCGAGGTTCCTCCAGATATTGGCTGGGTTTTGAGGTCCCCATCCAATTCGGACATTCTTACAGTTTCCCTTGCCTTTGCAGTATGCACACTGGTCCCTTGCGAAGGGGGCTATGGGCTTCCCCCCTTTTTGTGGTTGGGATTTTTCGATGCTGCTAAAAAACAGCAGCATCTGTTCTTTAGTTCTGCTGTGAGAAAGGTGGCCTTCTTTTTTACTATTCCCTTCTCTTTCAGCTGCAAATTTCTGTTCATGAAAACTGCATTGACGACCTCTAACAGCTGAGTGATATTCATCTGGCAAAGCCCTCCAACCTCTGGAGATTTCGTCGGGTATCTGGGGCAGACTGTGCCACTAAAGAGGTATTTGCCATCTGTTGACTATTTGGTGCCACGGGGTCAAACGGGACGTATACACGGTACGCCTCACAGAATCTTTCATAGTGGTCTCCGGGAGACTCCCCAGGGTGCTGTGTGACTGATGATATTTTAGTCATGTTCATGGGATTGTTGACTCCAGCTCAGACTCCCTGAAGGAGGGCTTTCTGGTATCCTCAGACGTGGTCCTGTCCTCCTTCTGTGGTGAAATACCATGTTGGGTGTTCTTCAGGCATGCACCTTGAGCCCAGATATAGGGTCATTGATTCCTGGAGATGTGTGATCTTCTAGGTACTGTCATGTTTCTGTCATCCTTATTTTTAATTCAACAAAGTATGGAGTAACTGTTGACAATCTTCCCAAGTCTGTCAGTAGGTCTGGAAGAGGGACTCCATCAAGTCAACCATTGCTTGTGCCTTTTCGGAGTATGGTGGAGTGTTGTGTTTCCAATTGAGGAGGTCGGTTGTAGAGAAAGGTAGATAACACATCATGGAATGGCTGGTCTGGACTGGTCCATCCTGATTCTGTCTTTCAGGCTCTCTCGTCTCCGTTACATACATTTGGAGAGTTTTAGGTCTGGGTCTGGGGCGCAGTCTGGCTGATAGCCCATGTGGGGTGGGTTATCTGAGAGCTGCGGGGAGATGGGCGGCACTGACTGCGGTGGCAACGCACTGACTCTGGCTGTGCCTGGAGAGACAGATGCAGGAGGTGTCTCAAGTTCCGGGGGAGGGGGGAGGGAGCTTGAAGAGTCATGAGGAGGTGGAAAGACAATATCTTCCTCCATAACTCCTTCAAATATTAGAGCAGTAGTGGGTCGCTTCTTTGGCTCCCTGGGGGAGCCTCCAGATAAGGTGGCTAAATCTTTGCCTGGCTCTGCTTGCTAATGATGATCACCTTCAAGGCAGTAGATTTGGGGCAATTTCAAGCCAGGAGTTGATGTACGGAAATTGATCAGGGTGGCCTGGTTTCCCAGTGTCTATTAGCCAAACCTGCTGCAGTATTTGAGCATCTAACGTCCCCTCTGGAGGCCATCCTACATTGAATGTGCGCCATTCTAGTTCACAAAATTTCCTTAACTTCTTGGGTGTCGTTGTCACCCCATGGTAACCTGAAAACCCCTTTTAACAATTTTTGATCACGACCTCTAAAATCGTAGGCTTACTCTGTTTTCATCCCATTATTAATTTCTTTCTCATATTTGGTGTCACAAAGACGGACAAAGTTAGGATATACCGCCAGATGAGAGGACTATTCAGATACTCCTCTGGTCGCATTCCTGAGGGAAAGTTTAGGAGAGGTTTGACTATAGTGGACTCGGCTTTGTGACTTGTGAAAGGAATCTGATCCGATACCGCCCTTGACTTTATACTCTCACAATGACACAGGGGAGCCCATTCAGACTCCACAGACTTTTGGGGTCCTTAAGGGTGTCCGTCCATGAAGCCACAAACTCTAACTCGACTGGCAACCCTGGTTTAGCTGCACATCCTCTCTCTCTCTCTCTCTCTCTCTCTCTCTCTCTCTCTCTCTCTGTCTCTCTCTCTGTCTCTCTCTCTCTCTCTCTCTCTCTCTCTCTCTCACACACACACACACACACACACAAACACACACACACACACACATACACACCAGAGTCCATTACATTTCCTTCCACAAAATTTTCTACCTGGTACACCTATTAAGTCCTCTGGGGATTGATCATGTCCCCCTTCCGCTCTTTTGGGTATGCCTGACACTTCGGGGCCCCGGCCTTACCAGTTCCATGGAGCAGGACCTGCCTAAGACAACGGAGAAGTAGGCTGCGGAAATTCAGGCAGGTCATGCACTTTCTCCCTTTCGAGCCTTTGCTTTGCCACCACCTCGCCGTTCTCCCAAACCGGGGGCAACAATGGGCCAGTGCGGTTGGATTTCCTGGACAGCAATCTAGTATGTTTTCGAACCAGGCTGGAACACTGGAGGAAAAACCAAGTGGCATTCAGAGAGTTTGGTCAGAGAGTTTGGCTCACCAAACGTCTGAGCATAGAGTCAAGTGGGGAGGGTAATTTATAGTCGTCAGCTTCCTTATGTGTGGGGGTTTTCGCACATGCACCAAACAAAGGAAGAAGAACCCAGAAGCGAGGTCTCTAAGCTAGAGACCAGAGTCTGTTTGAGCCCCGTTGATCATCTTTGGAGTACTTTATTCACTTCTCCTACAAGAGTAGAGCTCTAAATACCACATAGTATATGCTCATTAAATCTATATTAAGTGAATGAGTTCTATTGCTTCTGTATAGGACATATAACAAGATTTTTGACAATCTATATGGTAAGAGTCCCCAGACCATCACATTATAGGGATTTCAAGGTTGTCTAGTCTCCACACAATATTAAGGTTTGGTTACAACCACCATAAGCTAACCCTACAACCTCACATCCTGGATCATATAATGCCCGTCTCCTCCTCATTCACAATCTTTTGCAACTGAGTGCAGACAATTCCATAATGTGGTCTTGGTTCAGAAAGCCAAATTCCTCCGTTTCTCTCAGAACGACAGAATGAAATCTGACTGTGAACGTCTGCCAGTAATGTTGCAATAGAGATGAAGAAGATCAATTCAAGTGGACTCCCTGAGCTGATCCCTAGAATCTCTTTAGGGCATGAGTACAGTTAAATAGAAATGCTGCACTCAGAAATATGTCTGCTGCTTATCAAGGAACAAAAAGCAAGCATTTAAAAAAGTAAGCCGTTTCCCTGCAGAACAGCTTAATCAGGGAGAGTGAGTGGTGCAAAGTGGGTGAATTCTTCTCTAGGGCCTTCACTATTGCAGAGACACAGTTCAACCTATGGGGGTGTATAACAGAAACATGAAACCTGAGAGCTGCCATTGTTGGGTAACAATGTTTTCTAACTGTGCCTTATGCATTGACATGATAATCCAAGGGAGACAAGCACTAATTATAAGTGGCATAGAAGTGGAAAATTTCTACATGCTTCAACACCTCTTTGTAATAATTAGTCCTGTCTGCTCTTTGCACGTGAACATTCCGTTGTTGCTCATTTTCCCCAAGAAAGAAATGGTCCCCTGTGTTTCAGTGGGCTTGTAAACTTAGCCTTCCTGAATAGGGTTGGAGACATCCAAAGGGCATCTCTTGGTACCTGTTGTTTCATTTTGTTCGATAGTTATGGTCCTATCCCGATAAAAGGATTCAGAATTTTCTTAGTATGTCTTAAGACTGAATTGGAAGCCCATTTTCTGTAGTCAATTCAACTTAACAAAGAGAGTATTGCATGTCAGACATTGTGAAACATATAACTGAAGGAATATTACTTCCCAAAGATTGACCCTGAAAGTCAGTACACCTTACTAATTATGCCTTGTTTTTTGGAAGGTCATGAAGCTGTGGCTCAAGGGAAGAATGGATTAAAATAAATAGAACCAAAAAGAAAATATAAAAGTACATTTACCCTTAGTACGGATAACCAATAATTCATGAAATGTTGTTTATTTCATTTATTTATATGTATGTGTATGTGTATGTGTATGCTTATACTGGGCTGTGGCGAAATATGTGTTCCTTACAGTAGATTGGGGATAAATATTTGAAAGACGCTGTGCTAATGCACCTTATCAAGCTGCCTGGTGCCTCTGTAGCTTGGGTTCTTGATAGGGCTTAGGTTCATCCGCTTCATGTGCTTGCATGACATTTGGAAGATATGATGGTTAATTTCATGTGTCAACTTTACTGGGCCACAGAGGTCCAGATGCTTGGTGAAATGTTTTTCTGGTGTTTTGTGATGGGAAATACTTGAGTCTGTACAGTGAGTAAAACAGATTGTTTTCCTAATGTAAGTGGGCCTTATGTAATTAGTGAGAAGACCTGAATACAATAAGGATGATTCTCCCAGGGATACTAGGGAATTACTCTTGCCTGCCTGAATGTCTTTCAACTGGGTCATTGGTCTCTTCCCTAGATTCAGACTGAAACAGCAGCTCTACCTGAGATTCAAGCCTGCCAGCCATTGGACAAGAACAATGCCATCAGATCTCGTGGGTTTCCACCTAGCCAACACATCCTGAAGATCTTGGGACTTGTCAGCATCCATATTTATGGGAGCCAATTTCTTATAAGAAATAAATAAATAAATAAATAAATAAATAAATAAATAAATAAATAAATAAATAAATAAATAAATAAATAAATAAATACATAAATAAATACATAAATAAATATATAAATACATAAATAAATATATAAATACATAAATAAATAAATAAATAAATAAATTTTCATAAATATATAAATATACTTATATTAATACATTCATATTTTATATGAATGTATTAATATAAATATAAATAAATATAAATATATATATAAATATATTGTATATTATAATATATATTATATATATATATGAGAAAGAGAATTTTTCTCTGTTGAATCTTACTAATTGAGAAGGTGAAAAGTATTATCTATTGGTTCTACAGCTGTTTTTTTTTTTTTTTTTAAACAGAATGTGGTAGACATTATTCTAAAAAAAAAAAAAATAGTCCCAAACTTTCCATACCTTAAAGCTGCCAACCCATGAATATGAAGAGAGATCATTTCTATAGTCGTGTTGTATTATACAGAGAGATTTTCTGGATCAACCTAGTATCATCATGAACCCATGCATCATAAACCCATAGAAAGCAGAGAGTTTTCTCCGGCTGGCCATCCCACAATCTGAAAATGAAGACCTCAGTTGTATAACTGCAAGGAACTTAATTGTCCGAAACCCAAATAATCTCAGAAGTAGATTTCTCCAGATAAGAACCCAACCTACTGACACTTGACTCTTACCTAGTGATACCCTAGGCCCAGAACACCAGTGAGTCTGCTGGGGTTATTCTGGCAAGACAATTCTGCAGGGTTGTCTTTGGATTCTGGGAGTGCAGTGTACACCCCACTTAACTAACACTTCTCCTGATGGTTTGAACACACAATTGCTCATATTAAGTCACTGCTTGGATATAAGGTAATTTCTGCCATATGCTACTGAAATTTGACTATTTTATTTCCACATACCTCCTACTTGGTAAATGCGATGATACCTGTATCTTATTTCAAACACAAGTAAACCAAACACCAAACTCTAAAGAACGGACCACACCTTACCTCTTGAAAATACCTCTTCTTTTGTTTTTGATAACATTTGACTCTCCTGGTTTCTCTTATATATTCCCTCTACTAATTTTCATTCTATTCTCCTGCCTCGTTTCCATTCATCAAGCATGCATTGAGCACGGACTAGGTTGTAGGCACTGTATACAAAGAACAGAGGTCTTACCTAGAACTAATAATGGACTTGGTATCCAGGGATTTGCCACTGTGTAAACAAATTAACTATACTGAGTTGATAACATCTGTAATAGAGGTGTATAAATGTACTATGGAATTGCAAAGAAGAAAACACATGATTCTCTAGGGCACCCAGGGAGTGCTTTAAAAAATGAGAGTCACTTGAAGTGAGTCTTCTAGAGAAGACATATTTCAAATCAACAGAGTAAGGAAGGGCATTGCAGGCAAGAAAAAAAAAGAGGGAGAGAGAGAGCAACACATGGAAGATTGAAAATGTGACACATTAAAGGAGTAGCAAAGTTTCCTTTGAATGGATTTCATGTGGGAATGGGAGATTAGTAAAGAGTGAGGATTAATGTAGAAGGTGACATATGAATTGGATCCTAGAAACAGTTAACAGGAGATAGTTATTTTGCCCGAATGACGTTGATGACTACCCATTGTATTCAAATAAACCTGAAGACACTTCTTGGCTTAGTTAGAATGTTGCTCATCATCTGATTAATTCTATAAGGTTAATCTAATCTTATGTTCCTCTTCTCTACCAACCATTCACTCATTAACTCATTTATTTCTTTAGTCAGAGAGGGCATGTGTGGGGTGCATATCATGAAGAATGTGAAAGTCATTATAAGGACTTTGACTTTTATTTTCGATGAGATGGAAAGTCAGTTGAGTAGTCTGACCAAATTCACATTTGAGTTTGTTTTATCTATCTATCTATCTATCTATCTATCTATCTATCTATCTATCTATCTATCTATCTATCTATCTATCTATTTAATTTAATGAGAGTGCCCACAGGGGTTTAGAGGGAGAGAGAGAGAGAGACAGAGAGAGAGAGAGAGAGAGAGAGAGAGAAAATCTCAAACAGGCTTCATGCCTAATTGATGCCTAGCACAGATCCTAATGCAGGTTCTGACCCCATGACATCATGATTTCTGGATCATGACCTGAGCCAAAATCAAGAGTCAGATGGCTAACCACCTGAGCCACCCAGGGGACCCTAATTTGTAGGTTAAACAAATCACTCTGACTATTGTCTGGGGAGCAGGATGGAGTGGGAAGCAAGCATACAAGCAACAACAGCAACAAGATAAGGAGGTTACTATACTAATCTTGAAATAACTTCCATCCTGAATAAGGATGGAAAAAGGGCACATAGTGAGAAAATTATGATCATGTGTATACTATAAATGTGGATAAAATAGGATTGCTTGTGGTTCGAATATAAGGTATGAGAAAAACAGATATAAAAGATGACACCAAGTTTGTTTTTTTTTTGTTGTTGTTGTTGTGTTTCTTTGTTCTTTTGTTCTCGTTTTTGTTTTTGTATTTGTTTTTTTGGGCTGGACCACATGTTGGTGGTAATTTTAAGTTGTCTGTTAGGGATGATGGGTTTTAGGGGAAACATCAGGACTTGCTCTTTTAACATGGTGATTTTGAGATGCTTCTCAGACATCCACGCTGCCTTTTTGTGAATGTAGTTAGATATAGGCATCTGGAGTTTAAACTAAGAAGTTTAGTGTGGACTCTAGGCTGGATTACTTAGTATGCGATCGCATGAGATCAGCTAGGGAGTGAGAATGGATGAGCGAGAAGACATGCAAGGACTGGGCTCTGGGGTCTCTAACTCTTAAAGTACTGCAAGATGTGGAAAACCTAGCGAAGGAAACTAGACACAGTGGCCACTGAAGGAATAGGCGAGACATGAGGAGGCTCTCGAGTCCAGGAAGCCTGGTAAGGAATGTGTTTCAAGGAAGGAGGTATCAAATTGGTCAAGTGCTGATGGCAAGTCAAATAGGATGAGGTCAAATAAATGATCATCAGGGTCACATGGGGGGTCACTTGGTTAAATGTCTGACTCTTGGTTTCACCTCAGGTCATGATCTCATGGTTTGTGGGTTCAAGCCCCAGGTCGGGCTCCATGCTGACAGTGTGGAGTCTGCTTAGGATTCTCTCTATGCCTCCATCTGTCTCATATCTTCCCCTGCTCACTCTCCATTTCTTTCAAAATGAATACATACACTTGAAAAATTATTAAAATATAAATACTCACTGTGTTTTGCAAAGTGGATGTCATTGACATGTGATGAGAACCATTTCAGTAGCACCGGGGAAAAGCCGAATGGGAGTGGATTCAACAGAGAATTGGAGGAGAATGACTGTAGACAGGGAGTAAGGCAATTCTTTCAAGGAGCGTTGTGACCAAATGAGGGAGAAAAGTGAGGCAGCAGTGGGAAGGGAAGGGAGCAGGGTCAAGAAAGGGCTTTGCTTTTCCTTTCTAAAATTTGAGAAATAAAAGCATTTTTGTAATTTCCATATTGCTGATGGAAATGATGATATGGCAGAGTGGGGGAGAATTGCTGACAGAAATGTTCTTAACAGGGCAAGAGTGACTTTGGTCTAGTGTCCAAAAGATAATTGGCTCAGAGAGGAATGAACAGATCCTTCATATGAATGTTGGTGAAAGCAGAGCACAAGGAAAGAGATGTAGATGGAATGGTAGATGCGATAGGTGATTTTGCAAATTGTCTTTTCACTGACCTGGTTTTCTCAGTGCGGTAATAGGCAAAGTTATAAGACCAGAGTGAAGAAGGGTTGGGAACAGTTGGAAGTTTGCGGAGAAGGAAGTTGTGAACTAGAGGTCTAGGGGTGTGAGGAAGTAGCCTTCTGACCTCACTTTTGTCAGTGGCCATCAAGTAAGTTTTGTGCTGCTTTCCTCCAATTATATAGGATGTTGCTATGTGCAGGAAGTAGATTGAACGTCCTGCGGTTCCCCACTTCTTTCCCTTGGCATAGGTAAGTTTGCATCTGCCTGAGAAGCCCTCTCTACCCTCATCAATCATATTTCAACTTTGCGTCAACCATTACGTACTTAATCCCACCAGGCAGAGTTAATTAGTCAATTCTTGGAACTCTTGTGGTAACATGTGCAGTGCCCTGTACTGTACTTTTTGCCATATTGTAATAATTTGCGTGCCTGTCTCCCTAGATAATTTGGCCACTCCTTGAGGGGGTCAATTTGGTCATTGCAGTTCCTAGTATGCAGTTTGACTTATGGGTAGCCCTTGTTAATTGCCAATTGAATTGAGTTAATTGAATGGAGTTGAATTGAATCGAATGTACTGAATTGAATTGAATTGAATTGAATTGAATTGAATTGAATTGAATTGAATTGAATGGAGAGAATTAGTAGAAAGAATTGGCAGGTAGGATAGGCAGAGCCTCGAAACAGGGGTGACATTTAGAACAAGACTTGTCTGATCTATAAGGAGGGGAACTCCTGCTCATGAGAGTGGGAAAGGTAACTGTTTCCTCACCTGTAGTGGTGGAGTGAATGGAGCCGAAACCCCAAATGAACTTCTGTAAATTGTGTCAACAATTCTTACTTCTATAGTGTTTGCTTTGAGGACCAAAAGAGTTCATGTATGCAGAAGGATTTTGTACATAAAAATGTGCTGCATAATGTAAGTTACTCTTTCTCACAACACTCTGTGCCAAGATAAAAGAAATGTGTTGATTTTATAGATTTTACTAAAGGGTAGCCTGTATAACAGAGGAAGAGAAGGACGGGTTAAAAAAAAAAAAAAACCACTGATGATAGTTATACTCGTCTTGTTGACCTTTCTAGTCTTCAAAGTCTCTTTAGAAGATATCATCATGGTCTCTTTCAGTTACAGATGCCTCTTATTGTCTCTGAGACAATAGCCCTAATATGATCTAATTTGCTAAGCCAGGTGGTGTGGACGACAGATAAAACTGCCAGCTCATTCTGCAGGAAGCAGCATATAAGGAGGCCTCTGATCTGACAGGCTTGTGTCACAATGCACAAGTTTGGGAATTGCCAAGGCTCAGAAAAGGCCAGTTTTTCGCAACAGTGTAAAACTCAAGAGAACTCTCTAACACAGAGGCGATGTTCACAGTTCCACAGAAATAACATGTCTGATTCTTGATGCTGACTAGAAGTCAACCAGTTATTTTAACACAGTTTTTAACTCTTATTGGTTTCACTTCACTTTCCCTTACGTTTCAGGTTTCTTAAGGACAGGGACCATGTTCTGGGCTTCCTAACCTCTGCCCACACATGTCTACCATGGTATTTCATGGGCGCTCCATTATCATATGTTATTAATTGCGTTTTTTAGTAGGTGTCAGGCAGCTTTCATGGTGACCACGTTATTGGCAGAGCATAAAGAGAGTGGCAATAGTGGAGCTTTCCCTACCATATGAACCACATGTTACTATCTTAAAATTCCTGGAATATATATATGATGTCCTGTATGAATGATTGTGAATTTATGACACTCATATTCTACTCCTTTTTCCCAACAGTTTAACATACCTTTATGGCAGTTTACCTTCCTTTCATTCCCTAACTGAAAATAATTTACTTCTTTGGCTTTGGACTACCTGCCTACCTGCTAAAAGATGCATCACTAGAAAACATGTTTGCATTTTGATGTGTTCTTAGCAGGCTGCCTTACTTGCCAAGTCTGCTGGGTGGGTTGGGTAACACTGTTATTTCTGGGAGGATCATCTAATATACAAGTATATTTCTTGGGCAAAGTAGCATGTTGAGTCCATCATCATTTGGAGTGAAACTCAGTCTACGTCCAGTAGACTTGGTCCCATTGGTCACATGAAGGAATGAAAAACAGGCCATATTCGTTTTGATGTCATAACATTCTGGGACATGTAGTGATGCCCATGAAAAAAAAAAAAAGAATCAGACTGGGGACTCCATTTAAGAGATGTCTCAGCAAACAGAATCAAGATGCCAGAATGAGGAACAAAGATAAATGCCGTGTAGGTTCTAGAGGTTGGAGACATTGCTCCAGTAGAGAGAAAATTCCTTCAGGATTAAGGAAGAGGCTGGATAGTGATCTACAGGCCCCTTGTTACCACCTCCAGACCATGATGTTTCTACTCCCCTGAAATTCCTGCCTTCACCTCCTTAGTCCATCTATTCAATCCCAGAGTGCCACCCTTTTCTTCATGGAAATTTCTTGAGTCCCTTCCTACTCTTCTTTCTTCTCATGTTGCTCCTACCTCTGTTGTGGGCAATTTCAGAATCCTGGTAAAATTGCTCTAGCAATCTAGCTTCAGGGTTCTTTAAATTTTCTGGCTCCCACAACCTTAAGAGACAGTTTCCTCCGTAGCTAACTTCCGTGACGGTACTCTGAGCTCTATGATCTTCCAGATGTCTCCTGCTAGAATGTCAAACTTAACGTGCCAATATCTGAGAAGATAACCTCCCCTAAACAGGTGTCTCACTACTTGACTTCGTAACTTCTCTTCTTCAGCCCGATAGAGACTTGTGGTCCCTCCTTTCTCCCTCTCATTTCCCTGCATATCATCCCTTGTGGCTCCACTTCCCTACCAAATGCAGTGTATACACCTCAGTATGTCACTTTGTGCTGGAACGTCCTAGTCCTCTGCTGCATCTGCTTTGGTGGCCTTGAAGCTTGGCTGAGTCCTCCACTCTGTCAGCCCATCCTCTGTGTCACTCAGCCCAGTGAACTGTTACAGGGACTCACAGTCACTAGGGTCACTCACTCTAATTTTATGGTTGCGGATGTCAACATACCCCCACAGCTTCTTGCCAATCTTAAGCGGTCTTCTCCCCACAGCAGCTATTCCATACCTCCATCATTTCCCTCAACCTATCTTTTTCACCTTTCCCTGGGAAATAGCACTTATTTCATAGATAGAACGTAGATTGTAGACAGCTTCAAACTCTCACTCAGACCTCATAATGACACGTTTCAACACAACTTTCAACCCCAACCCCAGTATGATAGACAAAAATGTTCCTACTCCCACTCTAGATTCATTAATTCATTCGGCAATCACTGAGAGCCAACTGAGTCCTACGAAGCACCGTGCTATATGCTTGGGACATTAGAGATGAGGTAGTAGACCCTATGCACAAGGCGCTTACAATCACAAGGAGCTTACGATCATGTAGGGTAGACAGATATTACGGTGTAATGGTCCAAAGATGCACGGAGCATGAGGAGAGTGTGAAGGGAAAATCCATGTAACTCAGCCTTCAGGGGAAGGAGATGAAGTGTTGTAAGGGACTTTTAGATGGGTGGGTATCTTTAACTAATCCTTAAAGAGCGAGTAGATATTAATTAGGCAAGGTTGGAGTAGGACGGAGACAAGAGGTTCAGGCATTACACAATAGAGAAAAATCACACTGAATGTAGGGAGAGGGTATAAGTAAAAATTGGAAATTGAGTCATTCCAATTCTTGACTGTACCCTACGCTTTGTGAAGAGGTCATCTCACAAAGAACCACAAACGAGCACATGTTCCCAAAATTTCCTTCTGCATTTTTTATTCTTTATCCTAGTGTAATTCCTTTCATTCCCTCACCAGTATGGTTCAATTAGTAACTCACTTCTGTGGATACTATGGCAACCACATTTCCTCTATGACGCACCCTTCAGTTTCTTTGCTTGGCATCCGTGGAGCCTCATGATGGAGCTCATATCTCTACTCCCCTTAGAGTAGACTTTGTAACATGCAAAAGT
Organism: Puma concolor; assembly: GCF_028749965.1. Lineage (NCBI taxonomy): Eukaryota > Metazoa > Chordata > Mammalia > Carnivora > Felidae > Puma > Puma concolor. Next base: position 224,595 of record NW_028240250.1, read on the forward strand.
TATTACATCACTGCCTTCCAAGCTGTGGTTCCCCCACACTGCAGCATGAGAGAAAACACCTTTCCCATCCACACCCTGCTCCCACCTTTGCTTCCTTACTGGTACTGGGCCAATTGTTCATGCCCTTAGACTCCCTCATGATCAACTATCAGCAAATTCCTTAATATGCCCTATTGTTTTATACCTAGATGTCTTTCCCATCACCATGGGTATGTTTTGATGCAGCATCTTAATTGGTACATATTTTAAGGCAGGCTAAAATAATTATCAAATATCTAACCTATTCTCTTTTTTTTTATTTCCCAGACAACAACGGTAATAGATGATCTTTTTTTTTTTCATTTTTAATTTTCTATTATTGAAGTATAAATTACATACACTGTTATTTTAGTTTCACGTGTATAAAATAGCGATTTGATAATTCTATATATTATTCAGTGCCCTCCTTGGTAAGTGTAATCACCATTTTTCACCCCATCGTGTTGTTTTAATGTCAACTATATTTCCTGTGCTGTACTTTTCATCTCTGTAAATAATGTATTTTATGACAGGAAGTTTGTAAATCTTAGTCACCTTTCCCTATCTTACACACCCCACCCACTTCTCTTATTGTAACCACAAGTTTGTTCTCTGTATTGAAGAATCTGTTTCTTTTCCTGTTTTGTTTTTTAGCTTCTACATAAAAGTGAAATTATATGGTATTTCTTTTTATCAGAATAATCCCACGTAGCATAATACCTTCTAAGTTCACACATGTTGTTGCAAACGTCAAGGTTTTATTCCTTTTTTTTTAATTAAATTATATTCCATTATATGGACACTACATTTCTTTATGAATTCTGTCTGTCTGTTGACAGACTCTTGGGATGCTTCCATAGCTGGGCTATCATAAATAATGCCTTAATAAACACAGAGGTGCATGCCTCTTTTCAAATTGGGGTTTACCTTTTCTCTGGGTAAATACCCAGGAGTGGAATTATTGGATGATATAGTATTTCTGAGTTAATTTCTTGACGAACCTGCATTCTGTTTCCTAGAGTGGCTGCACCTATTTACATTCCCACCAAGAGTGCATTGGTGTTACTTTTTCTCTTACCTTCTCACCAATACTTGTTATTGCTTGTCTTGCTGATACTAGGCATTCTGTCAGGTGTGAATTGATGTGTCATTGTGGTTTTGATTCAGGTTTCTCTGGTTAGTGATGTTGAGCATCTTTATGTGTCTGGTGATGTAGTAGACACTCTTCATTATTCCCTTTCCCCTTCCCTTTTGATTCTTTCCAGGGTGATGATTACACTGATGATGTCATCTGACATCTTAACTCACCATTTTAATCTTCTATCAAAGGTCATACATTACTTCAAGTGTCCTGTTTTCCTGGTTCAAGTTACGTTGTTTCCAATGCGTTACATGACGTCCCTTTCAGGAGTCCTCCTAGGGCACCCCAACTCACCTTTTATTACTACCCACCGTCCTTCATACTCTTAAAAGTTGGTCTAGTTACTTATCCTGATCCAACACTCTCTTTCTATGCCCTAACTCTAATCTCTATACACACTTCAATTGACACCTTTTACACATAATTTTTTTCCTAATATTTATTTATTTATTTATTTATTTATTTATTTATTTATTTATTTATTTATTTTTATTTTTGGAGGAGAGAGAAACAGAGCATCAGTGGGTGAGAGGCAGAGAGACAAGGAGGTGTAGAATCCGAAGCAGCCTCCAGCTCTCAGCTGTCAGCACTGAGTCCTACATGGATCTTGAACTCACAACCTGTGAGATAATGGCCCAAGTTGAAGTCGGCCCCTTTCCCAACTGAGCCACCCAGGTACCCCAACACATCTTACACTTTCATGTCTCCAATAGGACTTAATATTTCTGTGGACCAGGACTATCCATTCATGAAGTTCTAGCACCTCCTACAATTTGGGAATAAAATAGACACTCAGTAAATTGATGCTCAATTGAGAAATAAAGGAAGGAATGGGTCTGAAGACAAAGGGCTCAATAAAGACTTTTGTTCCTGTGAATTCAACCCAGAGTAACACTAGAGCATTTGAATTCAACTGGAGGGTCCTTTAGCCAATCGTGGGAGAATTTACCATATTCTAAGCGTTGTCAGCTGAGACAGTAAGATTTTTTTGAAGAAATATGAAAGGTAGTTTAATTTCCTAAGAGGCCAAGCCTTGAAAGCTTATCTATAAGAACTATATAATGTAAGATGATTCTGGATCATGATGAAACTCAAGTGCAGTGAGAGCCGTGACAACATGGGGAACACACAGTAAGGACCACAGTAGTCCCGGAAGCGCTGTCCTGTATGTGAAAAGAGGGTTTAGTGACCCTGAATAGAGGGAGAGGATAAATGGTGGGCAGAGTAGGGAGGGGAGGAAGTTGGGATCCAAACTGCAATATTGAAATATCAGAGGAGTGTTATGGTCACATTCATAAACTTCCCTATACGTATCCTAAGGAAACCTTTTTTTTTTCCTTTAATGAGCTTTTTAAAGGTAATATACACATGGTAAAAATTCACATAGTAGCAAAACAAGTTATTCGATGAAAGTAAATCTATGTCTTCGCTAGGCCTCCATTATTCTTCCCCAGAAGAAGACCACTTTTAACAGTTTGTAGGGTTTTTTTTTTTCCAGAATCTCAAATTATATAACATGCATATCTCACATGAAAGAAATATATATTTAGCTGGTACCAAGATATTATCTAGAGCTCCCCATTTTATAGATACATGATTTTTGTGATTGTGAAAAGGTATGTCATGAGGGTTGCCCTCTTAAAAATTAAAGTGTCTGGTCTAATGGGACATTATTTTTTAAATATACTTCATGGTATATCCTACCCTGCCTGCATTAGAGGTATTTAATCTGTCCCCTGTTTTTGTGTATTTAATTTGTTTGTAGTCTACGACTATAGAAAACAATACTGCTGTGCAGAAGCTTTTTATTTGGATGTAATCCCAATAGTTTATTTTTGCTTTTGTTTCCCTTGTCTCAGGAGATATACCTAGAAAACGTTTCTTTGGCTAATGTCAAAAAATTACTGCCCGTGTTCTCTTCTAGGATTTTTATGGTTTCAGGTTCGGCATTTATATCTCTAATCAATTTTGGATTATTTTCATGTGTTTTGTAAGAAAGTGGTCCAGTTTCGTTCTTTTCCATATTTCTGTCCAGTTTTCCAACACCATTTGCTGAAGAGAATACCTTTTCCCCAATTTATATGCTCCTTGCTCTGTCAAAGATTAATAGACCAGATACTTGTGGGTTTATTTCTAGGTATTCTGTTCTGTTCCATTGGTCTACGTTCCAATTTGTGCCAGTACCATGCAGTTTTGATAACTACAGCTTTGTAGTATAACTTGATATCTGGAGTTTGTGATACCTCCAGTGTTTCTCTGTTTGTCGGTTTGTTTGCTTGTTTGTTTAAGATTGCTTTGCTCTTCAGGTTCTTTGGTGGTCCCATATAAAGTTTAGGACTGTTTGTTCTAGTTCTGTGAGAAATGCCGTTGGTGTTTTCATCGGGGTTACATTAAATATGTAGATCGCTTTGGTAACATGGACATTTTAACATTATTTGCCCTTTCAATCCATGAGCATGGAATTATCCATTTCTTGGTGTTGACTTCAGTTTCAACCTTATTTAATAGATTTCAGAATATAGGTTATTCACCTCTTTGTGTGAGTTTACCCCTGGATATCTTATATTTTTGGTCCAATTATAAATGGGATTGTTTCTTAATCTGTCTTTCCGGGGCTTCATTATTAGTGTATACAAATGCAACAGATTTCTGTATGTTGATTGTACCCTATGACTTTACTGAATTCGTTCTTCAGTTCTCACACTTTTGTCCGTGGAATCTTTCAGGTTTTCTACAGTAGAGTATCATGTCCTCTATAAATCGAGAACATTTTTCTTCTTCTTTATTGATTCCATTGCCTTTTACTTCTTTTTAGTGTCTAATTGCTGTGGCTAGGAGTTCTAGTACTGTGCTGAATAAAAAAGTGGTGGGAGTGGACATCCTTGTCTTGTTCCTAAGCTTATGGGAAAAGCTTTCAGGTTTTCCCCATTCAAAAAGATTTTAGCTATGAGTTTTTCATACATGGCCTTTATTATGTTGAGGAATTTTTCCTCTAAACCTAATTTGCTGAGGGTGTTTATCATGAATGGATGTTGTACTTCTTCAAATGCTTTTCCTGCATCTGTTGAAAGGATAATGTGACTCTTCTCCTTTACCTCATTGGTGTACTGTAACGTGTTAATTGATTTGTGAATATTGGACTATACTTGCAAACTAGGAATAAATCTCCCTCAATTGCGGTGAATACTTTTTTCATAATGTATTATTAGAGTCAGTGTGCAAGATTTTCTCTAGGATATTTGCATCTATGGTCATTAAACATATGGGGTTGTCCTTTTTTTCTTAGTGGACTAGTTTTCAGATTTTGATATCAAGTTAATGCTGGTCTCATAGAATGAAGTTGCAATTCCTTTGAGAAGAACAGGGAGCAACTCTTCTTTAAGTTTATAGTAGAATTAATCTGGTCCTGGACTTTTGTTTCTTCAGAGCTTTTGGATTACTAATTCACGATTGAGATTCTCTCTCACCATCTCTGTGCCCCTCCTCTGTACTCTCCCACTCTCTCTCTCTCTCTCTCTCTCTCTCTCTCTCTCTCGCTGTCTCTTTCTCTCTCTCTCTTTCAAAATAAATAACTTTTAAAAAGATAAGTTGAGACATTTTAAAATCAAATAAAATATCAGCAATTTGGGCAATATTGTGATGGAATGAATTTGAGAAGCTATTAATTATTGACTTCAAACTTGTCATCCCAATTTTCAATAAATAAAAATTTAAGAGGTGTTGCAAGATTGAAATCCAAATCATATTTAGAAGGAGCTTTTTAAAAATCATATATTAAAGCATAACAAATTTGAGAATGAATGTGAAAATAAAATTGTGAACAAAACAAAATACGTATTTTTTTGATCAACCAATTTGATCACACACTCACACCCACAAAACTCCTGAAGGAGTCCTAGTACTGATGTCCTTGTGTGAACTTCGCTGTTTCTGAAATGCCTCAGGTTACGAATGGCTGGCCGAGATTGCAAGCCAACAGAGGGGAGGGTCGCGGGGAGGTGGGGCTCTTAAAGGCCACGGACACGCCATCCTCTCCTGTGTGCCCGCTGCCCTCTCATCATCAGCCGTGATGAGTCGGGTGCTGCTTTTCCTCTGGGTCCACAGGCTTATGCTGTGTGTCCAACACGCCATGTGAGACTTGTGAGAAGACTCCCAAGGGCAAACACCAGCAGGCACTCAGAGATGTCGCCTCGTCCCAGGCAGCCTGCGTTCCTTGGCCCGAGTGCCTGGACAAAGGCTGCCTCGGCCACATAGGGAACGATGGACTTGTGCAGCCTTAGCATTCTGTGCAGAGGTCCCGGGCAGGCCTGGAGCTTAGAAAGGACTGGGACGAGCCTTACCTGGGAAGAGGTGAGTGCTGGGGTACTCCTTCCACAGCAGATGGCTGCTTGCCAGAGATGTCTGTGCTAGGGATGGGGCAAAAGCTCCACCGTGCTAGCAGTGTAATAGACAGAGTTCAGCCTGTCCATCGCAGGCTCTCCTCTATCCCCAAGTTACACAGCCCCCAGCACAGCGTGCCTGAGACTGACATCCCCACACAAATCTTCCTGTGTCCCAAGTTGCCCAAGCCCCCCAGGATCCCCAATGCACAGGTCTGCAGTACAAGAGCCTTCTCTGCAGTGGCTCTATTCCAGAGAAGCTGTTGGCAGTCCCAATGCATGGAGGCTTCTTGCCCCTACCAGTATGCAGACAATATGGTCAGTGGGGTGTCAGCGCGCTGTGGAGTTGGGGATCTGTAAGCCCAAGCCTTACCTCTTCCAGGGCGGAGGCTGTCGCACTCTCTAGAAGGGAAGGCAGGTCTTTCTCTCGCTGCTGTCTGCACACTGGCTGGAGAAGCATGTCTTCTCAGCTGCTTGATGTGTAAACGTCGGGGTACCCTGGGAAAGCTCCCTGTTCTGGCCCGTGTCTTTGGGTGTGAACATCCAAAGAAAGTATGGCCCATGTTTCGGGAGTGGGAATACGGCCTCAGGGGTCATGAGGCTGGGCCCTTTGGGTCATCTTTCTGCACAAGCAGGCCGTTACTTGATAGGTCTTGCCGAGCAGGAACACTTTACGGGACAGGAGAACACAGGGTCCCCCACATGTTCATATCTCCGCCAATATCTGCTGAGGCGCCAGGGTGACTCTTCCACCCGGTCTGTCCCAAAGAGAAAGTACGGGCAAGGTGTGGGTGTGGAATGCCCTCGCGGCCCCCAGAGCCAAACCCTCAAGTGTGGACACTTGTGTCCAGGGACCGTAGTCAGAGGCCTGGGTGCTCTGTGTTCGAGGGATTACAGCCCTCATGCTGCACACCCTGCAGCCCCGGGTGTCCTTCCGTAGCCGCAGCACTCCCTGGGGAGCCCCAGGGTCCAGGAGCTACTAAACCCCCTGCACAACTGTATGTGCTGCCTAGCGGCCTCTTCCACCACAACACCAGCGTGTGTGGGCTCCAGAGTGCTGTCCCTCGACAGGGGACACCCTTGGCAATTCAGGAGCCTTCTGACTTCCATGTCTCTGGACCACATGTGTCCCTCATTGGCCTGTCGGGATCGTCCTTTGTTCTCTGTGTACAGGAAATGTCTTGCATTGCCTCTGCTCCTCTGTCTCCCTGAGTGAGCCCTGGAGTGTCTGTGTCATTTCCTGGCTTTGCCTGTGCCAACGCCTCTCTGGTGATGCCTCCTTGCCTGGCCTAAGTGGGCACAGCTGTACCCGTGTAACCGCCTAAGTCTCTGCACACCTGCGTGTTGTGTCAGCTGCGGCTCTGCTGGCCTGTCTTGTCTTTGGTGTATGCTTCTGCGCTTGAGTGTGTTTCCCTCTGAATTCAACCCCTTTCTTCCACTGACAGATCCAATTGCTGTCCTGCTGTCAGGTGGAGGGGCTTCTGTGTGTTCTCTTATATGTTCTCGGAGCCAGAAATCCTTCCGTGCCCGTAGGACCTTCGTCAGAGGATTGGCCATGCACTCACTGCCAGCCAGTTAATGTCCGCAAATGCAGCTGCCTTGCTGTGAGCATTAAGTCGCACCTCTATTTTCCGTCCTTCTGTTTTCAAACCCTTTGGACCCTAGGGCCTCAAAAGTCACTGGCTTGCACGTTGCAGATGCAGGCTTAAAGTGTGAAAAGCGGTCTAGCAACGTTTTCCCACTTACTCTTTTGCCATGTGGCATGTTCCTGGCTGGGAGAGACGTCCCCCTGCCCGGGTGTGTCTCGTTTCCCTGTGCCTCTGTGTGTTCTGGTCCCTCATTTGTCCATTATTTCCTACCTGGGAGTCTGATTCATGTTTGCGGGAACCATGCAGACACCTTTGACTGCAAGGTACTGAGCTCAGCTTAGTCCATCAGGACTAGTGCGTGATTGAGGTACACAACGGGCAGTCACGGAGGTGCCCGTATCCTTCACGTGCAAGCGCTCCGTCCAGCCACCTTTACCGGGACATTTCTCAGCAAACCGTCTATATTTGTGGTGAGAGCACTTAGCTCTGAGAACCCTGACGATGCGGTGAAGCGTTCCTTACGGCTGCCCTGTGCAAGTTAGATCTCCAGAACTCATGCACATGGCATGATTGCCTCTTCACACCCTAGGCCCGACACCTCCTCATCGCACCCTCCCCTGCTTAACACCTCTCTACTCTCTGGTGGACTGCATGCCTTTAACTCCTTTTAATCTCCTCAGGAGTCCATCAAGCAGGGGTCACCACCACTGTGTTTCTGTCAGGGGTTGGCCTCTTTCAGGGAGCCCAGTGCTTTCTGCACTGATGCTCAATGCACCTGCTGAAGGGTGAGCCACACTAAGCCTGACGGGGAACCTTTTGGCCCTACGTTTCCCACATATGTGCCCAGTGGCAGAGGTGCACAAGGAGCCCGCCTGCATGGGTGTCCCAGGTCCTCCACAGGGTACAAAGTACCGCCTCAGGAGGCTGATCCGCATCACATGGGCATAGCTCTGCTTGCACGTGTTAGCCTTTCATATCATACGGGCAGCCCAGACTTAGAAATCCAGCTCCCTGCTTACAACTCTCCAGCCCTCGTGCTTGTGCAGACGCTCTGTGTCTGTACAGACATTTGAGTCACGGTCTCATGACCTGTCAATACAGCTTGACGGTCTGTCCTTACCTTACAGCCTGGGATGCGGTTCTCACTCATTGTCCTCCCCTCGGGTGCGAGTTTCCTCCATCAGTGTGGTGGAATGTAACCTTTATCACCGTACGTTGGCTTGAAATTACTGGGCGGATCACCTGTCTGCGTCCGGGGTTGCGAAGGAGACCTTGGCTCTTTTGCTCACGGTGCACCGTTTCTCTGTGATGAGTCACTTTGGATGGGAAGCTTGCCAAAGGTGAGGGCCCTCAGAGTGGAGCACATTTCCTGGGCATCTGTGAGAACCTCTTTGGTTCCACTCGGAAAGCATTGACTTCCATGGATGTGCAGCCTCTGCTTTTGCTTGAATTTGCCGAGCTTGGGGACGTGATTTCTTCCCGCACGTGCTGTCCCTAGGTCTCTGCGGTCTCTTTCCGGCAATCCCATTTCCTGTCTGCTCCTGGTAAGTACAGGGCTTCCAGCAGCCCTGTGGGGATCGGGTCCTTGCTTTCTTCCCTGCGGTGCCCTCTTCCTCACCCAGAGTGACCTCACTGCAGCTTCCTTCTAGTTCAGGGATCGTTCCAGACTGCCCTTAAGGTCCAGGTGAGAACGGTGCCATTTGTGCTGAGGGCTGACCACTGTACAGCATTCGTCTCTGTGGAAATTGCACAGGTGAACTTCACCAGGTGAAACTGCACACTGCAGTTGCCCTGTCGTCAGAGTCAGCCCACCTGTCTCTGCCTCGGCTGCCCCTGCAGTCCGTCCTCTTACTCTCCCCTTGCCTCCCCCTCCCTTGTCTTCTTCCTGCCCCTCCCTCCCACTTCCCTTCCAGGTCTCTTTGTCTTTGTATCCCTCCTCTCCCTCACTAATGCCTCCCCCTGTCTCCGCCTGTCTTCCTTGTAATAGGTGCCCCTCTGTCTCTTCTTGTCTTGCTCCTCCTCCCTGTCTCTCCCGCCAATCTCCCTGTGACTCTCCCTCTCCAGGCCGGTCTTCCCCTCCACTCGTCCTTCCTCCCTCTGCTTGCATGTGTCTCTCTCTCTCCCTCTATATCTCTGTCTCCCTGTGTGTCTCTTTCTCGCTGTCTCTCTCAGTGGACATTCTGTGTCTGGGTGCACGCTTCTTCAGAATTCTCGTTGGCGCCTGGGAAATGTGGAGGGAACTCGTCTGCTTTCATGTGTACTAGTGACAGCAGGCACGGGGCTTTCTCAGAGACAGACACAGACAATTTTGTAATTCTCGGTGAAGGGCCCCTAAGCGCCCTGCTTGGAATCGTCCTCCTTTGAGTGGAAGGTTAGATTTCCGGACCAGAGGAAACTGCTACATCCTACTACCCCATCTCCCTGGTGCTCTGTACGGAGATCAGTAGGGCACCAGTGGCAGATGGGGCTCTGGAGGTTGTTGTTTGCTCTGAATTGCAGTGCAGTGAGTACTACTGAGCTGCTTTCTTGCAAGGACACGGCGGTGGGGTGGGTCTAGGGTGGGTGTCACTGGTTATGGGTGGGCACCCACCTTTCCGCCGCCCCTCTGCCTGATGGCAAAGGAGGAGAAACCGTGCGGACGGCCAAGTGACCCCAGTAGGTGTGACACCTAAGGATTTCTCCAGGCCTTGCCCCAGCTTCATGAAAAAGTGGCAAGGGGACGGAGCAGGTAGTGGCTCACGCTGTGGACGTTCCTGTGCTTAATGCCCTGCTGCCCGGAGTGAGGCCTCTGGGGAAAGGGTGTACAAGCGAACACAGACTGTGTGACACCGGGGACCTCGCGAGTCAGGCCTGGAAATTGACAGCGCTGAAGAGGACATGCAGCAAAACGGGGTCCACGCTGGAGGCTGGGCCCTTGCTCCAGAGCCCGGACCGGCCACTGGCGCGCGCTAGCTGGCGGCCAACACCCTGTCTTGCTGTCTTGCACCTGATTGCTCTGCCAAGCTGTCCAGCGGGCCTGACCTGCCATGGAAACACTTCGCCCCCAGGCCGCATGTGCACACTCTTCACTGCCTCTGTCTCAGCCCCTCCTCCACAGCAGCCACAGCCAATGCGGAGTCATCAAATCCCAGAGCCTGTGCGCCTGTGCCCAACTTGGGCGGGCTGCAGCGGGAGCAGTAGGGAGCTCAAAGCCTTGGGACAAGGCTCCGTCCACCTGCTGCCATTTCCCTGTCCTTGTCCTGAGGCTGCCCTAGCTACCTTGGGGCCGGGGCCGAGCATCGTGGCCAGCATGTCGGGGTCCGGAAAAAGCGGTGATTCCCGTCAACCCTGGGCCCTGATCGTCCTGGATGAGAAAGGTCGAGAGTCCCCGGCCCGCGGGTTGGGGGCTCTGGAGGGCGTGGGCTGCCGCAGTCCCCAGGTTCAGGGGCGGCAAGCGCCCATCCTGTGCAGGAAGGCCATGCCGGGTGTGAGATACAGGTGGCAAGCCCAGCGGAGGAATTGGTGGTGATATTGGATGACGGAATGGTGGCGGCTGACGTGGTGATCGGGGTGGAGGAAGAGGACGGAGAGGCGACCAAGGAAGAGGTGGCTGGAGAGGAGAAGTGTGAGGAAGCCAAGCCAGAAGCAGAGGACATGCCTGAGCAGGAGGAGGTGGAGGAGGAGAGACAGCAGCGGGAGGAGACTCCAGAGTAGGAGGAGAAGCCCGAGGCAGATGCAGAGGCGGAGGAGGGGCCCCAGCTCTCACAGGAGCTGCAACAGCAAGAGCCAGTGCTGTGTCCTGCCTCAGCCCAGGACCTGCTGGCAGCGCTGGAGCATCTTCAGCTGGAGATCAGCGCTGGGAATGCCCAAGATTCCAGAGCCTAATGGTGACTGAAGCGCAGGATTCTTCGGAGGCGGGTTTCTTACCTGGAGCACAGAAGAGCCATCATCAAGCACATCCGGCTTCGGGGTCCAGGCGGTATCCTTCCTTGTGCTGGTGGGTGATGGTGGGGGCTGTTGTGCTGGAGGGCTGGGCCCGGAGAGCAGGGTGCCTCAGGGCGATGGCCCCCAGGGAGGAGAGCTGGGCAGTGGCCCCTGGCCCTGTGTTGGTGTGGTCTGGGATCCAATGTAAGGCCTTGGACAGGGGCGGTTGTTGGGGATGGGGGTACTCGGGGACTTGGACCTGCTTCCTCCAGGTCTCCGCCAGCTTGGCCTGCAGGCTGATCTCAAACATTATTTGTGGACGTGAGGCATGTGTCCCCATGCTACCAGAGCTAGGGTAGCACAAAGCAGCCTTCACTCAGAGCAGATAAGGCAAGGAAACATTTCGCTGCCAAATGGGAGAGTTACACAGGCCGCACACCCACCTTCACAATCACAGGCTGTGCACGTTTTCTAGCAGTTTCGTTAAAAGAGAGCATTTCAGACACACACTCATGGCCTTTAGTGGAACGATGACACCCCCCTGTTCTAGACAGTGGGACGACTCAGACTGACTCCGAGCGAGGTACAATCTGCCTCCACAGACCCCTCCCCCACACACACACACAGGATTCTCTCCTGGTATCTCCACCCCTGCTTCCCTCTCTGTCCTCAGGCTCTGGCTGGGTCCCACCCATGTCTTTCTCTCCTGACTGGCTGTGTCACTGTGTCTACTTTCTTTCCCCTCCTCTCCCCTCCTTGTCCGTGCTTCTCGATTTCTTTCTCCCTCCCACACCCTATGTTTGCATCGTAAGTGTGCAGTCGGTTTCTTGTAAGCCGTGTTATTCCTTCTGGACTCAGAAGGCTGGTGACAACACTGGTCTTCACGGGAATATGCCAAGACACCCAGCCGTGAGGAGGGGTCAGAGCACATGCCGCCATCACAAGCTATGATGGGCTGCTGGCAACGCACACAGGTCAGGTATATGAAGGAACTGTGAGGAGTCCAGGCAGTGGAGTCTCTCCGTGCTGTGTGCAGACAGCGTGGGAGGTACAGGAAGCCAAGGGACAGCCCAGTGTCGATGGGGTCTGATGCATTTGCAGAGGCTGAGGAGTGTGGGGGCTAGTGTTTCCTGGTCTTTCTGCACATGCCATGATCTAGTCCCTTGCTCTTAGCCTGGGAGGGTTGAGGGGGTGGGATGTGTCTGTTTCCACAGCATCTGAAGGCACAGTTCCTTGACACAGCACAGATTCTGCATCACCCCCAGTTGTCAGCCATGATCGGTGCCCAGGACAAAGAAGGGCTCAGCTACCTGGTCGACTTGGAGGTCAGACCGGGGAGGCTGTGGCTGGGGGCCATCCCATCGGGTGGGGGATTTGGGCAGGAGAGGGTGAGGCAAAGGTGCTCACCCTCACAGCCAGGCAAGGAGGTCAGGACCCCGAGGGAGGACACTTGCCCCCTCCTGTCCCATTGCTCAGGGCAGGTGGAGGAAGTGGGCCATCCCAAGTACCACTTCAGAGTGATGTGTTTTTTTTGTGGAGACCCGTGCTTCCGGAACCCAGTGATCATTAAGGAGTATCAGCTTAGCTTTGCTAGTAGGGTGTGAGTCCCATGATGGTGAGGGGCAAGGGGCTGAGGAGCATGCATCAGGGGCATGAGGGAGGGGGAGGGAGAGGGGGAGGTGGAGGTGGGTGCGGTGGAGGCCATCAGGTTGTTCCTCAAAACCTCTCTTCCTGCAGGCTACAGGGCATCACGTGCCACTCCAGTCCAGTGGTTCTGCGATTATGAACATGGAGCTCCCAGTCGCAGGTATGACCCCACCAGCCTTCACTTGTTCAACTGGCTGTGTGAGCACAGCTGCCCAGGGACAAACAGGATTGCCGAGGTGGGGCCCCTGAGGCCTTCCTCAGCAGTGGGGATGTGGGTGGCCCCCGGCCAGAGAGGAGAGTGGGCTATGCCCAATGTGGCGCCGGCCTGTGTCCCCTAACAGATCATCATCGAGGACCTGTGGCCCAATCCCCTGCAGTACTACCTGAGGGAGGAAAGGACCAGAAGACAGTGACCTGACGTGTGCACGTGTCGGTGAGAATGCCAGTATGCGGTGTGTTGACACGTGTGTTGTATGGGCAAGGGAACGTGGGCCAGACATTGGCTTGGAAATGGAAGGTCTCCCGAGACTGGGACCCAGGTAGCATGGGGAGCGGGTGGGAGGATGACAAGGGACCTGCAGGGACTCAGCTGCAAACACACAGTGGGTCGATGCCTGCAAACCAAACGCAGTTGTGCTGTGGGCTGGGGCTTTGCAGAGCAACTCGGGAGGAGCAATGCTTCTCCACCACAAATGCTCCCCGTGGATGTCCGCCCTCTCCCGGGCTTCCCCCTGCTCCTTCAGTCTGGTTTTGCCTGCCAGTCTTTGGGACTGGAGCTGCCCTGTCCCCAGGCGCTACTGTGGTGAGAATCTTGCACTTCCTTCCTGTGCCCCACCACGCCATGTTCTCCCGCAACGTGACCGCCATTCTTAGAACTAGTCCAAGGCCATTGGGGCTGGAAATGAATCCCTGGGTGAGAAAGCAAGAGGGATCACAAAAGGGCGAGGCTCAAGTGACACCATCTGGGATGTATTTGCAAATATCCCGTATCACTCTTGGTGTCTGTTGCGTGGGTGTGTGTGTGTGTGTGCGTGTACGCGAAAGTGTCTGCGTGTGCCCATGTGCGTCAGGGGCTCTGCATCTGTGTGGGCGTGAAAGGCACAGAACTTCTATGTTTGCCCACGCAGAAACAATGGAGGACGCGACCAGCCCTGGAAGAGATGGGTGGATGCGTCTCCTGTCTTCTTTTTTTTTTTTTTTGATTTTATTTTTTTTATTTATATATGAAATTTATTGTCAAATTGGTTTCCATACAACACCCAGTGCTCATCCCAAAAGGTGCCCTCCTCAGTACCCATCACCAACCCTCTCCTCCCTCCCACCCCCCATCAACCCTCAGTTTGTTCTCAGTTCTCAACAGTCTCTTATGCTTTGGCTCTCTCCCACTCTAACCCCTTTTTTTTTGTTGTTCCCCTCCCCCATGGGTTTCTCTTAAGTTTCTCAGGATCCACATAAGAGTGAAATCATATGGTATCTGTCTTTCTCTGTATGGCTTATTTCACTTAGCATCACACTCTCCAGTTCCATCCACGTTGCTACAAAAGGCCATATTTCATTTTTTCTCATTGCCACGTAGTACTCCATTGTGTATATAAAGCGTCTCCTGTCTTCTATGAGCCCCGGAGACAATTGGGGAAGTGATCACATGTGGCAGCCTTGGAGAGTTGCCACGATGTTTATGTGGACACATACAGGAAGCTAAAAACCCTTCTGTTTCTGTGTGTGTGTGTGTGTGTGTGTGTGTGTGTGTGTGTGTGTGTGTGTGTGTGTGTGTGTTTATGGGGGACCCGAGGAGGGACGAAGAGGACGGGACCTGAGTGTACTGTCCTAGCCACTGCCAAGGTGATTCTGTGTGTGCAGGAGAGGTGCAGTACTGGTGTGGGGCAGGTGTTGCCATGTGCACAGAGGCCTGCCTTCCTGGGCAGGGAGAGTCTGGAAGGAGGAGGAGGAAGAGACAGACCTGTTACGTGGAGACTTGTTGTATAGGCCAGAGCCGAAAGGCAGGGAAGGGGATTGCACAGCGGGACCAAATTTGTCCATTGGGTCCAGGTACAGTGTGGCCAGGACTTGGGGAGATTCAGCCAGGACCCTTTCTCCCAGAGGGGTGTCGTCTCCTTGGTGAGAGAGAATCCAGTGAGCAACGCCTCCAGTGAGGATCAGAGCTAAGTCCCCGTGTCCCCGGAGAACTCAGGAGTAGGCAGGCTTCTCACAGTCGATGCCCGTATACCTTGCTGCTGCCTCCCACACCCGGGGTGCTTTTGACCGCGAGCCCTGTCCTGAAACAGTGGCTTAGGATGGGATGTGTGAGGGGAAGAGGCAGGTGTGGGTTGTGGGCAGCAGCGAGGCTTATGAGTGGGATTTCATGGAGAGAGTACGCGCGAGGGCGGAGACCCAGCGTGAGTTCCTGTGAGTGTGTGTAGGCGTCTGTGGCAAACTGGGCCTGAGATCCGTGGTGGTGTCGGCAGTGTGTGCGTGCATATGTTCGTGCGATTGCATAGCCGTGTGTCTCTGTGTGTGCGGGAGTGGATGTGTAGGCCGCTGGCGAGACAAGGAGGGACACAGGGGTCTCTGTGGATGAGGTGCTTATGTGGGACGGTCAGGTGCCACAATACAAGAGTGCAGTCCCTTCCCTCCTGAGTCCTGATGGTAATCTCTGGGATGAGTGCAACTGTTGCTCTTCCAGGGGACACAAGTCAGGATGCAAAAAGGAAATTGGTGCAAGGTCAAGACGGGCACCGAGGGGAGGAAAGCCTGTGCCCAGTGGCCAGTGGACCACTTGTGTGTGAGTGTGCTTGTGTGTGTGTTAGTGTGTATCTATGTGAGAGTGAATGAGTGAGTGAGTGAGTGTGTGTGTGTGTGTGTGTGTGTGTGTGTGTGTGTGTGTGTGTGTGTGTGTGTTGAATTGCCCTGGTGGCCTACAATAGCAAATACGGAGGGGCTACAAGTTTGTGCCCAGGCCTAGTGCACAGTGTAGCTAAGGAACCCAAGCTATCAGGCTACGTTGTGTGCAGAGGGCGTAGGTAATTCACTGGAGGGAGGCGTCCAGGAAAAATCTCTGCACTAGGCAGACGTGCCATGTTTTGTCACCAATCAGCTCTTCCTTGGGGCTCTCCTCTCTGCTTCCTGTGCACCAGGCCCAGGCAAATGGAGGAGCTTGGACCCCAGACCTCAGGTGACTTGCATCCCCGTGGAGTGCCATAGCAGTGTGGTGTGTGGGGATCCGTGTGTGGATGGGCAGGTGAGCAGCCTGCCAGCTGCTCTCTTAGGGGACAGTTCGTTGCCAGCAACACTTCTCCCCGCAGCACAAGATCACCCCTGCCGCTGCAGCTGGGCTCGGGACATGTCAAGGTGTGTCCCAGAACTCTGTTCCCCCTGCACGTCAGTGGTGCCAGCATGAGCCTCTCAGTCCCTGTGCGGGCGACCCTGATTAGCCTCAGGCTTTGTCGACTCCTGGCCTCATGTAACATGGGGAACTGGGTTCCTTTCTCAGTGTCTCAGCGGTTGCATGTCGACGGAGGATGCTGTGGACATTGGAGTCAGGGATCCCGACCGTGCTCCACCCGCCCCACCCCAAACCGCAGCGGGCAGCACGTGGCCCACTGTGTGTGCGCTTTGGGGAGTCTAAAGCCTTACAACCCACCCCCCGTATTCTTCTCGGGTGGGGGAGGGTCAAGGGGGCCTAGGTAGGAACACTGGTCCCAGTCTGTTGCCGGCTGTGCCCACAGGTGTGTGTGCCCAGCTTCTTGACGCTGAAGCTGCAAGGCGTCCGCACTGCCCCCAAAGCCCCATCCCTAGCATTTGCGGGTGGGCCAGATGGAAGTGAAGTCCCAGTGACCCTGCGGGATCACAGCGGGTGGTCTCATCTGTGCCTGGCTACCCGCTTATCTGCCTTCCCCACAGCCCTTTGCCCCCATACAGGGCTTTCGGTAAAGACGCGGCCACCGTCCAGCATGAGAGGAAAGGCTGGACAGTGTCCAAGTACCACTGGTCATGTGTTGGCTGCTGCCAGCTTGACAGCATGGAGACCCCATGGCCCAGGAAGTCCGACCTGTCCTACCAGGATTGGGGACGACTGTAGGGATGCATCAGGTCCCATGTAGTAACCTAGCCCTGACCTTATCTGCCAAGGGGGTGATCGAAATACCTTGGGGTCCCAGGCATGGCATGTGTGTTGGTGAGCTTCCTCCTGGATGGCGCTGCCTACACAGGGCTGGCTGGTCAGGGGTCGCATGTGAGGCCCGTTGGGGCCTGGCCTCTAGATCCGATACTGCTATAGGTGTTGTTGAAAAGACAGAGCATGATATGATCGTCCCTTGGGTATCGCTGCACCGGGGACCCTGTCGCTGCTCCCAGGTTCCCACTACCAGGTCCCCCTGGAGGCCTGGGATGTTGCCAGGCTCCTTTTGCAGGGACACGATGGCTTGTGAGAGCCCATGCCCCAGGGTCCGGTGCTCATTGCGGATGTCCTGGGGGCATTGCGAGAGCTTTGGCTCCCATTCTTAGAGGAGATTGTGGTGGTCTTAAGGGACAAACATGTGCCTGGGGAAGAGAAGAATGACCAGAGGAAGCATTGGAGGAGGAGGAGGAGGAGGTGGAGAAGGACGAGGAGCAGGAGGAGGAGGAGGAGGGGGATAAGGAGGAGTTGGAGGAAGAGGATTGGGAGGCCTTAGAGCAGGAGGAGAAGGAGTGAATGATTGGGTGCAGGAGAGGGAACAAGTGGAGGAGGAGGATGTCCAGGATGAGCAGGAGCACGAGCCAAAGAGGAAGAGCAGCTGGGGGAGGAAGTTGAGGAGGACGAGATTAGAGGGAAGAGGATGAGGAGAAAAGGTAGAGCCACGGTTGGAATAGCGTGAGCAGAAGTGTAGGAGCAGAAGGAGGAAGAGACCGAGGAGGAAGAGGAGGAACGGGAGGAGCTGGAGGAAGAGGATTGGGAGGGGTTAGAAGAAGAAGTGGAGGAGGAGGAGGGGGAGTGAATGACTGGGTACAGGAGAAGGACAAATGGAAGAGGATGATGTCCAGCACGAGGAAGAGGAGGATCACGAGCCAAAGAGGCAGGGGCAGCTGGAGGAGGGAGTTAAGGAGGACGAGAGCAGAGGGAAGAAGAGGAGGTCAAAAGTCAGAGGTAGGGAAGGAAGGGCAGTAGCAGGAGAGGACCTGGAGAAGGAGGAAGATGCCTAGGAGGAAGAGTTGGAGGAGGAGGAGGAGGTGGAGGATCAGATGGAGGAGGAGGATTGGGAGAAGTTACGGGAGGAGGAGGAGAAGGACGACGAGGAGGAAGAGTGAATGATCGGATGCAGGCGAGGGAAGAAGTGGAGGAGGAGGAAGTCCGGGAGGATCAAGAGGAGGAGCACGAGTCGAAGAGCAGGAGCAGCTGGGGGAGGAAATTGAGGAGGACGTGAGCAGAGGGAAGAATGAGGAGAAAAGGTAGAGCCAGGGCTGGAAGAGCAGTAGCTGAAGAGGGGGAGCAGAAGGATGAAGAGGCTGAGGCTAAGACTTCCAATGTTATGTTGAATAACAGTGGAGAGGGTGGACATTCCTGTCTCGTTGGTGACTTGAGCTGAGAGCTTTTGCTCATTGAGATGACAGTAAGGTCGGGTCGTCCATAGGTGGCTTTATGATCTCGATGTGTGCTCCTTCTATCCCTACTTTCTTGCGGGTTTTTACCAGGAAAGGATGCTGTATTTTGTCAACCCTCTGTCTGCATCGATTGAGAGGATCCTGTGGTTCTCGTCCTTTCTTTTATTGATGTGATGAATCACGTGAATTGTTTTGTGGATGTTGAACCAGCCCTGCCTCCCAGGTACAAATCCCACTGGGTCATGGTGAATAACATCTTAATGTATTGTTGGATCCGAGTGTCTAATATCTTGTTGAGGAGTTTGGCATCCATGTGCATCAGGGAAATTGGTCTATACTTCTCCTTTTTAGTGGGGTCTCTTTCTGGTTTTGGAATCAAGGTAACGCTGGCTTCATAGAAAGAGTTTGGAAGTTTTCCTTCCATTTCTATTTTGGGAACAGCTTCAAGAGAATAAGTGTTAACGCTTCCTGAAATGTTTGCTGGCACTCCCCTGGAAAGCCATCTGGCCCTGCAGTCTTCTTCCTTCGGCAGGTTTTTGATTAGGAATTTGATTTCTTTACTGGCTATGGGTCTGTTCCAATTTTCCTCTTCTTCCTCTTTCAGCTTTGGTAGTGTATATGTGTCTGGGAATTTGTCCATTTCTCCCAGATTGCCCATTTCATTGGCAAATAATTGATCCTAATGTTCTCTTATTATTGTTTGCCTTTCTGCTGTGTTGCTTGTGATCTCTCCTCTTTCATTCTTGAGTTTATTTATTTGGGCCCTTTCCTTTTTCTTTTTCATCAAACTGATGACTGGCTTATCAATTTTGTTAATTCCTTCAAAGAAGCAGCTTCTGGGCTCTTTGATCTGTTCTCCTATTTTGGTTTGTTTGTTTGTTTGTTTGTTTGAGGTTGTTTTTGTTTTTGTTTTGTTTGACTTTTGGTTTCCATAGCATTAATTTCCGCTCTAATCATTGTTATTTCCTGTCTTCTGAATGTTTAGCGTTTCATAGGGTGTTCTATTCACAGCCTCTTAAGGCGTAAGGTGAGGTTGTGTCTCTGAAATCTTTCTTTCTCCTTTAGGAAGACCTGACTTGCTAGATAGGTCCTCTTATTACCGACTCTGGTGCGTCCCAGAGGTTTTGGGTTGTGGTGTTATCACTGACTTCCATATACGTTTTCAATAACTTGCATATACTTTTTATACCCTCTTTAAACCCTTGGTTTGCCCTTTCATTCTTTAGTAGGATGTTCTTCAGTCTCCCAGTGTTTGTTACCTTTCCAAGTTGTTTCTTGTAGTTGATTTCGAGTCTCGTAGTGTTGTGGTCTGAAAATATGCACGGTGTGACCTCGATCTCTTTGAACTTCCTTAGGGTTGACTACTTTCCCCAGGATATGATCTATAGAGGAGAATATTCCATGAGCACTGGAGAAGAACGTATATTCTGCTGCTTTATGATGAAATGTTCTGAAGATCTCTGTGAAGCCCATCTTGTCCAGTGTGTCATTCCAAGCCCCCGTTTGCTTGTGGATTTTTTGTTTAGATGATCTGTCTATTGCAGCGAGTGGGGTGTTGAAGTCTCCCCCTCTGATGGCATGACTAAGAATGAGGTTCCTTATGTTTGTGATTAATTGATTTGTGTATTTGGTTGCTCTCAAATACGCCACATAAATGTTTTCAATTGCTAGGTCTTCTTGGTGGATAGACCCCTTGAGTATGACATCATGCCCTTGTGCATCACTTGACACAGTCTTTACATTAAAGTCTAGAGTGTCTCATAGAAGTATGGCTGCTTTGGCTTTGTTTTGTTGACGGTTAGCATGACAGATGATTCTCCATCCTCTTATTTTCACTCTGAACTTGTGTTTACAACTAAAGTGGGTGTCTTGTAAACAGCATATCGATGGCGCTTGTTCTCTCATCCATTCTGTTCCCCTATGTCTTTTGATTGGAGCATTGACTCCACTGACATTTATTTTTTAAAACATTTTTTTCAACGTTTATTTATTTTTGGGACAGAGAGAGACAGAGCATGAACAGGGGAGGGGCAGAGAGAGAGGGAGACACAGAATCGGAAACAGGCTCCAGGCTCTGAGCCATCAGCCCAGAGCCCGACGCGGGGCTCGAACTCACGGACCGCGAGATCGTGACCTGGCTGAAGTCGGACGCTTAACCGACTGGGCCACCCAGGCGCCCCTCCACTGACATTTAAAGTGAGTACTGAAAGATATGAATTTATCGCCATTATCTTCTTTGAAGAGTTGGAGAAAAAAAATCTATATATCTTTATATCTATATCTACATCTACATATATATATATTTATATATCTCTATATATCTAATTATATATTTCTATCTATAAATATAAATAAATAAAAATAAATAAAAATATAATTATAAGTATACATATACATATACATACACATATACATAGAGAGATGATGGATGATGATAGGTAGATAGATAGATAGAGAAATAGATAGATAGATAGATAGATAGATAGATAGATAGATAGATAGATAGATAGATAGATAGATGATAGATAGATAGATAGATAGATAGATAGATAGATAGATAGATAGATAGATAGATAGATAGATAGATGATAGACAGATAGATAATCATTTCTCCCCTCTTAGTGTCCCCCCTTAAAATAGCATGCAGGAGTGATTCAGCGGTCACAAACTCCTTTAAATTTTGTTTCTCTGGGAACCTTTTTCTCTCTCCTTCTATTTTGAATGACAGTCTTGCTGGATAAAGAATTCTTGGCTGCGTAAGTTTCTAATTCAGCACTTTGAACAAATCCTACCCCTCCCTTCAGGCCTGCCAAGTTTCTCTGGCCAGGTCTGCTGCAAACCTGATCTATCTTCTCTTGTAGTTTAGGGACTTGTTTTCCCTTGCTGCCTTCATGATTCTCTGCCTGAGTACTTTGTGAGCTTGAATATGATATGCCTTGCTGCCTTGCTGAGGTTCAGTTTTTGTTGAATCTAATGGGGGTCCTTGGTGCTTCCTGGATTTTGATGGCTGTGTCTTTCCCCAGGTTAGCAAAAATTTCCACTATGATTTGCTCACATACCCCTGCTACCCCTATTTCTCTCTCTCCCTCTTCGGGACCCCTATGATTCTGATGATGTTCCTTCTGCATGAGTCACTGATTTCTCTAATTGCTCAACCGTGCTCTTTTCCTTAATCTCCCTCGATTTTCCTGCTTCCATATTCTCCATCAGTTTGTCCTCCGTATCGCTGATTCTCTGTTTTGTCTCATACATCCTTGACACCGCTGCATCCATCCGTCATTGCAGCTCAGTTATATCATTTTTAATTTCATTCTGGCCAGCTTTTACTTCATGTTTTCTCTGCACAAAGGGACTCTAATCTACATTGGACCGCAGCTAGTATTCTTATCATCGTGCTTCTACATGCTGCTTCAGTCATCTTGCTTGTATCTGTCTTGGTTGAATCCCTGGCTCTCGTTGCTTCATGCTCTTTCTCTCTGGGTGAATTCCTTCCTTTCATCATTTTGAAGGGAGAAAAGGAACTCATGAGGTAGAAAATGCAAATGAACTATTCAAAGTATAAAATGTTAAAAGTAAAAAATTAAAAACACACACGTAAAAAAGGGAATGAATGATGCTAGATTCTAGGCATGTTTCATCTGGGTGTTGAAAGGGGTTTGACACGAGAGAAAAAAAAGCGGGAGTGGAGAAAAATTTAGAAAGTAAAAAATATTACAAAGGGAAATGTTGTGAGAATTTGAAAAATCAAAACACTGAAATAGACTAAAAGGAGAATATGGGAGTAAAATAGAATTTGTGAATATAGACACGAAAGGAAAGAATAATGTAGAAGCATATTAAAGAAAATTAGTAAAATTTCCACCTGTGCAGTCTCCTTCGCCTCTCCGGGCACAGAAGCACCTCCCTTCCTGAGCCTCCTCGCTCTCCAAGTTCACTTCTCCATGCCAGGTACCTGTTGAAGTCTGTGGTTCAGGATATGCAGATTGCTGTGCTAATCCTCCCGTCAGTTTCCTGGGTGGGTAGGATGGTTTAGTGTTGGTCTGGCTGTATTTCATGCACACGAGACACTTAAGAAACTTCCATGCTGTCTGCCATCTTGGCTCCTCCCCAGGGAGGTGAGATCTGTAGCACCAGTTCTCCGATATGAGATATCCCACAGGACAGTTGTGGTCGATGACAAAGCGGAAAAGGACATGGGCCAAACAGGGAGGCCACCCTGGAGGGGGAGGCAGAGAACTGGCTCCAGACCCGGGAAGGGGAGGGAGGGGCTCAAATGCTGGAGCCACGCCCACTTCCCTTCCTGCTGATTGTTCCTGAACAGCAGCCAACTGTCTGGGTCTGGTCTGGAGATCCTTCACCCCAAGGACCCACGGTCAAAAAGTTCACTGCCCTGCCTCTGCCCCACCTCCACCACAGCCACAGCCACAGCCACTGCAGTGTGCGGAGGCCCACGGGGCCATGGGCGTGCCTCCCAAATGCTGGTGGGCTCCAGAAGGAGGCAGCAGGCATTTAAAAACCTTGGGCCTCGACGCTCCACCTGCTGGGCCAGACTATCTGGAGCCTCATGCCTCAAGTTCCCACTCTTTGTGCTCTATGGCCCTCCTAGCCTGAGGATGGGCTAGGGCCCCAAAGCAAATGAGTCATGTTCTGGAAAACGCGGAGATTCCTGAGAATACCGGGCCTCCATTCTGCTGGAAGAGGGCGTTCGAGAGTCCAGGAATCGTGGCCACACCCCTGTCTCAGTCCCAGACAATTTCCCCCATTCATACACATGAATACACACAGGCACAGGCAAACACACACACACTCCTCCTCTGTGGCTATCTCTAGTTGTGACTTACTCTCCTTCCTCTGCCTCCTTCCATGTCCCTCTGGTCTCTGTCTGTCTCTGAGTCCCTGTGATCATTTTTTCTAGGGAACGCTTCCTCCCTCCCCCACCTCCATCTCTTTCTGTGTCTCTGTCCTGTCCCTGGGCAGTCTCATTGCATCTGGGTTTCCGTGTGCTGTGCATGCCCATATGGACATAGTAGGCTGCTGATGGACAGGGCTGCAAGGGAACACACAAAGGGACGCGTAAGTAACAGGGGTCAGAGCACATCCAGACCTCCTAAGCCGTGACTGCCTCCAGGCAGCCCACACAAACTGGATATACATGTGAACTATGAAAGGTCAGTCCCTTGGCCTTTGCCCTGTAGGTTGCAGCCAGCTGGGAGGTACTGAAACCCAAGGGACTCCCCAGTGTTTAGAGGGTGTGAAGAAAGGGCAGGGGCCGAGGAGGCTGGGAACCTAGTCGTGGCTGGTGTTTCTCCACATGCCATGTTCCAGTGCCATTGGTACTGGAAGGTTGGTATCAGTTGTGGCTCCCTTTCCTCGGCATCTCAACGCAAGCTCCCGTGACCCAATGGAAGTCCTGAATCTGCCCTAGTTTTCAGCCAGGTTTGGGCCCCAGGACAAATGCGTGTGGGGTGTGAGGAGGGAAAGCAAGTGTGGGTCGTGGGGAGGAGCTAGCCTCGTGAGTGGGATGTGGCAGAGGGCATGCGTGAGTGCAGAGGTCCAGTAGAGTGTCTGTGAGTGTATTGTGGCTGGCGCCTGTGAGTACTTTTGCCTGAGACCTAGCGTTTGTGCTGGCAGCGTGTGCGTGTCTGTGTCCACGTGCCGCGTGGCCGTGCATCTTTGTGCCTGAGTGAGTGTGTGTAGGCCGTTGGCAAGTGAAGGAAAGAGACTGGGGGCTTTCCTGACTTGGTGGGTAAGGGGGAGGCTCAAGTGCCCAAGTCCAGCGAGTGTAATCCCTTCGCTCCTGGGATCGACACGGAGCTACCTGATCACCTTTCATGACGGGAGGAAAGCCTGGACTTTGCCTGGGTCCGCTCGTCTTGTGTTGCCTTGGCCAGGGGCAAGTTGGGGTTGGGCCTTCCATGGTCCAGCGGAGGAGGAACAACGTTCCCTGCAAGGAAGCGGGGATTAGTGGAGGGAGGCAGCAGATAGCATGAGTAAGTCTGGACCTGCTCCTGGACCGGCCTAGGGGGATCATCGCAAGGTCTTGTGGTCCCAGCCAGGGTATGGGTCTCGGTGAACGTCCTCCTGGATGACCCTGCAGAGACAGGCCTGGCTGGTCTAGGGCCCCTTGCGAAGTTGGGGCCCGGCCCCTAGGCCCCAATATTGTGGTAGGTGTTGTTCAAACTGAAAGGCATTGCCTTCTTGTCCCAGGCAGTCCCTCCACCTGGGACCCAGATTTGCTCCCACGTTCCTGCCACGGGGTCTCCCAGCGATGCATGGGAGTTTGACAGGCCCCATTTCTCTGGAGGGAGTGAGTTGCATAGGTCAGGTGCACCAGGCTCTGGGTCTGCTTTCCTGTCTTGCCCACCCCCTACATCCTCTGCTGAGGGCAGCTTGAGGGCTCACCACTGGACCTGTTCGTCTCCCTTTCTGGGTAAATGTTTGCCTCTCTGTCTGTCACAGTGGCCACCCCCTCTCAGCCCCCTACCACCTGTTCAGCCTCTCCCCATCCACCTGCGTTTCTATGCTTTGCTGTCACCTGAAGCTGTGGTGTGCTGCCTCATATATCACAGCCACCCTGGAGCATTTCTGTACCCCGTACGTATCCTGACATGGTCCAGCGAGTCTGGAGGAACCTCTTCTGTGTCACAGAAGCAACATGTTGGCCAGAGGTCCCGGCACACCAATTTGGCAATCCTAGAATCCCCCGCCTGCCTGGCAGCCTCCTGGTCCCCTAAAGAGGGAGGGGAACACTTCATTCCACCAAAGGGAAAAGGCAATGCATGAGTGTGTTGCCTGGCCAGGCAATGCATCTCGAGCCTCCAATCCTGCAGTGTCTCTGTGGTGTGTGTGTGTGTAGCTGCTGCTGTCTGAAGGAGACAGGCAGGGAGTCCACATCACCACTGCCCTGACACGGAGGGAGACCACATCACTGCCCTCGCTTCACACCTTCTGCAGCTTATTGGTTCCCCAAACTGGTAACGTGGCTTCGTGTAGACCCTGGGGTGTGTCCCTGACTTGGGTCCCAAAGCTACATCCCCCAACCCCCTGATACCTTTCAGAGGCCCTTGAAATCATGCTGTCTGTGGCACAGGGGGACAGTGTTTTGAGTCAGCGCCCACGCTCAAGGCAGCCTGCCGCCTAAGTGAGTGGTAAAGGAAATGGGACCAGGATGAACAGACATACAGCCAACGAAGACCTGGGGAGGGTCCCTGTGAGAAGATGGCCAAGCACTGTGGGAGGAAGGGGACCGCTGTCCGTGAGACAGGCACAAGCTCCAGGAGTCCCAGGTCCCATGGTCATGGGTCTTTCCTGTGCACGGCCACACACGGGAGGAATGGGCAGCCGATCATGAGGGGGGCGGTGTGTGCGTGCCAGCGTGTCACTTTCCAGGCAACGGGGACAAACGGCAAGAGCAGCGTGCATGCTACGCAGCCTCCCCTAGTGTGGCGTCCTCCCCACGTCACACACCTCTTGTCACCGACCTTCCCGAGCCAGCGCACTGCTAGACTGCTGTCATGGCATACATGTCTCCTTGGAGCAAGGATGGACGTAGAGAGTATGCAAAGGAGGCTGAGCAGATGGAAAACCAGGGGGCACAGACAGCAGGCGCACAGCTGAAATGCTTCTCCCAGACAGCCAGGGTGATCCGCTCAGTGGAGTTGTTGGACTAGTGGCATAATGAACAAAGGTGGCAGTGTAAATGGGAAAAGCATGGAGGTCCCCTTTACCCGTGTGTGTAGAGCCGCGTGCCCAAAGCACCGTGGAATGCAAAGGTCACTTTCGCATGCCCAGAAGCCAAACAGGACACCCAGAGGGCACGCAGGGCCTGCTGCAAGCCCCCGGGAGGAGTTGCACTGCATGGGGCCCAGAGCCTTCCTGACTAGGCAACAGAAGCGCCCCAGTTTCCGGGTGACCTAGGGGCGGGACCGCCGAAGCCACGCACACCACCCTCCCTATGATTGGTCCTGAAGGCAGTGAAGCAGCCTGGGCGTGGCTTGGAGTTCCCTCAGCCTCAAAGCCACAGGCGCACCTCTCACCACAAAGGTCTCCTAGGCGGCAGCAGCATAGCGCTAGCCACCGCGAGGCATCCTGGGTACAGCACCATGCGCATGCGACCCCTCGACGTTTGGGCTCTGGGAGGAAGGGGGGAGCGAGTTGCCAGACATTGCCCTCAGGTCTCCACTGACTGGGTCTGGGGAGGGGGCCGTGCTCTCACCTCCCGCTTCGTCGTCGATAGCAGCCACAGTTCGTGTCTCGGGCCGGGGCCGCATGATGCGCAACTCATGTTTCCGAAACATTGGGGATGCCCGGTGTCCCTATGCCGCCTTCGACCAGGAAGGGGGCGGTCGAGAGACGAGGGCCCGTGGGGACAGTGGGTCTCCGGCAGGGCCGGAGGTGCCGCAGGCCGAAGGCTTGCAGGCCACCAGCGAACAGCCTGTGCAGGAAGGCCAGGCCCGACCCGAGGGGCAGGTGGGCGGCCCCAGTGAGATATCAGTGCTGCTGGGGCATGGCATAGTGGCGGTGGAGGCGCTGTGGGGTCTGGTGTAGAAGGAGGTTGAGGTGGCGGCCGCGGAAGAGGACGCGCCTGGGGAAGAGGGGCATGACCAGAGGAAGAAGGGGGAGGAGGACGAGGAGCAGGAGCCAGGGAAGGAGAAGGTCCAGGTTCACAAGGAGGAGGACGTGAAGGACGAGGGGGAGCAGCAGGAATAGAAGAGCAGAAGGAGGAGGAGGAGGAGGAAGAAGAGGGGGAGAGGCAGCAGGAGTAAAATAATAGAAGGAGGAGGAGAAGCAGAAGCCCAAGCAGAAGAAGGAAGAGCGGAAGGAGGAGGAGTTGGCGGAAATGGAAGGGGAGGAGCAGGAGCAACGGGGTATACAAGAGGGGGCAGTGGCGGCGGCGGTGGCGGCGGTGGCAGGGGAAGAGGACCAGGAGGAGGAGCAGGAGGAGGAAAGGAAGGCGTGGGAGCCATTAAAGGGAGAGCCGAATTGCAAACCGAGGAGGAAGAGGAGCAGGAGAAGGGAGCACTGGAGGAGGAGCAGCAGGGTCAGGAGGAGGTGGAAGGAAAGGAGGACAAGGAGGAGCGGGAGGAGGTGGAACAGAAGCCGAGTGAGCAGGAAGGTCGATGGGTGGAAGAAGCCCAGCATCTGCAGGTGAAGCAGGATAAGAAGAGGCAGGTCGAGACAGGCCCCAGTCATTGCCCTTCCCCACTGGAGGCTCTGGAGGCCCTTCAGATAGAGCTACAGCCCGTGAATAAACAAGCCAGCTGGGAGCACGCTCGACTCAAACTCAGGATGTGGCAGAGGCGGCGGCATCATCTGGAACAGAGAAGTGCCCTTATCCAGGGCATCCGTGGTATCTGGGCCAAGGCTGTGTCCTTCCTGCTGCTGGTGGAGGGTCTAGAGGGGGCTGGGCTTGCACAAGAGGAAGGAAAGGGAGGTGACATTTAGAGGAACCCAGGACAGGGACTGGAGCTAAGCCACGCTCCAGTGGCCGGGAAGGTGCAAACATGATCCCATCCAGTGGTCCTGGCTCTGCAATGAGTGTGGGAGGAGGGCAGTGCTGGGGTGGTGGAGGCACCTGTGCTTTATGTCACACCTGGCACGGAAACAGCGCTGAGAGAGTGCGGAGTGGCGGTGGAGGTCGAGGCCAGGACTGGGAAATGACCGAGGGCTTCTTCCCATGCAAAGCCGCGTGGGGGCACGTTATGGGTCCCGCTAAGCATCTTGCTGCGGGGAAAGCGATGCGTATGCCCACTGCTCGGCGCGAGACTGGATGTGTGCTGTGTGGCTGTGTGGCTGTGTGGAAGTAAGCGTCCTCAGTGTCCTCATGAGCACACAAGTCTAGGCGTGGATACGGGCGTCTGGGCATGCACAGCCTCCTGTGCATGTCTAGCAGATCCCTGCGGAATCCTGAGACCCCGTGGGCCTGGATGCAGCCTGTGGGGAGGGCGTGAGTCCCTGGGGGAGGATGCCAGTGCCTGGGGGAGGACGCCAGGATGCGGTCCACACTGGTTCTCTGGGTCGAGGTCTCTCACGCCCAGCACCTGAAGGCTCTTTGACCTGCAGCAGTTTGTGAACCACCCTCAGATGTCAGCCCTGATTAGTAAGCACGATGAAAGCATGCTTCGCCACATGACCAATTTGAAGGTCGGGCTGGGAGTGGGAGGTGGTGTGGGTGGGTGGCTGTGTGGGTGGGGAAGGTGGTGGGGAGAAGTGGTGTGTTCCTTTCTCAGGGGAGGGCGGGTCTCCTGGAACAAGATTTCACATTTCTGCCCCACATTTCTACCACGGCAGGTGGAGCAACACAAGTTTCCCAGGGAATGCCGGAAGATCCTGCTGTTTTTTGGCAAGAACTCCTACTTCCAGAATGAAGTTGTTACGAAGGAGTAGGTCCTTGGCCTTGCTGGTAAGTGTCCACTGAATGCATGGGCGGCAGTGGGTGGAGGGTTGAATGTGATTAGTTCTCTGGCAGCTTCTCACATACTCGTCTTCCTGCAGGGTATAGGGCGTCTCATTCCAGTCCCATCCAGTGGTACCCAAGGTACAGACAGGAGGCCTACAGACGCAGGCATGACAACAGCAGCCTCAACTTCTTCACCTGGTTCTCTGACCACAGCTTTGCCGGCTCTAGCAGGATTGCTGAGGTGGGGCCCTGTAACAAGGAAGGGAGGTGATTTTCATGGGTTCCCCCACTGCGTGGGATAGCTACCTGAGGCCTGGCCTGTCTCCCCTACCAGATAATCATAGAGGATATTTGGCGCAATCCCCTGATGTATTTCAAGATGAAGGAGGCCCCAGGAGAGAGAACTGAGAGGGAAAGAGGTGAGCAGCCAAGGGTGTGGGCACTGAAATGTGTGCCGTGGGGCCCATGGCACAATTCTCTTCTGCATGGAGGCACCGAGACTCACAGTGGCACAGAAGGTGACACCAGGTCAAAAGGACATCGGCCTGAGACAGGGAGTCTTAAGAAGTAACGTGTCAAAGAGGCTTTGCCCCTTTGGGGAGGCTGAAGGTGGGCAGTGGGCTAGACAACAAGAATGAGCAAATCGGGACATCCAAAGCTGGCTCATGAGTTAGCGTGGTGACAACTGTCATTCCAGGACCATGAACCCCACCCTCAGGCGTCCTACCACCATCCCACATGTTGTCTGGCTTCTGGAGCCACTTGTCAGCTTTGGCACAGCTTATCACACCCTCCCATTCTACTTTCCGTTTGGAAACATGCAAGCAACCTTAAACAGGGCCAAGATAAGACTCTCACCTGTCCTGTGTGTGTGTGTGTGGGGGGGGGGGGTTGTGTCTGTGTGTCTCTGTCTGTGTGTACCCTTATATCCCAGGGATATGCACAATCTTGAGAAGACTATAAGGAGCATCGCACTTCATGGACCCTAGTGGAAAGCCTCCGACGCTCACCGATGGTCCACAAGATTCTCCTGCCCACGAAATAAGGACAAGGCTCGTGGTGACACGTGGCACAGGGTGGGGTTCCAGTACATTTCAAGAAATATAGAATGGGTGATAAACAGCATGAAGTCTTTGTGTGTGTTTTCGGCTCAGGTACGCTCTCGGGCGTGTCCATGTATACATGCGACTGTCCAGAGGTGTAAGTGTTCTCTGCCTGCACATTGGAGTTCCAAGAAAGGGCGGGACGTAGGACATTGTCTTTAGGGATGGGTCACACATTGGGATTGCATGAGAGGTCAGTAAGATTGAACCAATGGAGAGTTGAGTGAGGGAGGACAGGGCACAAACCTGAGAGAAAGGCCAGCACCCAGGTTCATATCTTTCCGGTGAAAATGAGGAAATTCAAGGAAATGGAGAGGCCAGCACAGGCCAGGGATGTCCAATACTCAGGGTTTGATGATGTCCATGATGGTGCCCCCAGAATCCCGCATGGTGACATCCTCAGTCATGTTGACTGAACCGCCACACACAGGAATTCTGCATGGTCTCTGCATGGTTCAGCAAACATGAATCAGACTCCCAGGTAGGAAGTAATGGACAAATGAGGGAACAGAACACACAGGAGGCACACAGAAACGAGACACACGCTGGCAGGGTAAGTCTCTCCCAGCCAGGAACATGCCACATGGCAAAGGAGGAAGTGGGAAAACATTGCTAGACCACCTTTCACACTTTACGCCTGCATCTGAAACGTGCAAGCCAGTGACGTTTGAGCCCCTAGGGTACAAAGGGTTTGAAAACAGAAGAACGGAAAATAGATGTGTGACTTAATGGTCACAGCAAGGCAGCTGCATTTGGGGACATTAACTGGCTGGCAGTGAGTGCATGGCCAATCCTCTGACGAAGGTCCTATGGGCACGGAAGGATTTCTGGCTCCGGGAACATATAAGAGAACACGCAGAAGCCCCTCCACCTGACAGCAGGACAGCAATTGGATCTGTCAGTGGAAGAAAGGGGTTGAATTCAGAGGGAAACACACTCAAGCGCAGAAGCATACACCAAAGACAAGACAGGCCATCAGAGCCACAGCTGACACAACACGCAGGTGTGCAGAAACGAAGGCGGTTACACGGGTACACCTGTGCCCACTTGGGCCAGGCAAGCAGGCATCACCAGAGAGGCGTTGGCACAGGCAAAGCCAGGAAAGGACACAGACACGCCAGGGCTCACTCAGGGAGACAGAGGAGCACAGGCAATGCAAGACATTTCCTGTACACAGAGAACAGCAGGACGGTCCCAACAGGCCAATGAGAGACGGGTGTGCTTCAGAGATAGGGAAGTCAGAAGGCTCCTGAATTGCAGAGGGTGTCCCCTGTCGAGGGACAGCACTCTGGAGCCCACACACGCTGGTGTTGTGGTGGAAGAGGCCGCTAGGCAGCACATACAGTTGTGCAGGGGGTTTAGCAACTCCTGGACCCTGGGGCTCCCCAGGGAGTGCTGCGGCTACGGGAGGACACCCGGGGCTGCAGGGTGTGCATCCTGAGGGCTGTAATCCCTCGGACACAGAGCACCCAGGCCTCTGACCACGGTCCCTGGACACAAGTGTCCACACTTGAGGGTTTGGCTCTGGGAGCCGTGAGGGCATTCCACACCCACACCTTGCCCGTACATTCTCTTTGGGACAGGCCGGGGGGAAAAGTCACCTGGCCCCTCAGCAGGTATTGGCGGGAGATATGAACATGTGGGGGACCCTGTCTTCCCCTTTCCAGTAAAGTGTTCCTGCTCGGCAAGACCTATCAAGTAACGGCCTGCTTGTGCAGAAAGATGCCCCAAAGGGCCCAGCATCATGACCACTGAGGCCGTATTCCCACTGCAGAATCATGGGCCATACTTTCTTTGGATGTTCATACCCAAAGACATGGGCCAGCACAGGGAGCTCTTCCAGGGTACCCCGACGTTTACACATCAAGCAGCTGAGAAGACGTGCTTCTCCAGCCAGTGTGCAGACAGCAGCGAGAAAAAGACCTGCCATCCCTTCTAGAGAGTGCGACAGCCTCCGCCCTGGAAGAGGTAAGGCTTGGGCGTACAAATCCGGACTCCACAGCGTGCTGACACCCCGCTGACCATGTTGTCTGCATATTGGTAGGGGCAAGAAGCCTCCATGCATTGGGACTGCCAAAGCCTTCTCTGGAATAGAGCCACTGCAGGGAAGACTCTTGTGCTTCAGATTACTGCAGTGGGGATCCTGGCGGGCTTGGGCAGCTTGGGAGACAGGAAGATTAGTGTGGGGATATCAGTCTCAGGCACGCTGTACTAGGGCCGTGTAACTTGGGGATAGAGAAGAGCCTGCGATGGACAGGGCTGAACTCTGTCTACTGCACTGCTAGCACGGTGGAGATTTGTCCCATCCCTAGCACAGACATCTCTGGCAAGCAGCCATCTGCTGTGGAAGGAGTACCCCAGTACTCACCTCTTCCTAGGTGAGGCTCATCCCAGTCCTTTCTAAGCTCCAGGCCTGCACAGGACCTCTGCACAGAATGCTAAGGCTGCACAAGTCCATCGTTCCCTATGTGGCCGAGGCAGCCTTTGTCCAGACACTCAGGCCAAGGAACGCAGGCCGCCTGGGACGAGGCGACCTCCCTGAGGGCCTGCTGGTGTTTGCCCTTGGGAGTCTTCTCACAAGTCTCACGTGGGGTGTGGGACACGTGGCATAAGCCTTTGGACCCAGAGGAAGAACTGCACCCGACTCATCACGGCTGATGATGAGAGGGCAGCGGGCACATGGGAGAGGATGACATGTCCGTGGCCTTTGAGAGCCCCACCTCCCCGTGAACCTCCCCTATGTTGGCTTGCAATCTGGGCCACCCATTAGTAACCTGAGGTCATTTCAGAAACAGCGAAGTTCACACAAGGGCATCAGTACTAGGACTCCTTCAGGAGTCTTGTGGGTGTGAGTGTGTGATCAAATTGGTTGATGAAAAAATTAGGTATTTTGTTTTGTTCACAATTTTATTTTCAACATTCATTCTCAAATTTGTTATGCTTTATTATATGATTTCTTAAAAACTCCTTCAAAATATGATTTGATTTTCAATCTGGAACACCTCTTAAATTTTTATGTATTGAAAATTGGGATGACAAGTTTGAAGTCAATATTAAAAAGCCTCTCAAATTCATTCCATCTGACAATATTGCCCAAATTGTTGATATTTTATTTGATTTTAAAATGTCTCAACTTATCTTTTTAAAAGTTATTTATTTTGAAAGAGAGAGAGATAAAGAGACATCAAGAGAGAGAGAGAGAGGGAGAGTTCAGAGGAGGGGCACAGAGATGGTGAGATAGAATCTCAATCGTGAATTAGTAAACCAAAAGCTCTGAAGAAACAAAAGCCCAGGACCAGATCAATTCTACTATAAACTTAAAGAAGAGTTACTCCCTGTTCTTCTCAAAGGAATTTCAACTTCATTCTATGAGACCAGCATTAACTTGATATCAAAATCTGAAAACTAGTCCACTAAGGAAAGAAGGACAAGCCCATATGTTTAATGAACATAGATGCAAATATTCTCAAGAAAATACTTGCACACTGACTCTAATAATACTTTATAAAAAAACGTATTCAGCAGAATTGAGGGAGATTTTTTCCTAGTTTGCAAGTATAGTCCAATATTCACAAATCAATTAACATGTTACACTACACCAATGAGATAAAGAAGAAGAGCCACATCATCATTTCAACAGATGCAGGAAAAGCATTTGAACAAGTACAACATGCATTCATGATAAACACCCTCGGCAAATTAGGTTTAGAGGAAAAATACCTCAACATAATAAAGGCCATCTATGAAAAACTCATAGCTAAAATCTTTTTCAATGGGGAAAACCTGAAAGCTTTTCCCATAAGCTTAGGAACAAGACTAGGATGTATACTCCCACCACTTTTTTATTCAGCACAGTACTAGAACTCCTAGCCACAGCAATTAGACACTAAAAAGAAGGAAAAGGCAATGGAATCAATAAAGAAGAAGAAAAATGTTCTCGATTTATTGAGGACATGATACTCTACTATAGAAAACCTGAAAGATTCCACGGACAAAAGTGTGAGAACTGAAGAACTAATTCAGTAAATTCATAGGGTACAATCAACATACAGAAATCTGTTGCATTTGTATACACTAATAATGAAGCTGCAGAAAGACAGATTAAGAAAACAATCCCATTTATAATTGGACCAAAAAAATAAGATATCTAGGGGTAAACATATACAAAGAGGTGGATAACCTATACTCTGAAACCTATTAAATAAGGTTGAAAGAAACTGAAGTCAACACCAAGAAATGGATAATTCCATGCTCATGGATAGAAGGGGCAAATAATGTTAAAATGTCTATGTTACCAAAGCGATCTACATATTTAATGTAACCCCGATGAAAACACCAATGGCATTTCTCACAGAACTAGAACAAACAGTCCTAAACTTTATATGGGACCACCAAAGTACCTGAAGAGCAAAGCAATCTTAAGCAAGCAAACAAACAAACAAACAAGCAAACAGACAGACAGACGAACAAAGAAACTCTGGAGGCATCACAAACTCCAGATATCAAGTTATACTACAAAGCTGTAGTTATCAAAACTGCATGGTGCTGGCACAAATTGGAACGTAGACCAAAGGAACAGAACAGAATACCTAGAAATAAACCCACAAGTATCTGCTCTATTCATCTTTGACAGAGCAAGAAAGCATATAAAATGGGAAAAAGGTATCCTCTTCAGCAAATGGTGTTGGAAAACTGAACAGAAATGTGCAAAAGAACGAAACTGGACCACTTTCTTACAAAACACATGAAAATAAATCCAAAATGGATTAGAGATAAAAATCCTAGAAGAGAACACAAGCAGTAATTTTTTGACATTAGCCAAAGAAACGTTTTCTAGGTATATCTCCTGATACAAAAGCAAAAATACAAAAACAAAAGCAAAATAAACTATTGGGATTGCATCCAAATAAAAAGCTTCTGCACAGCTAAGGAAAAACTCCAATAAAATGAAGGGCAACCTACAGAATGGGAGAAGCTATTTGCAAATGACATATCCAGTAATGGATTAGTATCCACTATATAAAGAACTTACAAAACTCAATACTGAAAAACGAAATTATCCAATTACAAAATGGGCAGAAGTCCTTAACAGACACTCCTGCATGAAGACATCCAGATGGCCAACAGACACTTGAAAAGATGTTTATCATCACTTACCATCAGGAAATTGCAAGTCAAAAGGACAATGAGATACCACCTCACACTCTTTGGAATAGCTAAAATCAGCAACACAATGAACAACAGGTGTTGATGAGGATTCGGAAAAAGAACTTTTGCACTGTTGATGGGAATGCAAACTGGTGCAGTCACTGTGGAAAACATAGTGGGTTCCTCAGAACGTGAAAACTACAACTGCAGCAATCACACTACTGTGTATTTACCCAAAGAATCCAGAAACGATAATTCAAAGAGAGAGAAGAACCCTGATAATTATGGCAGCATTATGGAACAGCCACGTGTCCATCAAATGATGAATGGATAAAGATTTAGTATGTATACATGATGTGGTATTATAATGTGGTATTATACACACATAATTATATGATGTGGTATATTCTGTATAATACCCACACACAGGGGAATAGTACTCAGCCACGTAAAATAATGAAATCTTGCCATCTGCAACAACATGAATGGAGCTAGAGAATATAATGCTAGGCAAAATAAGTCGGTCAGCGACAGATACCATATGACTTCATTCATATGTGAAATTTTAGAAACTAAATAAATGATCAAATGTTGGGGAAACAAAGTAATAGACAAATCAAGAAACATGCACTTCATTATAGATAACAACATCCTGGTTACCAGTGTGTGTGTGTGGGGGGGGTGCAGATGTAGTGAGTGAAATATGTGATGGGGATTAAGGAGTGCACTTGTTGCCATGAGTACTGGGTATTGTAAGGAATTGCTGAATCAGTATATTGTACATCTGAAACTAATATAACACTATATGTGAAAAAAAAAGAGGCATCCTTGTGGCTCAGTTGGTTGGCCATCCAACTTTGACTCAGGTCATGATCTCTCAGTTCGTGGGTTCAAGCCCTACATTGGGCTCACTGCTGTAGGCATCACGCCCACTTCAGATATGCTATTCCTCTCTCTCTGACCCTGCTTGCATTCTCTCAGAAAGAAATAAGATATTGTTTCAAAACCATAAAATATTTAAAAATAAATTCAGTTTATCAGAAAAAGAAAAAAAAAACATTTAGAGCACCTAATTAAGTTACTGGATTTTCTGATATTTTAGGTTTCAGGAAATTCATTTGTTTGAATATGTGTTATTATCTCTTTTTAGGTATTCTCTGTCCCGTCCTGTTTTCATGATGATGATGATGATGATGATAATAATAATAATAATAATAATAATAATAATAATAATAATAATAATAATAATAATAGCAATAATAATAGGATTCTATATAAGGGGTGTTTGCTATGTTCAGATATTGTTCTAAACTCTTTAGATGATCATTATATTCATCTCTTGGTCTTACATATATGAGAACGAAAGCACAAATCATTAAAAAAATCTGTGCCGATGATCACACACCTAGTACTGGTGAGACAGGATGTCAACTTGGGTGAGTTGACACTAGAGGACACTATTTCATGCCACCTCTCAGTTCCATCACATGCCACCTGTGTTGACCTTGGGAGCAGACAAGTTCCTTAACCTGTGAACTTCTTCAATTTGCTGATATGTAAAAGGAGGTTAATAGTAACCCCTCCCTCATAGGGCCCTAAGGAGAATGACAGGAAGTACTTGTGAAATGTTCAGAACCTCACCTGGTATGAGTAAGAACTAAGTAAGTGTTGGCAAAAAACATCTCAGCCAGGCTAGCTGGTCCCCAAGTCTTACTCATTTGCTCCAGTGTTAGAGTTATGGGGTTATGCTAGTTTTTCAAAGAAATGACTTGCATTGCTTTCATTCTCTTGCTGCTTTTTCTTAAACCAGTTGTAGTCATTTACATTGTCTCCAAAACATTCATTGTCTGTTTTATTGGCATGTGTACATAGGAGTTTTTAATAACCAAAAGCTCTATAATGTTACCATGTTTAACTTTAATAATTTGATTTCCTTGAATTTTCTGTTTACAAGAAAAAAAGTTTAATTTTAGTGACTTGGTAAATTGGTTAAGTTTTAAATTTCTTGGCTAAATACAACAATACAAGGAAATACAAGAAGTACAAGATATA
The DNA here is from genome assembly GCF_028749965.1 of Puma concolor. Classification (NCBI taxonomy): domain Eukaryota; kingdom Metazoa; phylum Chordata; class Mammalia; order Carnivora; family Felidae; genus Puma; species Puma concolor. Next base: position 261,551 of record NW_028240250.1, read on the forward strand.
CAAGGAAAACATGTAACACTTTCAAGTTGGGTCACATTTGTTCCCTCTCCAGTTGCTCTCTCAGGCTACTCTCACCTCGGGGGCTTCTCTTCTAAGACTGAAATTCTCTTGACTCTGTTTATCTCCTTCCAACAAGTGTCAATTATACATAACTGCGATGAAGGAAGGGAGATCAGATTTTTCATGAATCTTCCTGATGAAATTACATGAACCAGGCTCACAAGGTAATAATTTAGCATTCTCTCATACAAACAAGAAATAATTAGAAATATAGTCAGAGAATTGGCACCATTTACCATAACAGAAGTAAAAGGAGAAGGAGGTGGAAGGAAGGAAGGAAGGAAGGAAGGAAGGAAGGAAGGAAGGAAGGAAGGAAGGAAGGAAGGAAGGAAGGAAGGAAGGAAGGAGGGAGGGAGGGAGGGAGGGAGGGAGGGAGGGAGGGAGGGAGGGAGGGAGGGAAGGAAGGAAGGAAGGAAGGAAGGAAGGAAGGAAGGAAGGAAGGAAGGAAGGAAGGAAGGAAGGAAGGAAGGGAGGGAGGAAGGAAGGAAGGAAAGGAGGGAGGGAGGGAGGAAGGGAGGGAGGGAGGGAGGGAGGGAAGGAAGGAAGGAAGGAAGGAAGGAAGGAAGGAAGGAAGGAAGGAAGGAAGGAAGGAAGGAAGGAAGGAAGGAAGGAAGGAAGGAAGGAAGGAAGGAAGGAAGAGGAAGGAAGGAAGGAAGGAAGGGAGGAACTTAACAAGAAACATGAAGAAAGTATATAAATAAGCCTTTCAGAAAACTTTAAACCTATGTGAGAGATATTTAAAAAAAAAAAAAGCTTAAATATAAACATTCCTTGTTTTGGAATAGGAAAAGTTATTATTGTAAGAATGCCAACTATCTCTAAATTACTATGGAAATTTGTTGCAAGCCCAATAAAATATGGAATTTTTAAAATCAGATCAGCTGGTTCTAAGATTTTTGTATAAATATCAATATTCAAGCTGATCCAGAAATTTTTGCTGAAAAGGTAGCATATGAATTAGGCGACTTCTACCAGATAATAAATTATGTGATAAAGCAATTGTGGTTCAGCTGAATGAATGAAACGTCATAGAGAATCCAGAAGTAGGTTCAAAGCATATGCAAATTTAGTATATAACTAAGTGAACCTTTCAAAGCAAATGCATTGTTCGAATAATAGTAACAAAGATACTATTCATGAAGTTTCAATACTTTTCTTATAAATGTCTTAATTTGCATTATGTCATATTATTAATGTTATATGTTTTCTTATAAAAATGCATCTATAAAATCCTAGGAGAAAACAAGAAAGTTATTTTTCTTGTCTATTGGGAAAAGCCTTCTTAATATATACTGAGCATTTGTTGCTAAGAAATTTTAGGCACTTACGTATTTATTTATTTAATTATTGAATTTCCACACTGTGATAATGCCCATTTCACAAAAGAGAAAGCAAAGAACAAAAAAGGTAAGGGGACTTTGTTTGTTTCCCTATAGCTCAAGATGGAGTACCTAGATAGTTTTACTCTAGATCGTATGTTCTCAAACGTGATGATAACAACTGACATACACCAGAAAGAGCAGAAACAATGGCGGAGCCCAGTGGAAGGCCATGGGCTCAATCCCTCCTTGGCCTTAACAGGTCGGCAGTATCTGCCTGCACTTGTCCACAGGTGAGTCATTGTTAGCATAGGCATAAAAATGTCTTGGCATCATTACTTAACCTGTGAACAAGTGGCAGTATGGCCCTGGTTGCAGAGAAAGAAATTTTGCCTACCACCAGGAAGCGATGTGTGAGAGGCAGTCTTGTAAACTGGTAAATTAGTATGCTGTACCTGGCAGCACCTTAACCTGGAAATACAAAATTTCATTATACACAACCTATGCGTTTCCCCCTAAGAGTAAAACAAAACAAAACAAACAAACAAACAAACAAACAAACAACACAAAAGCCCAGGAGGCAAGCTTACCCCATACCTGCAAGGAGGATGGCTTCCCACATGTTGTTTAAGAAGTGTCTTTTATGTGGATCAAAGGAAACTATAACTTTCTTAGGTAAGATTTATGTGTCAAAGCATTCATTTTTGCCAACGCTCCAACACAGTCATCTGCAGAATCACTTTAAATCTTATCTCACTGCCTTCCCCAGTTTTATTACAAATGGAGAAGATATTTTTTTATGTAAGACAATCTATGACGTCCTAGGAGAAAATATGGGGGAATTATTCTTATAATCCAGAATGACAATGATCTTTCTAAAATAGGGGTGGACATTACACTCAGATGTAACGATAGTAGAGAAGGATCATTTTTATTATATTGAACATATATATTTTTTTAATTTTGTAAAGAAAAAACAGAACCAAAAAAAAAAAAAAAAAAGGAAAAGAAAAAATAAAGTGAGGTGCCTGGGTAGCTTGGTAGGTTAAGCGTCCAAATTCGACTCGGTCACGATCTCATGGTTTGTGGGCTTGAGCCCTGCATCTAGCTCTTTGCTGAAAGCTCAGAGTCAGGAGTCTGTTTCAGATTCTGTGTCTCCCTCTCTCTCTTCTCCTTCCCTGCTCGCACTCTCTCTCTCTCTCACAAATAAATAAACATTAAGTTAAAAAAATTAAAAAAATAAAATACAGACAAATGAAAATTAGTGGAAATATTTGCACCACCAATAGAAACACAGAAGACAAATTCCCATAATGCTTGTATTGCTTTTTTTTAAGCCACACTGTTAAACAAAACAAAAATCCAGTAGAAGAAATAGAGGTAAGAAAAAGGAAGTTCATCAGAAAACAAGCATAAATGACTTTTAAAAACTGTAAAGACGAACAACCACAATTTTAGAAAGCAATTGCAAATAAAAATGAAGTACTACTACTCTTCTATTGGACAAAAACATTGGTAATGCACACTATAGAAAACGGAAGAGGAAAGAGGCATTTCAGAAATGTAATTGGCGAAATGGTACCTCTACTTTGGAAGACAGTTTAACATGATAATGGTAAAAATAACAGTAATAACATTTATTGAGTATTTGGCATGTTGGACAGACACTGATCTATTTCACATATTTTAATTTAATTATTCCTCATAACAACCAAATGAAGTGCTTTATATTACTACCCATCTGAGAAATCAGAGGCACAAGAAGATTAAGACATGTGCTGTGAATGGAGTAGCTGAATTCAAACTCAGTACTAAAAATTCACTTTAAAATACCAAACTTGACAATATCCATAAAAACTCAACATATTTATACCTGTTATATGTACACCTTCATTGGGGTTAGGTTTTTCCCTACGACACAGAACAAGGAAGGACTATGGTTTTAACAGGGTAAAAGTGGATGTCTCTCCCAAATCAATGAACTTTGGAGGTATACAGCTCAAGTCTGATTGGGCAGCTGTATTCTATGAAGTGCATAGAAATCTAGTTCCTACCAGCTCTTGCTGGAAGAATCTCAGTTCACTTTCCATCCAAACGGTTTGGCCCTAGAGTTCATGATCCAAGGCAACATGTGAATGACATCAAAGAAAAAATAAAGGACACAAGGCCCACAGCTGTCTCAACTTTCTCAGAAGCTGCCACATGACACTTCCTCTTATATTGCTTTGGCTGCCAGGGAAGCTGGGGTATGTAGTCCTAATTCTGAGTGTCCGTAGGCACAGCTCAACGCTGGTAATAACCTGCAAGGGAAGGAGGTGGAGGAATGGATGTGGAAGAGGTTCTTTCTGTCCTACTGATACCACAATTCCAGTTCTAGGAAATTTCCCAAGATTTTTACATTACAAATCTTCCTTGATTTAGGATGGAGTCACCTCTAGATAAAACCAGTGTGAGTGGAAGTTATTCTAAGCCAAAAATGCATTTAACACGCGTAATGTGCTGAATATCATAGTTTAGTCTAGCCTCTATTATGTGTGTTCAGAATAGTTGCATGAGCTGAAATTATGAGACATCATCTAACACACAGCCTATGTTACATTAAAGTTTAACTGTCTCATGTATTTCAGTGAATACTGTGTTGAAAGCATAAACACAACGGTTGTGTGAGTACAGAATGGCTGTAAGCATATAGATTGTTCACCACCATGATCATGTGGTGGACTGGGAGCTGTGGCTGGCTGCTCTGCCAGGCATCACAGGAGAGGGTCGTATCGCCTCTCATTACCACTGGGAGAGGTCAAAAACTTAAATTTGAAGTACAATTTATCTTTGAAAACGTTTAATGTTTATTCAAGTTTTGGAGAGAAAGAGAGACAGAAAGAGTGCGAGCAGGGGAGGGACAGAGAGAGAGGCACACAGACACAGAATCTCAAGTCAGCCCCAGGATGCAAGTTGTCAGCATAGCCTGAGGCAGACTTGAACTCACGAGCCGTGAGATCTTGACATGAACTAAAGTCAGATGCTTACACCACTGAGCCAGCCAGGTGCTCTTCAAGGACAATTTCTAAACAATGCTATCATTTTCACACCATTGTAAGGTCCAATAACTAGAAGTCAAACAATATTAAGCCAGGGACTGCTAATCCTCCATTCATCCTTGCAGATATATTTTTGATCATCCTATGCCTGTCAGTAAGCTCACGTCCATGGACTGCATCGTTGAAGCTTTCTTGTCCTCTGGCTTCCATCCATAGTTGGCAGGTATACGAATAGGTAGCCAGAGAGCAAAAGAAAAGCAGTCATTATATGTACTCTGAACTCTGGAATTTTGGCAGTGGCTTATTCCTCAGTCTATGGCCACATCTCCTGTTAGGTGCCTTCTCTCCCAGCCGTGGGCTCATTGGCTTCTAGTAACACTTGTCCTTTCCTTGTCCCCTGGTGCCTGGGAGAGGTGACGTCTTCTCTTGCTCGTCCCCAAGGACTCAACCACTTAGTTTGGAGCCCGTTTTTCTCACCAGCACCTGTGTTCATAGTTTCTCCATTAAACTCTTTCCAGATAAGTTTTTCAAGGCACCACTCACACTCTGCTGGACTCTGGCAGGCAAACATATGTACAAGGACTTTCACGGCAGCATTGTTTTCTATAGTCGTAGACTACAAACAAATTAAATACACATAAACAAGGGACACATTAAATACCTCTAATGCAAACAGGGTAGGAAATACCATGAAGTATATTTAAAAAATAATGTCCCATTGGACCTGATACTTTAATTTTTAACAGGGCAAATCTCATGTCAAACCTTTTCACAATCACAAAAATCATGTACCTATAAAATAGAGAGGTGTAGATAATATCTTGCTACCAGCTATATATATATATATTTTTTTCATGTGAGATACGCATATTATATACTTTGAAATTCTGGAAAAAAACCCTACAAACTGTTAAAAGTGGTCTTCTTCTGGGGAAGAATAATGGAGTCCTAGTGAAGACATAGATTTACTTTCATTGAACAACTTGTTTTGCTACTATATGAATTTTTACCATGTGTATATTACCTTTAAAAAGCTCGTTAAAGGAAAAAAAAAAGGTTTCCTTAGGATACATATAGGGAAGTTTATGAATATGACAATAACACTCCTCTGATATTTCAATATTGCAGTTTGGATCCCAACTTCCTCCCCTCCCTACTCTGCCCCCCCTTTTCCTCTCCCTCCATACAGGGTCACTAAACTCTCTTTTCTCACACAGGACAGCACTTCCGGGACTACTGTGGTCCTTGCTGTGTGTTCCCCAAGTTGTCACGGCTCTCACTGCACTTGAGGTTCATCATGATCCAGAATCATCTTACATTATATAGTTCTTATAGCTAAGCTTTCAAGGCTTGGCTTTTTAGGAAATTAAACTACCTTTCATATTTCTTCAAAAAAATCTTACTCTCAGCTGACAACGCTTAGAATATGGTAAATTCTCCCACGATTGGCTAAAGGACTCTCCAGTTGAATTCAAATGCTCTAGTGTTACTCTGGATTGAATTCATAGGAACAAAAGTCTTTATTGACCCTTTGTCTTCGGACCCATTCCTTCCTTTATTTCTCAATTGAGCATCAATTTATTGAGTGTCTATTTTATTCCCAAACTGTAGGAGGTGCTAGAACTTAATGAATGGATAGTCCTGGTCCACAGAAATATTAAGTCCTATGGGAGACATGAAAGTGTAAGATGTGTTGGGGCACCTGGGTGGCTCAGTTGGTTAAGGGGCCGACTTCAGCTTGGGCCATTATCTCACAGCTTGTGAGTTCAAGATCCATGTAGGACTCTGTGCTGACAGCTGAGAGCTGGAGGCTGCTTCGGATTCTACACCTCCTTGTCTCTCTGCCTCTCACCCACTGATGCTCTGTCTCTCTCTCCTCCAAAAATAAAAATACATAAATAAATAAATAAATAAATAAATAAATAAATAAATAAATAAATAAATAAATAAATAAACATTAGGAAAAAAATTATGTGTAAGAGGTGTCAATTGAAGTGTGTATAGAGTTTGAGTCCGGGCATAGAAAGAGAGTGTTGGATCAGGATAAGTAACTAGAGCAACTTTCTAAGAGTATGATTGACGGTGGGTAGTAATAAAAGGTGAGTCGGGGTGCCCTAGGAAGACTCGTGAAAGGGACATCATGTAATCATTGGAAACAACGTAAATTAAAGCAGGAAAGCAGGACCCTTGAAGTAATGTATGACCTTTGATAGAAGATTATAATGGTGAGTTAAGCTGTCAGATAACATCATCAGTGTCATCATCACCCTGGAAAGAATCAAAAGGGAAGGGGAAAGGGATGAATTAAGAGTGTCTACTACATCACCAGACACATTAAAGATGCTCAATATCACTAATCAGAGAAACCTGAATCAAAACCACAAAGACGCAGCAATTCACACCTGACAGAATGCCTCGTATCAGCAAGACAAGAAATAACAAGTATTGGTGAGAAGGTAAGAGAAAAAGTAACACCAATGCACTCTTGGTGGGAATGTAAATAGGTGCAGCCACTCTAGGAAACAGAATGCAGGTTACTCAAAACATTAACTCAGAAATACTATGTCATCCAATAATTCCACTACTGGTATTTACCCAAAGAAAAGGTAAACCCCAATTTGAAAAGAGGCATGCACCCCTGTGTTTACTAAAGCATTATTTATGGTAGCCCAGATATGGAAGCATCCCAAGAGTCTGGCAACAGATGAATTCATAAAGAAATGTAGTGTCCATATAATGGAATATAATTTAATTTTTTAAAAAAAAGGAATAAAACCTTGCCGTTTGCAACAACATGTGTGAACCTAGAGGGTATTATGCTACGTGGGATTATTCCGATAAAAGGAAATACCATATAATTTCACTTTTATGTAGAAGCTAAAATACAAAACAGAAAAAGAAACAGACAGATTCTTCAATACAGAGGACAAACTTGGTTACAAGAGGAGAAGTGGGTGGGGTGTGTAATATAGGGAAAGGTGACTAAGAGTTACAAACTTCCTGTCATAAATTACATAACTTACAGAGATGAAAAGTACAGCACAGGAAATATAGTTGATATTATAACAACACGATATGGTGAAAAATGGTGACTACATTTACCACGGAGAGCACTGAATAATGTATAGAATTATCAAATCGCTATTTTATACACCTGAAACTAAAATAACACTGTATGTAATCTATACTTCAATAATAGAAAATTAAAAATGAAAAAAAAGAGCATCTATTACCGTTGTTATCTGGGAAATAAAAAAAATGAGAATAGGTTAGAGATTTCATAATTATTTTAGCCTGCCTTAAAATACGTATCAATTAAGATGCTGCATCTAAACATACCCATGGTGATGGGGAAGACATCTAGGTATAAAACATATTATAAATAGGTATAAATAGGTATAAATAGGGCATATTATACATGTATACATATTATACATGTAGGTATACATATTATACATATTATATGTATACATATATATGTATACATATTATACATCTAGGTATACATATGTATATGTATGTATACCTATGTATACATATGTATATATATGTATACCTATGTATACATATGTATATATATGTATACCTATCTATACATATGTATATATATGTATATATGTATACATATATATATGTATATGTATACATATATATGTATACATATTATACATCTAGGTATAAAACATATTATAAATAGGTATAAATAGGTATAAATAGGTATAAATAGGGCATATTAAGGAATTTGCTGATAGTTGATCATGAGGGAGTCTAAGGGCATGAACAATTGGCCCAGGACCAGTAAGAATGCAAAGGTGGGGGCAGGGTGTGGATAGGAAAGGTGTTTTCTCTCATGCTGCAGTGTGGGGGAACCACAGCTTGGAAGGCAGTGATGGAATAACTTTTGCATGTTACAAAGTCCACTCTAAGCGGAGTAGAGATATGAGCTCCATCATGAGGCTCCACTGATGCCAAGCAAAATACGGAGGGGTGCGGCATAGAGGAAATGTGGTTGCCATAGTATCCACAGAAGTGAGCTACTAATTGAATCATACTGGTGAGGAAATGAGAGGAATTACACTAGGATAAAGAATAACAAATGGAGAAGGAAATTTTGGGAACATGTGCTCGTTTGAGGTTCTTTGTGAGATGACGTCTTCACAAAGCGTAGGACACAGACAAGAATTGGAATGACTCAATGTCCAATTTTTACTTATACCCTCTCCCTATATTCAGTGTGATTTTACTCTACTATTTAATGCCTGAGCCTCTTGTCTCCTTCCTACTCCAACCTTGCCTAGTTAACCTACTCACTCTTTAAGGATTAGTTCAAGATACCAACCCATCTGAAAAGTCCCTTTCAACACTTCATCTCCTTCCTCTGAGGCTGAGTTACATGGATTTTCCCTTCACACTCTCCACATGCTCCATGCATCTTTGGACCATTACACCATAATATCTGTCTCCCCTACATGATTGTAAGCTCCTTGTGATTGTAAGCGCCTTGTGTTAGGGTCTACCCCCTCATCTCTAATGTCCCAAGCATATAGCACAGTGCTTCGTAGGACTCAGTTGGCTCTCAGTGATTGCCAAATGAGATAATGAATCTAGAGTGGGAATAGGAACATTCTTGTCTCTCATACTGCGGTTGGGGTTGAAAGTTGTGTTGAAAGGTGTCATTATGAGGTCTGAGTGAGAGTTTGAAGGTGTCTACAATCCACGTTCTATCTATGAGAAAAGAGCCATTTCCCAGGGAAAGGTGAAAAAGATAGGTTGAGGGAAATGATGGAGGTATGGAATAGCTTCTGTGGGGAGAAGACCGCTTAAGATTGGCAAGAAGCTCTGGGGGTATGTTGACATCCGCAACCATAAAATTAGAGTGAGTGACCCTAGTGACTGTGAGTCCCTGTAACAGTTCACTGGGCTGAGTGACACAGAGGATGGGCTGACAGGGTGGAGGACTCATCCAAGCTTCAAGGCCACCAAAGCAGATGCAGCAGAGGACGAGGACGCTCCAGCACAAAGTGACATACTGAGGTGTATACACTGCATTTGGTAGGGAAGTGGAGCCACAAGGGATGATATGCAGGGAAATGAGACGGAGGAAGGAGGGACCACAAGTCTCTATCGGGCTGAAGAAGAGAAGTTGTGAAGTCAAGTAGTAAGACACCTGGTTAGGGGAGGTTATCTTCTCAGATATTGGCACGTTGAGTTTGACATTCTAGCAAGAGACATCTGGATGATCATAGAGCTCAAATACCATCACGGAAGTTAGCTACTGGAGGAAAGTGACTCTTAAGGTTGTGGGAGCCAGAAAGTTTAAAGAACCCTGAAGCTACATTGCTAGAGCAATTTTACCAGGATTCTGAAATTGCCCACAACAGAGGTAGGAGCAACATGAGAAGAAAGAAGAGTAGGAAGGGACTCAAGAAGTTTCCATGAAGAAAAGGGTGGCACTCTGGGATTGAATAGATGGACTAAGGAGGTGAAGGCAGGAATTTCAGGGGAGTAGAAACATCATGGTCTGGAGGTGGTAACAAGGGGCCTGTAGATCACTATCCAGCCTCTTCCTTAATCCTGAAGGAATTTTCTCTCTACTGGAGCAATGTCTCCAACCTCTAGAACCTACACGGCATTTATCTTTGTTCCTCATTCTGGCATCTTGATTCTGTTTGCTGAGACATCTCTTAAATGGAGTCCCCAGTCTGATTCTTTTTTTTTTTTTCATGGGCATCACTACATGTCCCAGAATGTTATGACATCAAAACGAATATGGCCTGTTTTTCATTCCTTCATGTGACCAATGGGACCAAGTCTACTGGACGTAGACTGAGTTTCACTGCAAATGATGATGGACTCAACATGCTACTTTGCCCAAGAAATATACTTGTATATTAGATGATCCTCCCAGAAATAACAGTGTTACCCAACCCACCCAGCAGACTTGGCAAGTAAGGCAGCCTGCTAAGAACACATCAAAATGCAAACATGTTTTCTAGTGATGCATCTTTTAGCAGGTAGGCAGGTAGTCCAAAGCCAAAGAAGTAAATTATTTTCAGTTAGGGAATGAAAGGAAGGTAAACTGCCATAAAGGTATGTTAAACTGTTGGGAAAAAGGAGTAGAATATGAGTGTCATAAATTCACAATCATTCATACAGGACATCATATATATATTCCAGGAATTTTAAGATAGTAACATGTGGTTCATATGGTAGGGAAAGCTCCACTATTGCCACTCTCTTTATGCTCTGCCAATAACGTGGTCACCATGAAAGCTGCCTGACACCTACTAAAAAACGCAATTAATAACATATGATAATGGAGCGCCCATGAAATACCATGGTAGACATGTGTGGGCAGAGGTTAGGAAGCCCAGAACATGGTCCCTGTCCTTAAGAAACCTGAAACGTAAGGGAAAGTGAAGTGAAACCAATAAGAGTTAAAAACTGTGTTAAAATAACTGGTTGACTTCTAGTCAGCATCAAGAATCAGACATGTTATTTCTGTGAACATCGCCTCTGTGTTAGAGAGTTCTCTTGAGTTTTACACTGTTGCGAAAAACTGGCCTTTTCTGAGCCTTGGCAATTCCCAAACTTGTGCATTGTGACACAAGCCTGTCAGATCAGAGGCCTCCTTATATGCTGCTTCCTGCAGAATGAGCTGGCAGTTTTATCTGTCGTCCACACCACCTGGCTTAGCAAATTAGATCATATTAGGGCTATTGTCTCAGAGACAATAAGAGGCATCTGTAACTGAAAGAGACCATGATGATATCTTCTAAAGAGACTTTGAAGACTAGAAAGGTCAACAAGACGAGTATAACTATCATCAGTGGTTTTTTTTTTTTTAACCCGTCCTTCTCTTCCTCTGTTATACAGGCTACCCTTTAGTAAAATCTATAAAATCAACACATTTCTTTTATCTTGGCACAGAGTGTTGTGAGAAAGAGTAACTTACATTATGCAGCACATTTTTATGTACAAAATCCTTCTGCATACATGAACTCTTTTGGTCCTCAAAGCAAACACTATAGAAGTAAGAATTGTTGACACAATTTACAGAAGTTCATTTGGGGTTTCGGCTCCATTCACTCCACCACTACAGGTGAGGAAACAGTTACCTTTCCCACTCTCATGAGCAGGAGTTCCCCTCCTTATAGATCAGACAAGTCTTGTTCTAAATGTCACCCCTGTTTCGAGGCTCTGCCTATCCTACCTGCCAATTCTTTCTACTAATTCTCTCCATTCAATTCAATTCAATTCAATTCAATTCAATTCAATTCAATTCAATTCAATTCAATTCAGTTCAGTACATTCGATTCAATTCAACTCCATTCAATTAACTCAATTCAATTGGCAATTAACAAGGGCTACCCATAAGTCAAACTGCATACTAGGAACTGCAATGACCAAATTGACCCCCTCAAGGAGTGGCCAAATTATCTAGGGAGACAGGCACGCAAATTATTACAATATGGCAAAAAGTACAGTACAGGGCACTGCACATGTTACCACAAGAGTTCCAAGAATTGACTAATTAACTCTGCCTGGTGGGATTAAGTACGTAATGGTTGACGCAAAGTTGAAATATGATTGATGAGGGTAGAGAGGGCTTCTCAGGCAGATGCAAACTTACCTATGCCAAGGGAAAGAAGTGGGGAACCGCAGGACGTTCAATCTACTTCCTGCACATAGCAACATCCTATATAATTGGAGGAAAGCAGCACAAAACTTACTTGATGGCCACTGACAAAAGTGAGGTCAGAAGGCTACTTCCTCACACCCCTAGACCTCTAGTTCACAACTTCCTTCTCCGCAAACTTCCAACTGTTCCCAACCCTTCTTCACTCTGGTCTTATAACTTTGCCTATTACCGCACTGAGAAAACCAGGTCAGTGAAAAGACAATTTGCAAAATCACCTATCGCATCTACCATTCCATCTACATCTCTTTCCTTGTGCTCTGCTTTCACCAACATTCATATGAAGGATCTGTTCATTCCTCTCTGAGCCAATTATCTTTTGGACACTAGACCAAAGTCACTCTTGCCCTGTTAAGAACATTTCTGTCAGCAATTCTCCCCCACTCTGCCATATCATCATTTCCATCAGCAATATGGAAATTACAAAAATGCTTTTATTTCTCAAATTTTAGAAAGGAAAAGCAAAGCCCTTTCTTGACCCTGCTCCCTTCCCTTCCCACTGCTGCCTCACTTTTCTCCCTCATTTGGTCACAACGCTCCTTGAAAGAATTGCCTTACTCCCTGTCTACAGTCATTCTCCTCCAATTCTCTGTTGAATCCACTCCCATTCGGCTTTTCCCCGGTGCTACTGAAATGGTTCTCATCACATGTCAATGACATCCACTTTGCAAAACACAGTGAGTATTTATATTTTAATAATTTTTCAAGTGTATGTATTCATTTTGAAAGAAATGGAGAGTGAGCAGGGGAAGATATGAGACAGATGGAGGCATAGAGAGAATCCTAAGCAGACTCCACACCGTCAGCATGGAGCCCGACCTGGGGCTTGAACCCACAAACCATGAGATCATGACCTGAGGTGAAACCAAGAGTCAGACATTTAACCAAGTGACCCCCCCATGTGACCCTGATGATCATTTATTTGACCTCATCCTATTTGACTTGCCATCAGCACTTGACCAATTTGATACCTCCTTCCTTGAAACACATTCCTTACCAGGCTTCCTGGACTCGAGAGCCTCCTCATGTCTCGCCTATTCCTTCAGTGGCCACTGTGTCTAGTTTCCTTCGCTAGGTTTTCCACATCTTGCAGTACTTTAAGAGTTAGAGACCCCAGAGCCCAGTCCTTGCATGTCTTCTCTCTCATCCATTCTCACTCCCTAGCTGATCTCATGCGATCGCATACTAAGTAATCCAGCCTAGAGTCCACACTAAACTTCTTAGTTTAAACTCCAGATGCCTATATCTAACTACATTCACAAAAAGGCAGCGTGGATGTCTGAGAAGCATCTCAAAATCACCATGTTAAAAGAGCAAGTCCTGATGTTTCCCCTAAAACCCATCATCCCTAACAGACAACTTAAAATTACCACCAACATGTGGTCCAGCCCAAAAAAACAAATACAAAAACAAAAACGAGAACAAAAGAACAAAGAAACACAACAACAACAACAAAAAAAAACAAACTTGGTGTCATCTTTTATATCTGTTTTTCTCATACCTTATATTCGAACCACAAGCAATCCTATTTTATCCACATTTATAGTATACACATGATCATAATTTTCTCACTATGTGCCCTTTTTCCATCCTTATTCAGGATGGAAGTTATTTCAAGATTAGTATAGTAACCTCCTTATCTTGTTGCTGTTGTTGCTTGTATGCTTGCTTCCCACTCCATCCTGCTCCCCAGACAATAGTCAGAGTGATTTGTTTAACCTACAAATTAGGGTCCCCTGGGTGGCTCAGGTGGTTAGCCATCTGACTCTTGATTTTGGCTCAGGTCATGATCCAGAAATCATGATGTCATGGGGTCAGAACCTGCATTAGGATCTGTGCTAGGCATCAATTAGGCATGAAGCCTGTTTGAGATTTTCTCTCTCTCTCTCTCTCTCTCTCTCTCTCTCTCTCTGTCTCTCTCTCTCTCTCCCTCTAAACCCCTGTGGGCACTCTCATTAAATTAAATAGATAGATAGATAGATAGATAGATAGATAGATAGATAGATAGATAGATAGATAGATAGATAGATAGATAGATATATAGATAGATAGATAGATAAAACAAACTCAAATGTGAATTTGGTCAGACTACTCAACTGACTTTCCATCTCATCGAAAATAAAAGTCAAAGTCCTTATAATGACTTTCACATTCTTCATGATATGCACCCCACACATGCCCTCTCTGACTAAAGAAATAAATGAGTTAATGAGTGAATGGTTGGTAGAGAAGAGGAACATAAGATTAGATTAACCTTATAGAATTAATCAGATGATGAGCAACATTCTAACTAAGCCAAGAAGTGTCTTCAGGTTTATTTGAATACAATGGGTAGTCATCAACGTCATTCGGGCAAAATAACTATCTCCTGTTAACTGTTTCTAGGATCCAATTCATATGTCACCTTCTACATTAATCCTCACTCTTTACTAATCTCCCATTCCCACATGAAATCCATTCAAAGGAAACTTTGCTACTCCTTTAATGTGTCACATTTTCAATCTTCCATGTGTTGCTCTCTCTCTCCCTCTTTTTTTTTCTTGCCTGCAATGCCCTTCCTTACTCTGTTGATTTGAAATATGTCTTCTCTAGAAGACTCACTTCAAGTGACTCTCATTTTTTAAAGCACTCCCTGGGTGCCCTAGAGAATCATGTGTTTTCTTCTTTGCAATTCCATAGTACATTTATACACCTCTATTACAGATGTTATCAACTCAGTATAGTTAATTTGTTTACACAGTGGCAAATCCCTGGATACCAAGTCCATTATTAGTTCTAGGTAAGACCTCTGTTCTTTGTATACAGTGCCTACAACCTAGTCCGTGCTCAATGCATGCTTGATGAATGGAAACGAGGCAGGAGAATAGAATGAAAATTAGTAGAGGGAATATATAAGAGAAACCAGGAGAGTCAAATGTTATCAAAAACAAAAGAAGAGGTATTTTCAAGAGGTAAGGTGTGGTCCGTTCTTTAGAGTTTGGTGTTTGGTTTACTTGTGTTTGAAATAAGATACAGGTATCATCGCATTTACCAAGTAGGAGGTATGTGGAAATAAAATAGTCAAATTTCAGTAGCATATGGCAGAAATTACCTTATATCCAAGCAGTGACTTAATATGAGCAATTGTGTGTTCAAACCATCAGGAGAAGTGTTAGTTAAGTGGGGTGTACACTGCACTCCCAGAATCCAAAGACAACCCTGCAGAATTGTCTTGCCAGAATAACCCCAGCAGACTCACTGGTGTTCTGGGCCTAGGGTATCACTAGGTAAGAGTCAAGTGTCAGTAGGTTGGGTTCTTATCTGGAGAAATCTACTTCTGAGATTATTTGGGTTTCGGACAATTAAGTTCCTTGCAGTTATACAACTGAGGTCTTCATTTTCAGATTGTGGGATGGCCAGCCGGAGAAAACTCTCTGCTTTCTATGGGTTTATGATGCATGGGTTCATGATGATACTAGGTTGATCCAGAAAATCTCTCTGTATAATACAACACGACTATAGAAATGATCTCTCTTCATATTCATGGGTTGGCAGCTTTAAGGTATGGAAAGTTTGGGACTATTTTTTTTTTTTTTAGAATAATGTCTACCACATTCTGTTTAAAAAAAAAAAAAAAACAGCTGTAGAACCAATAGATAATACTTTTCACCTTCTCAATTAGTAAGATTCAACAGAGAAAAATTCTCTTTCTCATATATATATATAATATATATTATAATATACAATATATTTATATATATATTTATATTTATTTATATTTATATTAATACATTCATATAAAATATGAATGTATTAATATAAGTATATTTATATATTTATGAAAATTTATTTATTTATTTATTTATTTATGTATTTATATATTTATTTATGTATTTATATATTTATTTATGTATTTATTTATTTATTTATTTATTTATTTATTTATTTATTTATTTATTTATTTATTTATTTATTTATTTCTTATAAGAAATTGGCTCCCATAAATATGGATGCTGACAAGTCCCAAGATCTTCAGGATGTGTTGGCTAGGTGGAAACCCACGAGATCTGATGGCATTGTTCTTGTCCAATGGCTGGCAGGCTTGAATCTCAGGTAGAGCTGCTGTTTCAGTCTGAATCTAGGGAAGAGACCAATGACCCAGTTGAAAGACATTCAGGCAGGCAAGAGTAATTCCCTAGTATCCCTGGGAGAATCATCCTTATTGTATTCAGGTCTTCTCACTAATTACATAAGGCCCACTTACATTAGGAAAACAATCTGTTTTACTCACTGTACAGACTCAAGTATTTCCCATCACAAAACACCAGAAAAACATTTCACCAAGCATCTGGACCTCTGTGGCCCAGTAAAGTTGACACATGAAATTAACCATCATATCTTCCAAATGTCATGCAAGCACATGAAGCGGATGAACCTAAGCCCTATCAAGAACCCAAGCTACAGAGGCACCAGGCAGCTTGATAAGGTGCATTAGCACAGCGTCTTTCAAATATTTATCCCCAATCTACTGTAAGGAACACATATTTCGCCACAGCCCAGTATAAGCATACACATACACATACACATACATATAAATAAATGAAATAAACAACATTTCATGAATTATTGGTTATCCGTACTAAGGGTAAATGTACTTTTATATTTTCTTTTTGGTTCTATTTATTTTAATCCATTCTTCCCTTGAGCCACAGCTTCATGACCTTCCAAAAAACAAGGCATAATTAGTAAGGTGTACTGACTTTCAGGGTCAATCTTTGGGAAGTAATATTCCTTCAGTTATATGTTTCACAATGTCTGACATGCAATACTCTCTTTGTTAAGTTGAATTGACTACAGAAAATGGGCTTCCAATTCAGTCTTAAGACATACTAAGAAAATTCTGAATCCTTTTATCGGGATAGGACCATAACTATCGAACAAAATGAAACAACAGGTACCAAGAGATGCCCTTTGGATGTCTCCAACCCTATTCAGGAAGGCTAAGTTTACAAGCCCACTGAAACACAGGGGACCATTTCTTTCTTGGGGAAAATGAGCAACAACGGAATGTTCACGTGCAAAGAGCAGACAGGACTAATTATTACAAAGAGGTGTTGAAGCATGTAGAAATTTTCCACTTCTATGCCACTTATAATTAGTGCTTGTCTCCCTTGGATTATCATGTCAATGCATAAGGCACAGTTAGAAAACATTGTTACCCAACAATGGCAGCTCTCAGGTTTCATGTTTCTGTTATACACCCCCATAGGTTGAACTGTGTCTCTGCAATAGTGAAGGCCCTAGAGAAGAATTCACCCACTTTGCACCACTCACTCTCCCTGATTAAGCTGTTCTGCAGGGAAACGGCTTACTTTTTTAAATGCTTGCTTTTTGTTCCTTGATAAGCAGCAGACATATTTCTGAGTGCAGCATTTCTATTTAACTGTACTCATGCCCTAAAGAGATTCTAGGGATCAGCTCAGGGAGTCCACTTGAATTGATCTTCTTCATCTCTATTGCAACATTACTGGCAGACGTTCACAGTCAGATTTCATTCTGTCGTTCTGAGAGAAACGGAGGAATTTGGCTTTCTGAACCAAGACCACATTATGGAATTGTCTGCACTCAGTTGCAAAAGATTGTGAATGAGGAGGAGACGGGCATTATATGATCCAGGATGTGAGGTTGTAGGGTTAGCTTATGGTGGTTGTAACCAAACCTTAATATTGTGTGGAGACTAGACAACCTTGAAATCCCTATAATGTGATGGTCTGGGGACTCTTACCATATAGATTGTCAAAAATCTTGTTATATGTCCGATACAGAAGCAATAGAACTCATTCACTTAATATAGATTTAATGAGCATATACTATGTGGTATTTAGAGCTCTACTCTTGTAGGAGAAGTGAATAAAGTACTCCAAAGATGATCAACGGGGCTCAAACAGACTCTGGTCTCTAGCTTAGAGACCTCGCTTCTGGGTTCTTCTTCCTTTGTTTGGTGCATGTGCGAAAACCCCCACACATAAGGAAGCTGACGACTATAAATTACCCTCCCCACTTGACTCTATGCTCAGACGTTTGGTGAGCCAAACTCTCTGACCAAACTCTCTGAATGCCACTTGGTTTTTCCTCCAGTGTTCCAGCCTGGTTCGAAAACATACTAGATTGCTGTCCAGGAAATCCAACCGCACTGGCCCATTGTTGCCCCCGGTTTGGGAGAACGGCGAGGTGGTGGCAAAGCAAAGGCTCGAAAGGGAGAAAGTGCATGACCTGCCTGAATTTCCGCAGCCTACTTCTCCGTTGTCTTAGGCAGGTCCTGCTCCATGGAACTGGTAAGGCCGGGGCCCCGAAGTGTCAGGCATACCCAAAAGAGCGGAAGGGGGACATGATCAATCCCCAGAGGACTTAATAGGTGTACCAGGTAGAAAATTTTGTGGAAGGAAATGTAATGGACTCTGGTGTGTATGTGTGTGTGTGTGTGTGTTTGTGTGTGTGTGTGTGTGTGTGAGAGAGAGAGAGAGAGAGAGAGAGAGAGAGAGAGACAGAGAGAGAGACAGAGAGAGAGAGAGAGAGAGAGAGAGAGAGAGAGAGGATGTGCAGCTAAACCAGGGTTGCCAGTCGAGTTAGAGTTTGTGGCTTCATGGACGGACACCCTTAAGGACCCCAAAAGTCTGTGGAGTCTGAATGGGCTCCCCTGTGTCATTGTGAGAGTATAAAGTCAAGGGCGGTATCGGATCAGATTCCTTTCACAAGTCACAAAGCCGAGTCCACTATAGTCAAACCTCTCCTAAACTTTCCCTCAGGAATGCGACCAGAGGAGTATCTGAATAGTCCTCTCATCTGGCGGTATATCCTAACTTTGTCCGTCTTTGTGACACCAAATATGAGAAAGAAATTAATAATGGGATGAAAACAGAGTAAGCCTACGATTTTAGAGGTCGTGATCAAAAAATGTTAAAATGGGTTTTCAGGTTACCATGGGGTGACAACGACACCCAAGAAGTTAAGGAAATTTTGTGAACTAGAATGGCGCACATTCAATGTAGGATGGCCTCCAGAGGGGACGTTAGATGCTCAAATACTGCAGCAGCTTTGGCTAATAGACACTGGGAAACCAGGCCACCCTGATCAATTTCCGTACATCAACTCCTGGCTTGAAATTGCCCCAAATCTACTGCCTTGAAGGTGATCATCATTAGCAAGCAGAGCCAGGCAAAGGTTTAGCCACCTTATCTGGAGGCTCCCCCAGGGAGCCAAAGAAGCGACCCACTACTGCTCTAATATTTGAAGGAGATATGGAGGAAGATATTGTCTTTCCACCTCCTCATGACTCTTCAAGCTCCCTCCCCCCTCCCCCGGAACTTGAGACACCTCCTGCATCTGTCTCTCCAGCCACAGCCAGAGTCAGTGCGTTGCCACCGCAGTCAGTGCCGCCCATCTCCCCGCAGCTCTCAGATAACCCACCCCACATGGGCTATCAGCCAGACTGCGCCCCAGACCCAGACCTAAAACTCTCCAAATGTATGTAACGGAGACGAGAGAGCCTGAAAGACAGAATCAGGATGGACCAGTCCAGACCAGCCATTCCATGATGTGTTATCTACCTTTCTCTACAACCGACCTCCTCAATTGGAAACACAACACTCCACCATACTCCGAAAAGGCACAAGCAATGGTTGACTTGATGGAGTCCCTCTTCCAGACCTACTGACAGACTTGGGAAGATTGTCAACAGTTACTCCATACTTTGTTGAATTAAAAATAAGGATGACAGAAACATGACAGTACCTAGAAGATCACACATCTCCAGGAATCAATGACCCTATATCTGGGCTCAAGGTGCATGCCTGAAGAACACCCAACATGGTATTTCACCACAGAAGGAGGACAGGACCACGTCTGAGGATACCAGAAAGCCCTCCTTCAGGGAGTCTGAGCTGGAGTCAACAATCCCATGAACATGACTAAAATATCATCAGTCACACAGCACCCTGGGGAGTCTCCCGGAGACCACTATGAAAGATTCTGTGAGGCGTACCGTGTATACGTCCCGTTTGACCCCGTGGCACCAAATAGTCAACAGATGGCAAATACCTCTTTAGTGGCACAGTCTGCCCCAGATACCCGACGAAATCTCCAGAGGTTGGAGGGCTTTGCCAGATGAATATCACTCAGCTGTTAGAGGTCGTCAATGCAGTTTTCATGAACAGAAATTTGCAGCTGAAAGAGAAGGGAATAGTAAAAAAGAAGGCCACCTTTCTCACAGCAGAACTAAAGAACAGATGCTGCTGTTTTTTAGCAGCATCGAAAAATCCCAACCACAAAAAGGGGGGAAGCCCATAGCCCCCTTCGCAAGGGACCAGTGTGCATACTGCAAAGGCAAGGGAAACTGTAAGAATGTCCGAATTGGATGGGGACCTCAAAACCCAGCCAATATCTGGAGGAACCTCGAGGTGAGAACCTTCTTGATCTGGCCGGGGTAGAAATGGACTGAGGGGGACCGGACTCTTTCTTTCTTGGCCCCCATGAACCCACAGCTGAAATGAGGTGGAGGGCTGAACAATAACTGTCATGGTCGAAAATCTCTTCAACTGGGGCTGAATACTCCTTGGTTACCTCCCTGGTAGCGCCCATAGGCCAAAAGACAGCAAGCATACTTGTTGCGACTGGGAAACAGGTAATTAAACAGCCCTTCTGTCAAGATCAACAAGGTGCACTTGGGGGTCACAAGGCCCGGCATGAGTTCCTCTACTTACTTGACTGGCCGATCCTCTCCTGGGCCGCGATCTACTCTCCAAACTTGGGGCCCAGATACCTTTTGAACCCACTGGACACACTAGCCTCCAATTAAACCCAAGGCAGAAGGAAACCCTGGTCTTGGCTATACCACTGCCAAGGGAAGAAGAATGGAGACGGTTCTGTGCCCGGGTCTTACCTTGTCGCCCCTAAGAATTCAGGCTTACGTTCCCCTCCCTATGGGATGATGATAACCCGCCTGAAATAGCTATGAAACGGGTCCCAATCATTGTTGACCTGATCCCTGCAGCGCAACCTCAGACACCAAGGCAGTACCCCCTTCCACTAGAGGCCAGAATGGGCATACAAGAGCACTTGACCAAGCTCAGAGAAAGAGGTATTCTAACTGAGTGTCAATCAGTTTGGAATACCTCACTCTTGCCAAGCAAGAAGCCAGGAGGAGGACACCAACTAGTACAGGATTTGAGGGCCATTAGCAAAGTGACTCTTTCCTTACACCCAGTCATTCCGAACCCTCAGTATACTCTCCTCAGCCAAATTCCATGGTCAGCCAGAAGGGTTGCGTGCTTTGACCAGAAGGATGCTTTCTACTGCCTCTGCCTGGCTCCACAAAGGCAATCATTGTTTGCCTTTGAATGGACTGAGCCCGTTACAGAGTGCCAGATGCAGCTGACCTGGACACCACTTTCCCAAGGTTTCAACAACTCGCCCATTCTTCTGGGGGAAGCCCTAGGTTCAGATCTCGCTGACATTCTGAAGGTAACCGCAGGATATGCCCTTCTCCAATATATAGAAGACCTCCTTTCCAGTGACACCCAGGAAGACTGTATGAAAGGTACACAGGCCCTCCTACAGCTCTGATCCTACTTTGGGTACCAGGCCTCTTGGAAAAAGGCACAGATTCGTCAGCAGCAGGTCCAATACTTAGTCTCCCTCCTCACAAAAGGAAAAAGAGAACGAGGACCGGAAAGGAAGAAAGTGTGGCACCACACTGCCACAGTCCCAAACAAAACGAGGCTTGTGTGAATGTTTAGGGGCCAGGGGGTTCTGTCGCATTGGGAATCCTCAGATGCTCAGCCATAGTGAGTTCCCTCTATGACCTTTTGGAAGGACCAAACTGGGAGCTCCTCACATGGGCTGAGGAGGTGAGGGCTGCTTTCACAGAAATAAAGTTGGCTCTGGGAGAAGCCCCAGCCCTTGGTTTGCCTGACATAGACAGACCCTTTAACTTCTTTACACACGAAAAGGAGTGCTCACTCAGAGCATGGTGCCTCGGCAATGGCTAGTGTTCTAACTGTCAAAAAAAAAAAAAAATTGATCCTGTGGCTGGAGGATGGCCCCTTTGCCTCAGACTTCAGAGCCACAGTCCTGCTCATCAAGGATGCAGACAAGCTCACACTGGGCCAAACATTTAATGTTAACGTCCCACACATGGTCGTGTGGCTCACAAGCAACCAAGGATATCATTTCCTCTCCATTTCTCAGCTGACACAATCCCAAGGCCTTCTCTATGAGAACCCAAGGCTCACTCTCAAAACAGTGTAAGAACACTAAACCTGGCCACCTTCCTTCCCACAGAGGAGGGAGAACCTGACCATGACTGTTCTGGAGTAGTGGATGAAGTCTACGCCAGCTTCCCAGACTTCCAAGACCAGGGTATAACAAGCCCAGGGATCACCCTGTTCAGCGATGGGAGCAGGTTTTTAGAGGAGTGCAGCCAAAGAGCAGGGTATGCGGTCATCACTACCACGGAAGTTCAGGAAGCTAAGGCCTTGTCGGAAGGATGGTCGACACAATGGGCTGGACTCAGTATGCCTTAACCTGAGCCATCATCCTTACAAAAGTAAATGAGTTAACATCTACATCAATTCCATGTATGGCTTTGCTACTGTGATGTACATGGGGCCATCTATAGAGAAAAAGGCCTCCTTACCGCTTCAGAGAAAACTATCAAAAACGAGGAAGAAATACTAAAGCTTCTTGAGACCATATGGCTACCAGTCAAAGTAGCTATCCTACACTGTAAGGGACCTCAGAAATGAGATGACCCCATAAATCAAGGAAATCACCAGGCCGACAAAACAGCCAGAGTGGCTGCATGAGGTGACCTAGGTGAAGCTCCTACCTACACTCTGACTCTTGCGCCCCAGAAGGAAGCCTCCCCACCCATGGACACAAGTGAAGAAAGAAGTTGGGCTTCCACAGAAGGGGACACACTAAGCAAAGACGGATGGTGAGTCTTGTCCCATCATCTATGTGAAAGCAGCTAGTGAAGGAAGATAACTAACTCACCCTCTTAGGGAACTGCTCTAGAGGTCCTCTTCAAAAATAACTACGGTATCAGCCAACTGCCGGCATTACGCCAGGCTGTCAGTGAATAATGTGTAACGTGTGCCAAAAACAATGCTTGCTCGGCCCCACGGCCCCTGCCTGGTTCACAAAGGATGGACTTAGGGGTGGACTTTACCAACATACAACCAAATAAAGGGTTGAGGTACCTCCTTGTAATAATCTGCACCAATTTGGGATGCGTCCAAGCTTTCCAGACCAGAATGGGATGAATTCACGAGGTGGCCAAAGCTCTTCTATGGGAGATTGGGCTTAAACACACAGTAATAATGGACCTGCGTTTGGAGCGGACATTATACGAACCCTAACAAAGTCCCTTAACATTGCCTGGAAACTGCACACTGCTTAACGCCCCCAGGGCTCAGGGAAACGTAGAGCAGATGAACTGCACCCTCAAGGAAACCCTGGCCAAGTTCCACCAAGAGACTAGCCCCCATGGTCAGATTTGATTCGGCTGGTCCTCCTGTGTGCCCAATGCCCGCCTGGGGCACTGGGATTCTCCCCTTTTGAGTTATTATATGGGCGATCCTCCACCCGACCCCTACGCACACACACACATTTAGGAAAGCTCCCAGGAGATGTACACCAGATTGCACGCAAGGAAATAAGATAACAGCTCCAGAACTTGGGGGCAGTCCTAAACAAGTTAGAGACACACCATAGAGAGGGTCACCATTTCCTTAGGGACCCCCGTTCACTTCTTTCAGCCAGAAGACTCTGTGTGGGTCAAAGATTGGAAGAAGGAACCTCTTATACCATGGTGGACTGGGCCTCACACTGTTATTCTAACAACTCCTACAGCCCCCAAAACTTCAGGTATCACCCCATGGGTCCATCACTCCACAGTTAAGAAGTCCAACTCAGAAGAACCCACAACCTGGCGAAGTGATCCAGATCCAGTCATCCCGCTTAACCTTCCCTCAAAAGGGAACTGACCCCTGACGTGTCCAGCCGTGCTCCAGCCACACCATGGGAGATGACTGGTCTGCACACAGCAGAAGCTTGAGGAACAAATGCATGAACCAAGCCCAGGGATTTGAATGCAACTCTGGCAACACTTGCGCCTTACTGGTGTCATAAGCCTGGTCTTACTTCTTACTGTTGGGCTGATAGAGACTCCGCCAACAGGCTGCACATGGTGCAAAAGATGCATCCTGAGCCTCACGTACCTCCTCTGGATGGGAGGGTTCCAAGTATTGCCTGTATATTATGATAACCGCTCTCACCCTCACAACTGCAACTTATCCACTTTGCCCCCACAATTTTTTTAGGACAATAAGGGTGTCCAGGGTGTTCAGTACATTTCCCTCCCTCCACAAAGATTTCTACACGGGAAAAAACACCCACTCTGTATCAGTCACCTGGTGCCCCAAGTGCTAAGTATTGGACCGAGGATATAATCAAAACTATCACTAACCCATGTCACAACAAGGGCCTGCAGAGAGGGAAGCAAACTTGCTACACTTACCTTTCTCAATGGGGAATCTCGCACAGGGGAGGGCTGCACTACAGGGCCCTTCAAAAAGTTATAAAGCATACCCAGGATAGGGTAATACAAGCCATAAAGGCGACCACTCTGCCAGAAGCCTACCAACGTTTGAAACTTCAGCCGTCAATCAGATGCCTACCAATTCCCTACTCCAGCATTGGGCCGACACTGCTCTACTAGTCCTCCATAAGATAGATAATCACATGCAAACCTGCTGGATGTGCTTGCCCCTCAGCCAGAGGACTTACTTAGCTACTCCAATCCGTTTGACCTAGGAATCTCCTGAAAACCTCAAAACCAACACCTCTGTCTTAATTGGACCCCTGGGCACTAGGGGTGCCAATGCCGACAATCTAATCCATACAGTCCCTGAATTCCCTCTCTAGGAGGAAGAGATAGAACCTTAATGAGGACTACAACCCTATGTTGCACCCTTGGGGTGTTCTATCTGTGTTCTAAATCGGCCTATCGATGCTTAGAAGCCAACTGGACTCCGAAATGTTATTCCATCTTCCGGACCCCAGAGATATTTGTATACACTGAAGATCAGTTCCTAACAACCTTTAGCCCCAAGTCTCAGGCTAAACGGGCAGTCCCGCTACCCATTCTGATAGGGTCAGAAATTGTGACAGGAATAGGAACTGGATAAGGGGGCATAGTTTTATGCATAGGACTGTACCATAGACTATCTCAAGAGCTAAATGAAGACATGGAACGGGTGGCCAATTTTCTGGTAAATTTACAAAACCAAATAAACTCTCTGGTGGCAGTAATCCCCCAAAATAGAAAAGCCCCCGACCTCCTCACTTCAGAAAATGGAGGGACTTGCAAATTTTCGGGGGAGGAATGTTGCTATTTTGAAACCGTCAGAAATACTCACAACTAAGGTTAAGGAACTAAAACAGAAAATAATAAAAATAAAAATAATAATAATAATAATAATAATAATAATAATAATAATAATAATAATAATAATAAAAATAATAATAATAATAATTCAACATAGACAACAGGAAAGTATCAATCAATGGAACAAATTAGATCTCACGGATTGGGATCCTGGCTTCCTGCCCTGGCAGGGCCCCTCTTCTCCATAATTTTACTTGTACCCTTTGGCCCCTGTATACTGAATAACATAATACATTTTATTGAAAACACTGTTGCTCGCCAAACTACTGCAGGCATCTTAGCCTTCTGAGGGTACCAACCTAAAAAACTGAAAGGTGATACCTACTAAAAAGGTTTCTTAAAAGGCATAAAATGGGATAATGTTGGAGAAGTGAATAAAATACTGCACCAAAGATGGCCGGTGGGACTAAAACGAACTCTGGTCTCTGTCTTAGAGACCCCACCTCCTGGTTCTTCTTCCTTTGATTCCTGTGTGCAGGAAAACCATCACAGATATGGCAGCTGATGACTGTAAATTTCCTGCCCCACTTGCATTCAGCGCTCAGACGTTTGGAGAAACAGGGTCCTCTGAGCCCGCCGTTCCACCAAGATCTACAATCCAAAGAAGATCTCCGAGCGCCATTTGGTTTTTCCACCAGCGTTCCAGCCTGGTTCTGGATCATTATAAACACAGAAGTGAGCAAGACAGACCAAGTCCCTTCGTATACAGTATAAGGAGGTAGAGGACCATTAACTCGTAAACAAGTAATTAACAAGTGCACAAGGGTAATGGGGTGCTGGGACTCAACCAGCTCCAAGTTGTCGAAAGCAAACATATGCTATATCACCCATCTCATGTATGGATCATAGTTCTAAGTGTTGTGACATTTATAATTGATACACGTGATAACTGCCAGGGGATTTCCCCTTTTCCCAACTTACATTTATTTTGAAGAACTTAAGTGAGTTAATGAAAGATACTGGGGATTCCGAGAATCAGTAGATGCTGGTGGACCAGGTTTGAAATAGCAGCCCCAGAGGTCAAAAGACACAATATCCAATCATGTTTTGTTTGTTTGTTTGTTTGTTTGTTTGTTTTTACCAACTTCATTAATGTTTAACTGATATACACAAACTGTACATATTTAAAGTACGTAGTTGGTGGAGCACCTGGATGGCTGTCATTTGAGCATGAGACTCTTGATTTTGGCTCAGGTCATGATCCCAGGTTCGATTAAGCCCTTTATTGGGCTCCATGCTAAGCATGGAGTCTGCTTAAGATTCTCTCTTTCTCCCTTGCCTCTCTACCCCAGATATGAAGGCTTCCTCTCTATCTCTGAAAAAAAAGGCCCAATAAATAAATTATTTAATTAATAATTAATACTAATACTAATAAATACAATTGCATAATATGGTAAATTTTGGTCACATATCAACCAATGTATACATAACAAGGAAAAGAATATGTCTGTCACCACTAAAAATGTCCTTGTATCCCTTAGATATCCCTCCATCCCCCACGTCTTCCGGATTCCCATTCCTAGGCAATCTCTGCTCTGTTTTCTGTCCCTACATATTATCTTGCATTTTCTAGAATACTATACAAATAAAATTATATAAGACATAATCCT
The DNA here is from genome assembly GCF_028749965.1 of Puma concolor. NCBI lineage: Eukaryota > Metazoa > Chordata > Mammalia > Carnivora > Felidae > Puma > Puma concolor. The sequence continues at coordinate 288,763 of NW_028240250.1, forward strand.
TATTATTTAGGAGTGGGGAGTTGACTTCTTTTACTTAGTATTTTGAAGATTATCCATAGTGTTGTGTGTATCAATAGTCTGTTACTACTTTGTTTATCCGTTCACATGTCAGTGGACATTTGTATTATTTCCAAATGTGGCGTATTTATTTCTTTTTCTGAGAGAGAGAGAGTGAGAGAGAGGGAGTGAGAAGGAGAGGGGAGTGTGGAAGGAGAGGTGGGGGAGAGATAGGGAAAAGGAGAGGGAGAGAGAGAGGGAGATAGAGAGGGAGAGGCAGAGGGGGAGGGAGAGAGAAAGAGAAAGAGAGAGTAGAGGGAAAGAGAAAAAGAATCTTAAGCAGCCTCTATGCTTAGTGTGGAGCTCCATGTGAGTCTCAATATCACGGCCCTGGGATAATGACCCAAGCAGAAATCAAGAAATCTACCAACTGAGGCACCAGGTGCTCCTTAGCCTATTGAAAACAAAGCTTCTATAAACATTCATTATTTCTTTTCTTTTCTTTTTGTTTCTTTTGTTTTCATTTCTTTTCTTCTCTGTTCTTTATTTTATTTATTTATTTTTTGTACGATCCTATACTTTGATCGCTCTAGGGAAAATATTTGAGAGTAGATTTGGCTGAGTCATAGAATAGGTTGCATGTTCAGCGTTTTAGGATACTGTCAAACTGTTTGCCCGGGTAGTTTTATCACTTTTACATTCTCATCAGCAGGGTGTGAGAATTCCAGTTCTTTCATATCCTAGCTAACACTTCAGAGCCCTGTGTTTTGATTTTAGACATCTTGTAGGCATGAAGTAGTAGTTTATCTCATTGTATCTCATTTATCTCATTGTAGTTTATATTTACATTTCCCCTCATGATGCCGAACACATTTTCTTTTTTTTTTTTTTAATTTTTTTTTCAACATTTATTTATTTTTGGGACAGAGAGACAGAGCATGAACGGGGGAGGGGCAGAGAGAGAGGGAGACACAGAATCAGAAACAGGCTCCAGGCTCTGAGCCATCAGCCCAGAGCCTGACGCGGGGCTCGAACTCACAGAACGCGAGATGGTGACGTGGCTGAAGTCGGACGCTTAACCGACTGCGCCACCCAGGCGCCCCCCGAACACATTTTCATGTGTGTATCTGCTGTACATATATCTTTTTTGGTAATGTGTCTTCTCAAATCTTTTGCCTTTTTTTGGATTATTTCCCTTCAGATTATTGAATTTTGCGGATTGCCCATATGTTCTAGATAAAAGTCCCATTTCACAGAGATGATTGGTAAATATATTCTCCCAGTCTCAGTCTTGTGATTTCAAAGTCTTTGTTCTTTGAAAAGCAAAAGTTTTAGTGTGATAAAATCCAATCATATTTTTTTCTTGTAATGAATCATATTGTTGGTGGTGTAGCTACGAAATGTTTGCCTAAGCCCAGGTCATAATGGTTTCCTACTTTAGGTACTTTAAAAATGTTATCCTACTGTATTCTAGATTGCATGGGTTCTGATGAGAAATCATTTCCCTCCCTTTCCCTGGATGAAAGCAATTTGATTGTGGGGTGCCTTGGTGTAATTTTCCTCATATTTCCTGTCCTTGAGGTTCATTGACCTTATTGGAACTATATATTTTTAGTTTGCATCAACCTTAACAACTATAAATTCAAATTCGTTTCATTATTTACTCAAATTAGTTTTCTTGTCTGTGTTCCTTGGAGATACAATTACATGTATGTTGGATGGTTTGCAGGCATATTTTGTCTGTGTGTTTCATTTCAGACGATTTCCATTGCTATGTCTTTAGGTTCATCAACCTTTTTTTTTTTTCTGCACTGTCTATATGCCTTTAATTCCATTCAGTAATCATAGACCAGATTTCTTATTTTAGTCATTGCTTTTGTCATGCGAAGTTTGGTTTAGGTCTTACATACCACTTGCATGTCTCTATTTAACATGCTCATTCTGCTCTATAATTTCTTCGATATACTGATAATAGTTATAATAACTATTTGAGTGTTCGGATGTATAAATTATATCATTTGTGTAATTTCTGGGTCAGTGTCAGTTGAGTTCCCCTTCCTTACGTGTCTTATTTTCCTGCTTCTTTGCATACCCGAGAATTTTTTATGGGTTGCCAAACATGGTCAGTTTAAGCCTGTCAGTTGCTGGATACTTTTAGATTCCTAAAAATATCCTTGGTTTTTGTTTTGGACATAATTTAGTTACTTACAAATAGCTTGATCCTTTCAGGTCTTTCTTTAAAGATATTTTGGGCAAGGCACAGGCAGCACTTAGTTTAGCGATAATTTTTGTCCAGTACTGACACAAATTTCAAGTATTTTACAAATGGCATGTACATTGTGAGGTCTTCCACACTGGCTGTCAGGCATTATTCCTGACCCTGTATGGCAGTGGGTATTATTCCTTCCCCTGGTCTCAGTGTCCTCAAACACAAGAGTTTATCAATATTCCATTGAATACCAAGGCAGACCAGTGTTGATCTCTCGAGTTCTCTCTGTGAACAACTTTCTCTTCTTTGGTACTCTGCTCTGTGAAATATAGCAGTCTTCCTGAATCTGTGACTACCCCCTCCACAATGCAGGGAAAATGTTGGGCTATGCCAGCTATCTCCTCTCTATACCACAGACTCAAAACCCAGCCTAGTCAATAAGCTAGGGCACTATAGGAACCATTTCACTTATTTCCCAATATCAGGGATCACTGCCCTTCACTGCCTCATCTCTGATATTTTGAGACCAGCTTCTTATATATTTTGTCTATGCTTTTAGCTGCTTCCATAGGAGTATAAATCTAGTGTTTGTTATTACATTTGGCTGGAAGTAGAAGTGTTAACACCAATTTACATTTTAGTATTGAGTCTTACTTCTCTGGCTTTGTTCTTTTATCTTTTTATTCTCCTTTGATGATAGATTTAATGTGGACATATGGAGAATGGCCATTGCTAGACATAGGGAGAAACTAGGGATGAGCTGGCAGATTGGAAGTATACTTAGAAAAGAGAAAAAAAGGAAAGAAAGAGAATATGCAGTCAAATCTTGAAGAAAGGAATTGATGGCGATTGTCAAAGCCATGTGAAATCCCAGCGCCCACTTTAACAGACATAATATGAGAATTGAAAATAATGTTTTCGACTTGGAAACCTTAATCTGCCAGTGAGCTTTACTAATTTTTACTAGTCTTCATAACTCCGTAACAAAGGCCAAGGTTTGGAATTTCTCACCTTTGTTTCTCAGAGAGAAAACACACCAATGTCACCCAGAAATCAGTGCTTGGGTGAAAACTAGACCTTTTAAATGATTTTTTTTTTTACTGCTTTCTTCCCATGTTTCTTTAGCAGTGTTCGCCTTTCAAGATAAACTGTGGCACAGAAGAAAACACACTGGACACGGAGGAGGAGTCTAGGGTTGTTGTCTAACACGGTCATAAACAAGTTATGGGGAAGGCACTTGACTTTCCTAGGTCTCAATTTCCTCACCTGTAAATTGGAATAAGGACTGCCATATGAAGGGCCATTGTGAGATTAAATGAGATGAGGCATGTGCCAGTTTTACAGAGCCTAACACTTAATATTACATGCAAGGGTCTGTGTATTATTTATTCTAGAGGGAGGGATTTGCATTTTTTTTCAGTGGAAGGAAAGAGATGAATATACAACTGGACTATCAAATAAGAGGTGGATAGAGGACTGGCCTACTGGTCTACCTCCTTGTACTCTTTCAGCCATCCTGGCCTTAGGCTCCCTCCAAATTAAAGCATGAGTGTCAGAAGACCTGAGATTCCCCCGTAGGTATCTGACCCCAGACAGAATATTAGCCTGTCTTAGCTGTTCAAATGAGGATAATGATGGCTATCATCTGTGGAGCACTTGTTCCGTGTTGTCAGGTGTTGGATTAAGCACCTTGCCAATAGTGTCATTTAATCTTTTTGACCCTTTCTTATTATTTCCATTTTATAAATTAGGCAACTGAGTTCCAGTTATGTTAAGTAATTGGTCCAAGATAACACACACACGAGTGGGGTGGCTGGGATGGGCACCAACTCTGCTCCTATGCCAACATGCATGCTCTCACCCATGTTACACTGCCTTCCCATGAGCGTGTTAAGGGTTTGGAAAGCCACCTCTGATAAAGTAACATGGAGTATTTTGGTGTCCTAGCTAAGATCTTTTTCCCTTACCTTACCGAAAACATTTTCATATTAACTGAAACACTAGTCCCTGCACAAGACACCTTTCCTCGAATTTCTCTTAACGCTATACACTGGTCAGAATATAAAAAGCAACGACTTCAGAACTTGAAAGTTAGCAATAGGAGGTGAATGAGGGAAGGGAAGAAAAACAAGAATAACCCTGTGATGGTTATTATTACGTGTCTACTTGAGTTGGCCGTGGGGTGCCCAAGACTAAACATTTTTTCTCGGGGTATTTGTAGAGTGTTTCTGGGTGAGATTAGCGTTTGATTTGGTGGACTCAGTAAAGCACTATCGTCCCCAGTGAGTGTGGGCAGCATTCAATATCCTGAGGTCCCGAAGAGAACACAGGGTAGAAAAAGGAGGAATCCATGTCCCACCGCTTCTTTTCTCAGCCTTAGAGGTTGATCCCGCTTAGAGGCAGAGCATTGGGTAGGGGTAGGTTGGTTCCCCGGAAGTACCTTCGGTCCAACCACCCACAGTGATGTGATTTCCCTGCAGGACTGAAATGAGGGCTCAGGTGCCCTTATGGGTCAGGGCTAGCGTTGGAAGGGCGGAGTCAAACATATGTGTGGGCCAGACTGAAACTGGCTCTGGATCTCTTCCTCCAACTCCATCACGGAAGTGGAAATGTCATGGAGAGAGTGTGACTTCCACTCAGGATTTTCCCCAATGGTAATTGGCCCCAATCCATTATTTCTTTTAGACGTCCATGCTAGGTGCCTTTAGGGCCAGAGCCCAGGCCAGCGTTAAGGTTAGGTCCCAGCTACCTGCATGTAGATTTCCTGGTTTCCCAATACCATTTGTTGAAGAGACTGTCTTTCCCCCATTGTTTATTCTTGCCTCCTTTGTTATAGGTTAATTTACCACATAAGCATGGGTTTATTTCTGGGCTTTCTATTCTGTCCCATCGACCTATGTGTCTGTTTCTGTGTCACTACCCATACTAATTGGTTTACTTGAAGCTGTGTAGTACATCTTGAAATCTGGGATTTTGATACCTCCATCTATGTTTTTGTCCTTCAAGAATATTTTCACGATTCAGGGTCTTTTGTGGTCCCATACAAATTTTAGTATTAGTTGTTTCAGTTCTGTGAAAAGTGCCTTTGGTATCTTGATAGGGATTGCATTGAAACTGTAGATAGTTATGAGTAATATGGACATTGTAATGATATTAATTCTTCCAGTCCATGATCATGGGATATCTTTCCATTTGTTTGTGTCATCTTCAATTTCATCATTGACTTATAGTTTTCACACTACAGGTCTTTCACTTCTTTGGATAAGTTGAATTGTAGCTATTTTACTCTCCTTCTCTTTTTGGTGCAATTATGAACGGTGTTGTTTTCTTAATTTCTCTTTCTGTGACTTCATTATTATTATATAGAAACCCTACCAATTTCTGTGTATCAGTTCCGTATCTGCAACTTTCCTGAATTCCTTTATTACTTCTTCTGGTTTTGGGGGTAAGTTTTAGGGTTTTCTATGCATATTCTTATGTCATCTGCGGATAGTGACAGTTTAGCTTGTTTACAAATGTAGATGACTTTAATTTCTTTTCTCTTATCTGATTCCTGTGGCTAGGACTTCTAGTGTTATATGAAACAAGAGTGGCAAAAGTAGACATATTTATCTTGTTCTTGATCTTAGATGGAAAGCTCTCAGTTTTTCACCATTGAGATGTTAGGTGTGAACTTTTTAATATAAACAATATAAAAATAATATTTTCATGTATTGAGGCATGTCCGCCCCCCCCCGACTTTGTTGAGACTTTTACCATGCATACATGTTAAATTTTGTCATATGCTTTTTCTGCATTTATTGGTATAATCATATGATATTTACCCTTCGTTTTGTTGAGGTGGGATATTATGTTGATTGATTTGATGAGCCATCTTTGTTTCCCTGGAATAAAAGCCACGTAATCATTTTAGTGTGTTGTTGAGTGGAGTTTGGTAATATTTTATTGAGGAATTTAAAGTCTATTTGGTTTGATATAGGTGTTGCTACCTGGTTCTGAGTTGTTGTTGTTGTTTGATGTTATTTTTGTTGTCCTTGTTGTTGTTTGCTTTCATTTGCATGGGAAATGTATCTCCATCCCTTCACTTTCAGTCTGTATGTGTCTAGGTCTGAAGTGGGTCTGTGCTAGGGAGCATATGGATGAGTGTTGTTTTTTATCCATCCTGTTACCCTATATATTTTGACTGGAGCACTTCAGCCGTTTATATTTAAAGTAATTGTTGACCGTTATGTACTAATTGTAATTTTGTTCTTTGTTTTCCGGTTGCTTTTGTAGTTCTCTGTTTCTTTTTTTCCGTACTCTCTTTCTTTCTCATAGATTAATTGGTGTTGTGCTTTACTTGGGTTTCTTTTTCCTTATTTTTCATGTATTTTGTGTTTTGAGTTTGTTATCACAAGGCTTACATATAACATCCCAAGGAACAGCAGTCTATGTTATTTTGGTGGTCTCTTAAATATACACACATTCGAGAAATTTAAGAAGACTAACCTTTGGGGCAACTGGGGGGAGCAGTCAGTTAAGTGTGCGATTTCGAGCTCAGGTCATGATCTCACAATACGTGAGTTTGAACCGCATGTTGGACTCTGTGCTGACACCTCAGAGCCTGGAGCCTGCTTCAGATTCTCTGCCTCCCCCACTCTCTGTCCCTCCCTGTTAACACTCTGTCTCTCTCTCTCTCTCTCTCAAACATGAAATAAAACATATATTTTTTAGTAAAATAAAATACGAACTGACTTTTTTAAGTCCCTCCTCCATATTTTATGTGTATGTTGTCATTATTTACATCTTTTTATTCATAATTCTGTAATATCTAATTATGATTTTCCCGGTGAACAATTCTTGCATTGCTGATTAGTGGTGATAAACTTCTTTATCTTCTGTTTGAGAAACTCTTTATCTCTTTTTTTTCAAATGTTAATGATAATCTTTCCAGGTAAAGTTTTCTTGGTCGTGGGATTATCCTTTCAGGCCTTTGAAGATACCTTGTCACTCTTTCCCAGCATGCCAACTTTCTGCTGAAAAATCAGCTGACAACTTTAGGTGTTTGTTTGTTGAGATCTGTTTTTCAAATCATAGGTAACTTTTGCTTCTCTCTTAAAACTTTGGAAATTCTTTATCAATTTTAAACCTTGACATTTTAATTATTATGTGTCAACTCTCCCCAGGAGAACAGAGGGAAGATGGCGGCATAGGAGGACACTGGAATCACCGCGCGTCCTGCTGATCACTTAGATTCCACCCACACCTGCCTAAATAACCCAGAAAACCGCCAGAGGATTAGCAGAGTGGAGTCGCCAGAGCCAAGTGTAGACGAGAGGCCCATGGAAGAGGGTAGGAAGGGCAGCGAGGCGGTGCGCGCTCCAGGAACTGGCGGGAGGGAGCCAGGCGGACAGGAGGCTCTCTGGCCAAGCAGAGCCCCTGAGTCTGGCTTGCAAAAGCGGAGGGGCCTGACGGACTGTGTTCCGACAGCAAGCGCGACTTACCTTCTGGGAGGTCATAAGTTAACAGCTCTGCTCGGAAAACAGGAAGGCTGGAGGACAAAGGAAGGGAGAGATGCTGAGCCCCCGGATGACAGAGCTCAGTTTGGTAGGGAACAAAGGCGCTCGCCAGCGCCATCTCCCCTACCCATTCCCCAGCCAAAATCCCAAAGGGAACCAGTTCCTGCCAGGGAACTTGCTAGCTCAGCGCAAACACCCAACTCTGCGCTTCTGCAGAGCCAAACCTCTGGCAGTGGATCTGACTCCCTCCCGCTGCCACAGGGCCCCTCCTGAAGTGGATCACCTAAGGAGAAGCGAGCTAATCCTGCCCCTCCTGCCCCTGTGCACCTTGTCTACCCACTCCAGCTAATATGCCAGAAACCCAGCATCACAAGCCTGGCAGTGTGCAAGTAGCCCAGACAGGCCATGCCACTCTACAGTGAATCCCTCCCCTAGTTGAGGGGAAGAGAAGGCGCACACCAGTCTGACTGTGGCCCCAGCCGTGGGCTGGGAGCAGTGGTCAGGTCTGACTGCGGCTCCACCCACCAACTCCAGTTATACACCACAGCACAGGGGAAGTGCCCTGCAGGTCCCCACCATGCCAGGGACTATCCAAAATGACCAAGCGGAAGAATTCCCCCCAGAAGAATCTCCAGGAAATAACAACAGCTAATGAGCTGATCAAAAAGGATTTAAATAATATACAGGAAGTGAATTTAGAATAATAGTCATAAAATTAATCGCTGGGCTTGAAAACAGTATAGAGGACAGCAGAGAATCTCTTGCTACAGAGATCAAGGGACTAAGGAACAGTCACGAGGAGCTGAAAAACGCTTTATACGAAATGCATAATGAAATGGAAAACATCAGGGCTCGGATTGAAGAGGCAGAGGAGAGAATAGGTGAACTAGAAGATAAAGTTATGGAAAAAGAGGAAGCTGAGAAAAAGAGAGATAAAAAAATCCAGGAGTATGAGGGGAAAATTAGAGAACTAAGTGATACACTAAAAAGAAATAATATACACATAATTGGTATCCCAGAGGAGGAAGAGAGAGGGAAAGGTGTTGAAGGGGTACTCGAATAAATAAGAGCTGAGAACTTCCCGGATCTGGGGAAGGAAAAAGCATTGAAATCCAAGAGGCACAGAGAACTCCCTTCAGACGTAACTTGAATCGATCTTCTGCACGACATATCATAGAGAAACTGGCAAAATACAAGGATAAAGAGAAAATTCTGAAAGCAGCAAGGGGTAAACGTGCCCTCACATATAAAGGGAGACCTATAAGACTCGTGACTGATCTCTCGTTTGAAACTTGGCAGACCAGAAAGAATTGGCACGAGATTTTCAGTGTGCTAGACAGAAAAAAATATGCAGCCGAGAATCCTTTCTCCAGCAAGTCTGTCATTTAGAATAGAAGGAGAGATAAAGGTCTTCCCAAACAAACAAAAACTGAAGGAATTTGTCACCACTAAACCAGCCCTACAAGAGATCCTAAGGGGCACCCTGTGAGACAAAGTACCAGAGACATCACTACAAGCATAAAACATACAGACATCACAATGACTCTAAACCCGTATCTTTCTATAATAACACTGAATGTAAATGGATTAAATGCGCCAATCAGAAGACATAGGGTATCAGAATGGATAAAACAACAAGACCCATCTATTTGCTGTCTACAGGAGACTCATTTTAGACCTGAGGACACCTTTAGATTGAGAGTGAGGGGATGGAGAACTATTTATCATGCTACTGGAAGCCAAAAGAAAGCTGGAGTAGCCATACTTCTATCAGACAAACTAGACTTTCAATTAAAGACTGTAACAGGAGATGAAAAAGGACATTATATAATAGTGACAGGGTCTATCGATCAGGAAGAGCTAACAATTACAAATGTCTATGTGCCGAATACCGGAGCCCCCAAATATATAAAGCAATTACTCATAAACATAAGCAACCTTATTGATAAGAATGTGGTAATTGCAGGGGACTTTAACACCCCACTTACAAAATGGATAGAGCATCTAGACACACGGTCAATAAAGAAACAAGGGCCTTGAATGAGACATTGGATCAGATGGACTTGACAGATATATTTAGAACTCTGCATCCCAAAGCAACAGAATATACATTCTTCTCGAGTGCACATGGACCATTCCCCAAGATAGATCATATACTGGGTTACAAAACAGCCCTTCATAAGCTTACAAGAATTGAAATTATACCATGCATACCTTCAGACCACAATGTTATGAAGCTTGAAATCAACCACAGAAAAAAGTCTTGAAAACCTCCAAAGGCGTGGAGGTTAAAGAACACCCTACTAACGAATGAGTGGGTCAACCAGGCAATTAGAGGAGAAATTAAAAAATATATGGAAACAAACGAAAATGAAAATACAACAATCCAAACGCTTTGGGACGCAGCAAAGGCAGTCCTGAGAGGAAAATACATTGCAATCCAGGCCTATCTCAAGAAACAAGAAAACTCCCAAATACAAAATCTAACAGCGCACCTAAAGGAAATAGAAGCAGAACAGCAAAGGCAGCCTAAACCCAGCAGAAGAAGAGAAATAATAAAGATCAGAGCAGAAATGAACAATATAGAATCTAAAAAAACTGTAGAGCAGATCAACGAAACCAAGAGTTGGTTTTTTGAAAAAACAAACAAAATTGACAAACCTCTAGCCAGGCTTCTCAAAAAGAAAAGGGAGATGACCCAAATAGATAAAATCATGAATGAAAATGGAATTATTACAACCAATCCCTCAGAGATACAAACAATTATCAGGGAATACTATGAAAAATTATACGCCAAAAAACTGGACAACCTGGAAGAAATGGACAAATTCCTGAACACCCACACTCTTCCAAACTCAATCTGGAGGAAATAGAAAGCTTGAACAGACCCTTAACCAGCGAAGAAATTGAATCGGTTATCAAAAATCTCCCAACAAATAAGAGTCCAGGACCAGATGGCTTCCCAGGGGAGTTCTACCAGACGTTTAAAGCAGAGATAATACCTGTCCTTCTCAAGCTATTCCAAGAAATAGAGAAGGAGGGAAAACTTCCAGACTCATTCTATGAAGCCAGTATTACTTTGATTCCTAAACCAGACAGAGACCCAGTAAAAAAAGAGAACTACAGGCCAATATCCCTGATGAATATGGATGCCAAAATTCTCAATAAGATACTAGCAAATCGAATTCAACGGCATATAAAAAGAATTATTCACCATGATCAAGTGAGATTCATTCCTGGGATGCAGGGCTGGTTCAACATTCGCAAATCAATCAACGTGATACATCACATTAACAAAAAAAAAAAAAAAAAAGAGAGAAGAAACATACGATCCTGTCAATCGATGCAGAAAAGGCCTTTGACAAAATCCAGCACCCTTTCTTAATAAAAACCCTTGAGAAAGTCGGGATAGAAGGAACATACTTAAAGATCATAAAAGCCATTTATGAAAAGCCCACAGCTAACATCATCCTCAACGGGGACAAACTGAGAGCTTTTCCCCTGATCAGGAACACGACAGGGATGCCCACTCTCACCGCTGTTGTTTAACATAGTGCTGGAAGTTCTAGCATCAGCAATCAGACAACAAAAGGAAATCAAAGGCATCAAAATTGGCAAAGATGAAGTCAAGCTTTCGCTTTTTGCAGATGACATGATATTATACATGGAAAATCCGATAGACTCCACCAAAAGTCTGCAAAAACTGATACATGAATTCAGCAAAGTTGCAGGATACAAAATCAATGTCCAGAAATCAGTTGCATTCTTATACACTAACAATGAAGCAACAGAAAGACAAATAAAGAAACTGATCCCGTTCACAATTGCACCAAGAAGCATAAAATCCCTAGGAATATATCTAACCAAAGATGTAAAGGATCTGTATGCTGAAAACTATAGAAAGCTTATGAAGGTTATTGAAGAAGATTTAAAGAAATGGAAAGACATTCCCTGCTCATGGATTTGAAAAATAAATATTGTCAAAATGTCAATACTACCCAAAGCTATCTACACATTCAATGCAATCCCAATCAAAATTGCACCAGCATTCTTCTCGAAACTAGAACAAGCAATCCTAAAATTCATATGGAACCACAAAAGGCCCTGAATAGCCAAAGGAATTTTGAAGAAGAAGAACAAAGCAGGAGGCATCACAATACCAGATTTTAGCCTCTACTACAAAGCTGTAATCAACAAGACAGTATGGTATTGGCACAAAAACAGACACATAGACCAATGGAATAGAATAGAAACCCCAGAACTAGACCCACAAACGTATGGCCAACTCATCTTTGACAAAGAAGGAATGAACATCCAATGGAAAAAAGACAGTCTCTTTAACAAACGGTGCTGAGAGAACTGGACAGCAACATGCAGAAGGTTGAAACTAGACCACTTTCTCACACCATTCACAAAAATAAACTCAAACTGGATAAAGGACCTGAATGTGAGACAGGAAACCATCAAACCTTAGAGGAGAAAGCAGGAAAAGACCTCTCTGACCTCAACCGTAGCAATCTCTTACTCGACACATCCCCAAAGGCAAGGGAATTAAAAGCAAAAGTGAATTACTGGGACCTTAGGAAGATAAAAATCTTCTGCACAGCAAAGGAAACAACCAACAAAACTAAAAGGCAACCAACGGAATGGGAAAAGATATTTGCAAATGACATATCAGACAAAGGGCTAGTATACAAAATCTATAAAGAGCTCACCAAACTCCACACCCGAAAAACAAATAAGCCAGTGAAGAAATGGGCAGAAAACATGAATAGACACTTCTGTAAAGAAGACGTCCGGATGACCAACAGGCACATGAAAAGAAGTTCAGCGTCGCTCCTTATCAGGGAAATACAAATCAAAACCACACTCAGGTATCACCTCACGCCAGTCAGAGTGGTCAAAATGAACAAATCAGGAGGATATAGATGCTGGAAAGGATGTGGAGAAACGGGAACCCTCTTGCACTGTTGGTGGGAATGCAAATGGGTGCAGCCGCTCTGGAAAGCAGTGTGGAGGTTCCTCAGAAATTTAAAAATAGACCTACCCTATGACCCAGCAATAGCACTGCTAGGAATTTACCCAAGGGATACAGGAGAGCTGATGCATAGGGGCACTTGTACCCCAATGTTCATAGCAGCACTCTCAACAATAGCCAAATTATGGAAAAAGCCTAAATGTCCATCAACTGAGGAATGGATAAAGAAATTGTGGTTTATATAAACAATGGAGGGGCGCCTGGGTGGCGCAGTCGGTTAAGCGTCCGACTTCAGCCAGGTCACGATCTCGCGGTCCGTGAGTTCGAGCCCCGCGTCGGGCTCTGGGCTGATGGCTCAGAGCCTGGAGCCTGTTTCCGATTCTGTGTCTCCCTCTCTCTCTGCCCCTCCCCTGTTCATGCTCTGTCTCTCTCTGTCCCAAAAAAATAAATAAACGTTAAAAAAAATTATATATACACAATGGAATACTAGGTGGCAATGAGGAAAAATGAAATATGGCCTTTTGTAGCAACATGGATGGAACTGGAGAGTGTGATGCTAAGTGAAATAAGCCATACAGAGAAAGACAGATACCATATGGTTTCACTCTTATGTGGATCCTGAGAAACTTAACAGGAACCCATGGGGGAGGGGAAGGAAAAAAAAGAGGTTAGATTGGGAGAGAGAGCCAAAAAATAAGAGACTGTTAAAAACTGAGAATGAAATGAGGATTGATGGGGGGTGGGAGGGAGGAGAGGGTTGGTGTGGGTATTGAGGAGGGCACCTTTTGGGATGAGCACTGAGTGTTATATGGAAACCAATTTGACACTAAATTTCATATATTAACAAAAATTTTATGTGTCATAGTGTGGGGCTCCTTGGTTTCATCATGTTTGGAACTCTGTGCTTCTTGTCCTAGATGTCTGTCTTCTTCCCTAGTTTTGGAAAGTCTTCAGTTATCTTTTCTTCAAATACTTTTTGTACCACTTTTCCTTCTTGTAGAATCCCTATTATGTGGATTTTTGCTCACTGGATATTTCCAAAGTATCCCTTAACTTATCCTCATTAGAAAAAAAATCTGCTGTTTGTTTTGGGTGCTTTCCCTTAATCTGTCTTCCATATCCACTGATTTGTCCTTCCCCATGCCGTCTTCTACTGTTGATTCCCTCTAGTGTTCTTTTTTTTCCAGCTATTTTCTTCTTGAACTCTGACTTTATGTGTGTTTGCTATCTCTTAATTAAGGGTCTCACTTAGTTCTTGTCTTTTCTCTGCAGCCCGGCGGGGATCTTGACCATCATTAATTTATATTCTTTATTTAATTGAGGCAAAATGCTTACCTCCGTTTCAGCTCTTTTCTGGTTTTTTTATTGTTCTTTCTTTTGGAGCATATTTCCCTGTCTCTCCACTTTGCTTCTCTTTCTGCATTTGTTTCTATAGACTGGCAGAGCAGCTACTTCTCCTACACTTGAAGGAATTGTCTTATACATGAGTGTCCCCCTGGGTAGACCCTGTGTGCAAGTTGGTGACATTTGCTGGCTGGATGAAGCCGTGGCTTGCGTGGACTGAGGATCCTGGAGCTTTCTACATAGCAGGCGCCCTGTCGGGATAGTTAAAGCTGAAGTGAACGCAGACTGGGGTATCCCAGGATTCTGTGTGTTGAGGGTACCCTGACAGGACAGCTGAAGCTGAAATGAATGCAGGTTGAGGCATGCTGGGGTGCTGTGTACAGGTACCCTGTACAGGGTGGCTAGAATATAAGCAGTCTGGGTGTCAGGATGTCCTTGATCTCTCTATGCAGACGATTCCTGGGCAAGATAGGTGAAGCTAAAGTGCGTACAAGCTGAAGGCACCTGGGGCTGTACATGCAGAGGATACCTTGCCAATATAGTTGAAGCTGAAGTGGATATAAACTAGTGTGTACCAGGACTTTCCACGGAGAGGGTGCCCTGAAGGGGCCGTGGGAGCTGAGGTGGGTTACAGTTCAGGAATGGCTCTTTTTATATGCTAGTTGCTCTTTCAACTGCATTCATTAAGGGGGAAAAAAGCATGTCGTGTGTGTGTGTGTGTGTGTGTGTGTGTGTGTGTGTGTGTGTGTGTGTGTGTGTGTCCAGTGCAATTGGGGCTTGTGTTATTGTGGGCCTGGAACTTACTGAGGCTTAGGGCAGCTACAGCAACTGGACCCTGCTCTGGTCTATGCATTTAAGGTGGATGGAGAATGTGGGGCGCCTGGGTGGCTCAGTGGATCGAGTATCTGACATCAGCTCAGGTCGTGATTTCACAGTTCATGAATTTGAGAACCATTTTGGGCTGGATGCTGTCAGTGTAGAGCCTTCCCTGAATCTTCTGTCCCCCTCTTTCTGCCCCTGCTCTGCTTGTATTCTCTGCTTCTCAAAAATAAGTAAACAGGAAAAATGTGGATGTAAAATGTAACCCAGCCACTCTCCCGTCTCTATGACCCAGAGAGAACTCCTGCGGCTCCTCTGACCTTGACAGAGTTCTAATGCTCTCTTTTATATGACAGTTGTTCTTTTCAAACTGCAGTGTGTGTTTTTTTCTCTCTGTTTTCTGCCCAAGGACAGAGGAGTCTGTTTCTGGTCCTTCCCCAACTGCCCTTGGCAACGTTAGGGTGAGTGTTTCCTTTGTTACTGTCTCACTGTCTTGCTGTTGTCTTTTGATTTTCTATGTTTTGTTAGGCACCGTCTGTGCAGTCGGTCCTCAGCTCCTCAGGAGGAATTGTTATATCAATAGGTGCAATCCCGAGGGAGCTGGACAAATTGGAAGTACAACTTCTGGATGGTTCACCAGAAAATGTAGTCAGGAAGTTCAGGCACAAGAGCACCTCGCTCCAGGGGACCCAAAAAAGGTGAGGTTTGGCTACTCATTAGTGACAAAATCGTAAATCAAAGGAACTAGTGGAGGTGAAACAAATGGGGAACTTATTCAGAGGCCGACACCAGAGATACAGCAGACTCCCCACAAAGACTCTCTGTAAAGTGCTGAAAATACCTCCAGGTTTATGTAAGGAAAATCTGGGACAAAAAGAGGTAGGTACACACAGGTGGTCACTAAGGTCAGGTTGGTCATTGTCTTGGGCTTGAGGGTGCAGTCTTATTGGCTCAGGGAGTCCTTATTGCTAGAGGGGTAGTTTCAGTTCCCATGAGGTGATACTTTGCTTTCAGGATCCTGAATTAAGAGATAAGCTGAGACTGGGGAGGGGGCGCCTGGGTGGCTCAGCTGATTAAGCATCCGACTTCAGTTCAGGTCATGATCTCATGGCTCCTGGGTTCGTGCCCCGCATTGGGACCTGTGCTGACAGCTGAGAGCCTGGAGCCTGTTTCAGATTCTATGTCTCCCTCTCTCTCTGCCCGTCCCCCACTTGCACTCTGTCTCCCCCTGTCTCAAAAATAAATACACATAAAGAAAGAGAGAAGCTGGAAAGAAAAAGTGAATCATTTAGACAGTTTAAGGTCGATGTGGAGGTAGTTGAAACCTTCTTTCACCTTGGAGGAGTTGAGTTCAAGACCTTCCTACACAGCCATCTTTAACCGAAACTAGAATAAGGTCCCTCTGAATCCTATTTTGATTGGGGAAAGTTTGGCAGAAATCCAAGGAAGGAGACAATAAAAGCAGGGAATCAGCCAGTCCTGTGTACAAATCGACATAAACACCAGTACCTCCCCTGATGACAAGCGTGCCATGTGCAGAAAAAGGCATAGAAAAGGCCTTCGCAGTGGAAAAAGTAAAAATAAAAAGTATCTCGATTCTTTCATTTATTGATTTTTCAATTAGTATTTTGGAAAGAGAGAATGAACAGAGACGGGGAGAGAAATAGACAGAGAGAAAGACAGAGAGAGAAGCTTAAGCAGGCTCCATGCTTAGCACAGAGCCCCAAACGGGGCTCAATCCCCTGACCATAGGACCATGACCTGAGCTGCTGAACCCAGCAGTCTGGTAGTCAACTGATGGAGCCATCCAGGTGCCCTGAAAACTGCCTCAACTCTTAAATCATGTGATTATCAACATGAAACAAATTCTAAGGACTATACATCAGTTTTCTAGAACTCAAACATAATTAAATAAGCCCCAGAATACACGGTCAATATATAAAGCTCAGTCTCATTTTTATACATAAGCAAAGAACAAGTAGAATACGAACTGTTTTTTAAAGAACCATTTAAAATCACACCAAACATTGAAATACTTACATTTAAATCTAACAACATGCACAGGATCTGTACGCGAAAAGCCACAGAAGGCTGATTGGGTAAATCAAGGAAGATATAAATAAATGGAGAGATATGCCATATCTATCCATGGAAGCCTCGCTAGTACGATGTCAATAATCACCTTGATCTAGAGATTCAACATAATCCCAGTCGACATCCCAGGATTTTTTTGTGGATATCAGGAAGCTCATTCTAAAATATGTGTGAAAAGACAAAGGAACGAGAACAGCCAAACAGCTCTGAAAACTAACCAAGTTGGAGAACTCATGTTGCACCATTTTAAGACTTAATATAAACGTCCAGTAATCAAGGCAGTGTGATATTGAAGAAAGATGGACACACAGAACAAGAGATAGAACAGATAATCCAGATATTGACCCCATACACAAGCATCCTCACACAACTTCTGATAACGACATACAGCCAACCTAACAGAAAAAGGGAGATAGTCTTTCCCAAGTGTTACTGGAACAATTAAGTGTTCGTATGCAATAGTCATCAATTAACTAAGTAATTAATTGTTTAATCAAACGGTTCATTGATTAATTAATTAATTAAAAGCAGCCTTGACCTAAATTCATCACTTATACAAACATTCACTCAAATGGATCATAGATGTATGTGTCATGTAGAAAATTATAAAACATTCTTAAGAAAGAAGGAGTGATGTTGATTCATTGAATCATTCAATAAATACTTTTGGAGCATTTAGAATGAGACAACACAGTCTACGCCCTGATGATCCACTAGGGAAGCAAAGGACCAAGGACCACTGCGCTCTTGGTGCTTAATAGTCCAGTGGGGGAGACTGACAAAGATAATGGAACTAGAAACTATGGTAGAGAATAATGAATGGGGAAAAAAGAAGTAAATACATCTTGGAGAGGATATAAGCACTGGGGGAGGGGGTGTGAAATACTAGACAGGGTGAAATACTCGACACAGAGGGCCCTACTGAAAAAGGTGTCAGTTGAATAAATACCTCATGGAAATGAGAGAACTCCCTGCTCACAGGAAGGTGATCTAGGCAGAAGGACCCATGAATTCCCCAAGGCCGGAGTGTGAACGTGTGTACTGATGGGAAGCAAGGAGGCCAGCATAGACAGAGAAACGAGGATGAGAAGAAGGAGGAATAAAGAGGTGGAGGCTGTGGGTTAAGGAGGAGAAAAAGAGGATGAGGGAGAGAAGGGTGTAAAGACTGCTAGCAATAGACAAGGTGAAGCAAAATCTGGTCATCCTGTTCCTCCACCTCACATTACCGCCTGCAGTTCTTTTTATTTCTTAATTCACATTTACTAAACTGTGTCTACACCACGAAAAGCTAATTCTACTTGTAGCAACTAATTGAAGCAAGAAAATGGAACATCCTAAATGATCAATAGCCGTGTTTAAATAAGTTATGGCATGGGGCGCCTGGGTGGCTCAGTCGGTTGTGCGTCCGACTTCGGCTCGGGTCATGATCTCACGGTCCGTGAGTTCGAGCCCCGCGTCGGGCTCTGTGTTGACAGCTCAGAGCCTGGAGCCTGCTTCAGATTCTGTGTCTTCGTCTCTCTCTGACCCTCCCCCGTTCATGCTCTGTCTCTCTCTGTCTCAAAAATAAATAAACATTAAAAATTTTTTTTAATAAGTTATGGCATGCTATGTGGCCTTTACAATTCATAGCCCTGCAGAACATTTATGACCTTGCGAAATGCTCCTATCACTAGAGGACCAAAAATGGGATTCACAGCTACATAGCTAATTTTGGTAAATGCATGTACATATACCTCTTCCCTGACGATTATAGCACAGTGTTAGAGGTGCTTACCTCCAGGGGCGCCTGAATGGCTCAGTCGGTTAAGCATGTGGCTCTTGATTTCAGCCCAGTTATGATTCCACAGAGTGTGCGATCAAGCTCCACATTGACCTCTGCACTGACAGCGTGGAGCCTGCTTATGATTCTCTCTATCTCTCTCTCTCCTCCCATCCTCCACTTGTGCTCATCTCTCCCTCGTTCTCTCTCTCTGCCAAACATACATAAACATAAAAAAGGTGTTTAGATATGCTTATCTCCAGGTGTTTGACTTATGACCATTTTTCTTTCTTTCTTGTTTGTTTGCTAAATATTCTGCAATAAACTTTAAGACCTCCATAATCATAAAGTAACGTTTCAAATAAATGATTTAGTCTAGTATCAGTTAAATAAATAAAATGTGTCAATTCATAAATTTATTAGGTCCATTCAACATATCAAGGATAGTTTCAAACAGTCCAGTGTTATTCCTTCAGCAGACTCCCTTCCCATCTGATTTGACGTTGACTCAACCACTTCACCAAGAAAGATTTCTAAACATTCACCATGTTTGAGTGTTTATAAAAGTTTCTGAAAGCATGCAAGACCGCATCCTTGCCTTCAAGAAACTTTCAATATTTGACGGTACAAAAAACCCAAACACGATACAAAGCACAGTGAGACTTCAAGGTCAAGTTTCATGTAGCAGGAGAAGTCCACTGAGCCGAGTTGATCAGTAAAGGCGTCTCAGAGGCATAGCACAAAGAATCTTAAAGGATGACCAAATTTCTAGTTGGCAGGCAGAAAGGAGGAGGACAAAGGCGACAAAAGCAAATGTGCGGGAATAAAGGAGGGGCAGGCATTCTGAGAACAGTGAGAACAACCCTCTTGGAGCTTGAGGTTATTCTACAACAGTGGCCATTAAGTATTTGTGACGATGACAAAGACTGGGTAGAAGATGATGGACCTACATAACCCATCACGTCCATACTCTTGTGGAAGAAGGTCTTGGTGACAGCGAAGAATTGGAGACCATCCGTTAGAACCTCAAGATGGCAATAACGAAGCAATTTGTAGAAACAAAACAATGAAAAGATAAAATTCTAAGCAAACTTCTCTAAGCCTATGAATTAATACCCAATCAACAATCAATTGAAATCCATGACCAACTCAAGACCCCTCTTGTGTTCCTCTCTTAATGGGGCTTTGTCTTCAGTTGCTCATGAGGGGAAGAGACTCATTGTCAGTCCTCCCCTCCTCAACGTCTTTCCTGTGATCCACTCAGTAGTAGGGGCTCTCAACTCCACCTCCAACGTATGCCAAGCCAGCTAGTCTCTCACCACCTTCTGCCTACTCTCCATTTTCGTTCTTAGCCCCATTCTGCCTTTCCCTTCCCACCAAAATCCCAGTTCGTTCTTTTCACTGCATCCGGAATGCAATGCAAAAATCCTGAGTCTGAGCAGTTCATTCCTCTGCTTAAGAGAACCCTCTAATCTCCACTGTACTCAAAATGACACATAGAATCTGTAACATGACCACAAGATGTTGGCAGTCCTGTCTTGTCACCCCTCTAATGCCATCTTTCCTCATTCTCCTTTCATTAGGTGAACGGGACGGTCTGTTCTCCTGGTTGCTCAAATTAGACCTACGTAGTTTCTGCTTAGAATGCATTTTGTGTTCGCTAGGTTCCTTACCAGTACTTGCTATGGGTCCAAGTTTGAAAAAAGGACTTTTCTCCCCAAGAACTTTGTTGGCCAATCCTCTCATCTACACTTTGTCCCCTGTGCCATTCCTTCTCAGAACATTTAGTCTTTTTTTTTAACAGCATTTGCCACACGTTGTAATTACACCTGTACCATTTGTAGCTAAGGTTTGAAACATCCTGAATATATGGAGCGTGCATGTTGGATTATCACTGTGTACTTGAACCTAATTGCACCTGACACGTAAGGTGTTCAATATGCCTATCCACGATGCCTGAAATAGGGGATGTTTAACTATCTCCCGGTGTGCCAGACTGCAATATACATTCAAGTCTTCAATAATCTCTACCACCAAATTTTGTCTACATATACAAAAAAGGGAAGGGTCACGTCCTCACGGATAGGAGAAACATTTTGCCTCGTTGATAGCTTCTATGGTGTAGCTTACATTTTGACCTACAAAAGACCCCATCCTGGAGATACAGTTTGTATGGATGCAGTGACAATTATGAGGAAATCAAAACAAAATACAGTGTTTATGGAGTGTAATGTGCCAGGAGTTTTTCCACACGTTTTACAGGCATTACCTGTAATCTCACCACTATACTGAACATAGGCGTTATACTTCCCTTTTACAAATTGGAAGAGCAAACTCGGAGGTATCATTTGCCTACAATCTAAGATCTGGCTGGTAGAAGAAATAGATGGGGTCAGGTAATTTACAAAATCCACATTTTGCCCAAGGTAACCTCTGGGAAATCAGAAAATGAGCGGCTTTCATAAGTGCAGCTGCCTAGAGCTTTTCAGAGGAGCTGTCTGTGTGGCGCCGGGGCTTTGGATCTCACTACCAGGAGTAACCCCCATTGTTGGGAAGGGCAAGAACACCCATCCATGGCAACTTAAGGTGTTTTAACCCCTGTCAAGATAGTGCAAGCCTCCAATTACTACATTTGGTACTTCAAGGAACACATCAAATCACACCTCGTGGGATTTTCAAAAATCACTCTGAGATGAGAAATCAAACAACAAAAGTCATAGCAACACGAAGCAAGTAACACTCTCCAAAACACACCTCCTGAAGGGCCAGGCCATGGAGAGGGTATGAGCCCACTTTAAAGTAGCAGTGCTCTCAGGTGCATAGCACATAAAAGAAAAGAAACAAAAAACAAAACAAAACAAAAAACAACAACAACAACAACAACAACAACAACAACGTTAAAACTCATAAGGGATAGAAAACTATCCAAACTGATGGAACAGAAGAATTCCCCTGAGACGAATTTCCAGGAAGACGTGACTGTTAAAGAATCGATCAAAATAGACAAAAGCAGTATAACAACAAGAATGTAGAATCATAGTCATAAGATTAATCACTGGGCTTCAAAAAAGGCATAGAAGACAACAGAATTTATTATTGCAGTGATAAAAGAACTAAAACATAGCCATGGTTAATTGAAAAGGCAATGACATTGCGATTGATTTTCATCACTGATACAAAAACAGGTAAGCTGGAACCTTGGATGTCCATTACCCAAGTTAGTAGTTATGCGATTGTAGCAAAAGCTAATTCTAAAAAAAAAAAAACGATTAACTAATGAAAAACAGAAAGATAAAATATGTCAAAGTTCAAATACCTAGCATGAGCCGTGCAGCTGAATAGTTGTTTAAAATTCTAGGATATCAAATAATATTATGTGATAACCATTGTAACACGTGCAAAGTTCACCATGTCGATCTTTGCTCTTCTAAATGTGGAGTCATACGGTATTAGACGTTATAGTATGTCTGAAAAATGAATATTAAAAAGTTTTTGAAAGTATATGTTTCTAGTGAGTTTGGTCATGTCAAATAAAGTGTGTCATTTCCAACACCTATTCACGTGCACTCTTAGTATGGCTAGAGTCCATAAAAAGTTAATGCACAATTGCAATAAACATGATTACCAGTGCAATGTATTTTTTTAGTTCCATTTGTTCATTTATTTCTAAGCCAGTATAGAGCATGGAGAATGTACCCTGTAGGTTCGGAATTCTCTCGTTGATTTCAAATGTCTTATTCGGGCTGCTACCAAAAAGACGGTAAAACAATATTATCTGCACCATGAACATGTAAAATTTGACACACCTCACTAGTATTACAATTTTGCTGTTTAGCATATGTGTTTACAAATACACACGTGTGCACTGGGTGAAGTTAGATGTTTCATACTCCTATCCATATCATGAGAGATTCAATATGTTTTAAAGAGTTAAATTCCAGTTACCAATTCTAATGTGGGATAACATGCACAGTTTTTTGCTATTTGTCACTTATTGTGCAATTATGAAGTTAACATAGAGCCCAAAGGGTAAATTCTTTTTTAACTACACTTAACGTATATCATTGAAAGTCAAACTTTGGCCTTTCAAAGATGACATGAGACTGAACGCGGAGAACCCAAAAACTCCATGAAAACATTGCTAGATCTGATCCATGCATTGACCAAACTCACAGGATACAAAATAGTGTAAAGAAACTGGTTGCCTTTCTATACACCAATAAGGAAGCAACAGAAAGAGAAGTCAAGAAATCAATGCCAGTTACAATTTCACCAAGAACCGTAAAATACCTAGCAAGAAACCTAACCAAAGATGTAAAAGATCTGTACAGTGAAAAGTACAGAAAATATATGAAGGAAAATGATGAAGACACATCAAATACAGAAAAAAAAAAAAAAACAATCCATGCCAAAGAGTGGAAGAATGAATACTGTTAAAATGTCAATAGTACTGAACGCAATCTACACATTTAATGCAATACCAATCAAAATTGTACCAACATTCTTCTCCAGACTAGAGCAAGCAATCTGAAACTTTGCACGGAACAACCAAAGAACCTGAGTAGTGAAAGTTATGTGGAAAAAAGAAACCCAAAGTGGGAGGCAGCTCAGACTTTTGCCTCTCCTACGAAGCTGTAATCATTAAGATAGTATGACACTGGCCCCAAAACAGGCACATGAATCAATGAAACAGCATAGAGAACCCAGAAGGGGCCCCACAAATGTATGGTGAACTAATCTTTGACAAAACGGGAAAGACAATCCAATGGAGAGAAGACAGCCTCTTTACAAAGGGTGCTGGGAGAACAGAACAGTAACATGATGAAGAATAAACTAGATGACTTTCTTACAATGTGCATAAAAATAAATGCAAAATGGATGAAAGCCTTAAATGTGAGACAGGAAACCATCAAAACACTAGAGGAGAAAAGATGAAAAAAAACCCTTTGACTTCCACTACAGCAATTTCTTCCTTGGCATGTCTCAAAAGACAAGGGAATGAAAAGCAAAACTGAATGATCAGGACCTGGTCAGGATAAAATTCTCCAGCACTGCAAAGGAAACAATCAGCAAAATTAAAAGGCAACCGATGGAAGGAGTGAAGATATTTGCGAATGACATATTGGATAAAGGGTTACTACACAAAATGTATAAAGAACTTACCCAAGTCACACCTGGAAAATGTAATACAGTGAAACAATGGGCAGAAGACATGAATAGACACTTTTCCAAAAGAGACATCCAGATGGCCCAAAAACACATGAAAGGATGCTCAACATCAATCATCATCAGGAAAATACACATCAAAGCCACACTGAGATACCACCTCACACTAGTCAGTGTGGCTAAAATGAACAACTTAGGAAACACAGATGCTGGTGAGGATATGGAGAAAGAGTAACCCTCTCTCACTGTTGGTGGGAAAGGAATCTGGTGCATCACTGCAAGCATGAAACCTACAGACATCACAATGACTCTAAACGCATATGTTTCCATAATAACACTGAATTTCAATGGACTAAATGCTCCAACCGAACAATATAGTGTATCAGAATGGAAAGAAAAAACAAAAACAAAAAACAGAACAAGACCCATCTATTTGCTGTCTACAAGAGACTGCTTATAGACATGAGGACACCTTCAGATTGAAAATGAGGGGATGGAGAAGTATCTCTCATGCTACTGGAGGTCAAAAGAAACCTGGAGTAGCCAACTTATATCATACAAAGTAGAGTTTAAATCAAAGGCTGTAACAAAAGATGACGAAGGGCTTTCTATATTAATTCCAGGGTCTTTCCATCAGGAAGAGCTAAAAATTTTAAATGCCTACACACCAAATTCGGAGACACACAAATATATAAACAATTAATTAAAAACATACAGAACCTTGTTGATAAGAATGTGGTAATTGCAGGGGACATTAAATTAAACACAGAAAAAAGATGGAAAATCTCCAAAAGCATGGAGGTTAAAAAACATCCCACCAAGGAATAAATGGGTCAACCAGGCAATTTGAGAAGAAATTAAAAGATATAAGGAAACATGGGGCGCCTGGGTGGCGCAGTTGGTTAAGCGTCCGGCTTCAGCCAGGTCACGATCTCGCGGTCCGTGAGTTTGAGCCCCGCGTCAGGCTCTGGGCTGATGGCTCGGAGCCTGGAGCCTGTTTCAGATTCTCTGTCTCCCTCTCTCTCTGCCCCTCCCCCGTTCATGCTCTGTCTCTCTCTGTCCCAAAAATAAATAAAAACGTTCAAAAAAATTTAAAAAAAAAGATATAAGGAAACGAATAAAAATGAAACACCACAATGCAAACCCTTCGGGATACAGCAAGGGCAGTCCTGACAGGGAACAACAAAAACAAAACAAAACACAACAACAACAACAACAACAACAAACAATGCTATCCAGGCCTATCTCAAGAAACAAGAAAAATTCCCAATACAAAATCCAACAGCACACCTAAAGGAATTAGAAAGAGGACAGCAAAGACACCCCAAATCCAGGAGAGGAAGAAAAATAATAAAGATCAGAGCAGAAATAAACAATATGGAGTCTAAAGGAAAACAGTAGAGCACATCAATGAAACCAAGAGTTGTGTTTTTGAGAAAATACACAAAATTGATAAACTTCTAGCCTGGCTTCTCAAAAAGAAAAGAGAGGGGACCCAAATAGGTCAAATCACGAATGAAAATGGAATTATTACAAAGAATCCCTCAGAAATTCAAGCATTCATCAGGAAACACTATAAAATCTTCTATGCCAACAAACTGGACAACCTGGAAGAAATGGACAAATGCCTCCATCCCCACACACTTCCAAAGCTCAAACGGGAAGAAATAGAAAATGTGAACGGACCCATAACTAGTGAGGAAATTGATTCAGTTATCAAACATCTCCCAATAAATAAGAGTCCTGGTCCAGGTGGCTTCCCTGGCGATTTCTAGCAGACATTTAAAGTAGAGGTAATAGCCATCCTTCCCAAGGTGTTTCAAAATTTGGAAATGAAAGGAAAACTTCCAGACGCATTTTATGAAGCCAGCATTATGGTGATTCAAAACCAGACAGAGACACAGAAAAAAAGGAAAATCACAGGTCAATATCCCTGATGAATAGGGGTGCAGAAATTCTCAACAAGATACTAGCAAATCACATTCAATAGCATATAGAAAATATTATGCAACACGATCAAGTGGGATTCATTCCTGGCCTGCAGGGCTAGTGCCATATTCACAAATCAATCATTGTGCTACATCACATTAAGAAAAGAAAAGATAAGAACCATAGTACACTGTCAAAAGATGCAGAAAAAAAGTATTTGAGAAAATACTGGATCCTTACTTATTACAAACCCTCAAGAAAGTTGGGATTGAAGGAAACTACTTTAAACATCATAAAATCCATTAATCAGAAGCCCACAGTAAATATCGTCCTCAATGGGGAAAAACTGAGAGCATTCCCCCTGAGATCAGGAACAAGACAGAGATGTCCACTCTCACCCCGGTTGTTGAACATAGTGTTGGAAGTCTTAGCATCAGTAATCACACAGTAAATGAAATTAAAGGTATCATCATTTGCAAAGAAGAAGTCAAACTTCCACTTTTTGCCGATGACATGACACTATACATGGAATTTCCGCCAGACTCCATCAAAAGTCCGCTAGCACTGATACATGCATTTGGCAAAGTTGCAGGGTACAAATCAATGTACAGAAATTGATTGCGTTTTATACACCAATAATGAAGCAACAGAAAGAGAAATAAGGAAACGGATACAATATACAATGCACCAAGAGTCATAAAATACCTAGGAATAAACTTAACCAAAGAGGTAAATGATCTGTATGCTGAAAACTATAGAAGGCTTGTGAAGGAAATTGACGAAGATACAGAGAAAGCGAAAAACATTCCATGCTCGTGGATTGGAAGAATAAATATTGGCGAAATGTCAATACGACCCAACGCAGTCCTCACATTATAGGCAGCCCCAATCCCATTGCACCAGCATCCTTCTCCAAGCTGGAACAAGCAATCATAAAATGTGTATGGAAACACAAAAGACCCTGAAAAGCCAAAGTAATACTAAAAAAGAAAACCAAAGTGAGAGCCACCACAATGCCAGACTTTAGCCTCTACCACAAAGCTATAACCATCAAGACAGCATGGAATTGGCACAGAAACAAATACATAGACTTAATGGCATAGTTTAGGGACCCAAGAATTGGACCCACATACGTATGGCCAACTAATCTTTGACAAAGCAGAAAAGAATATCCAATGGAAAAAAAGACAGTCTCTTTAACAAATGGTGCTAAGAGAAGTGGACAGCAACATGCAGAAGAATGAAACTAGACCAGTTTCTTACACCACTCACAAAAATAAACTCACAATGGATGAAGGGCCTAAATGTGAGACAGGAAACCATCAAACCCTGGAGGAGAAAGCAGGAAACATCCTCTTTGACCTCAGCGTCAGCAAGTTCTTAGCTGACACATCTCCAAAGGCAAGGGAATTAAAAGCAAAATGAACTATTGGGACATCATCAAAATAAAAATCTTCTCCACAATGAAGGAAACAATCAACAAAACTAAAAGGCAACTGACTGAATGGGAAAAGATGTGTGCAAAAGTCATACTGGATAATTGGCTAGTATCCTAAACCTGTAAAATGAACTCACCAACTCCACACCCGGAAAACAAAAAATCCAGTGAAGAAATGGGCAGAAGACTTGAACAGACACTGTTCTAAAAAAGACATCCAGATTGTCAAGAGACACATGAAAAGATGCTCAACAGCACTCCTCGTCAGGGAAATCCAAAGAAAAACCGCACTGAGATACCACCTCATGCCAGTCAGAGTGGCTACAATGAGCAAACTGGAAGACTATAGATGCTGGTGAGGATGTGGAGAAACGGGAACCCTCTTGCACTGTTGGTGGGAATGCATCCTGGTGCAGCCGCTCTGGAAAACAGTGTGGAGGTTCCTCAAATCATTAAAAATAGATCTACCCTAAGACCCAGCAATAGCACTGCTAGGAATTTACCCAAGGGGTACAGGAGTGCTGAGACATAGGGGCGCATGTACCCCAATGTTTATAGCACTACTTTCAACAACACCCAAACTATGGAAAGAGCCCAGCTGTCCATCAACTGACAAGTGGATAAAGAAGTTGTGGTTTATGTATACCATGGAATACTACTTGGCAATGAGAAAGAACGAAATCTGGCCATTTGTAGCAACGTGGATGGAACTGGGGGGTATTATGCTATGTGAAATAAGTCAGGTGGAGAAAGACAGATACCATATGTTTTCATCCATGTGTGGATCCTGAGAAACTTAGCAGAAGACCATGGGGGAGGTGATGCGGGGAAAAAGTTATAGAGAGGGAGGGAGGCAAACCATAAGAGACTCTTAAATACGGACAACAGACTGAGGGTTGACGTGGGTTTGGGGAGACGGGAAAGTGGGTGACGGGCATCAAGGAGGGCACCTGTTGGGATGAACACTGGGTGTTGCGTGGAAACCAATTTGAAAATAAATTACATTTAATGAAAAAGGAAATCCAGGGGTTGCTCTTACTGAATATGAGGATAGCTTTCCATTTTCAGCACTTTCTGAACGTGAGGTAGTACTGGCTTAAGCTGCGGAGATGAAAGTTTGGTTTGTGTGTTTAAGAAAAGGAGTTGAGTAGGCCTCTCACATGTATCACGTTGACCTTGGCAAGTGTCTCTTCTGATTGTTACCATGACTTATCCGTTTTATTCATTCACATAGTTTGGTGTCATCCTTTCCTGAGGAAGTGGATTTCAATTGATCATGGTAGGTGGTCCTTGTTATATTTTGTGAATTATTTGTGTATGTGGTGATGATGGATGGACCATGATGGTTGCTTTCAAAAGCACTTACACGGACGGTGTAACACGTTTTCTACTCTTGGAATCCCAGATGGTCTTTTACTACCTTGTGTATGACTTACCTGAAATATCATGAATTGGTAGGTACCGAATAGGTTTTAGTGGCACTGAATGCCCTCATGGCCACTCACGCAGAATTCGTTGACGCTTTGCACTTAAGCACACAATGACTCGGTCTTCCCTAAGCTGCGTGAAAGTGAACATGCATCCTAACTAGGCAAACTGTTTGCTGCTGCTGTGAAAAACAGCTTCCTGAAGTGTGAGCTATAGCCACAGACTTATGGACCCCTAAGCAAGGCACAGTATATCTGTATTCTTTGAAAGAGTAGAGTAGTTACTTCAATTTGGCTTTCAGTGCGTTGCATGACAAGGCATTTAATTAGCTAAAACCTCTTACAGTCATGTGTGATTACAAGTTGTGTGTACTCTCCACCGCGAAGTGTTATCCCATGTTGGATGGAATTAATGGAGGCTGAGGCACCTGTGCATTCACGTCGAGAACAACCCTCTTGAACTCATCAAGAACTATGGGCCGTCTCAGGTAAGATTCGTGCAGGTCTTTCTCAAGGGCATAATCTTAAACACATCCCAACCTAAGGCAGCTTTGGGCAGCAGGCAGTGATAGGATAGGCAGACATTGTGACCTCACAAAGCGCCTGGTCTCCTAGCAACAGCGGTGTAACTCTCACAGCCTGCCGCGTGATTTGGCTTCCTGGTAGGAAATTCATCAGGGCCTGGCGGCGGCGGCGAGACCTGGCAAGCACGGGCGGCCCCTAGCGGCCTCACCTCCTGAGCCTCATGAAGAGGCAGCGGCGCAGGCCCCGGGGAGCCTTGGCCCCGGCCGCCCGGGGAGGTGCCTCTAGCGCTGCAGGAGGGGCCGCGCTGGAGGCGCCTGAGGAGAAGGTGGTGTACACGCTGGGGCACCAGCCCCCCGAGGCCCGCGTCCAGACGCGCCTGCCAGCTGCCAGGAGGAGGCGCCACGGAGCCCGGAAGGTCGCCGCCGGCCAGAGGAAGGTGCCGCCCCCGCCGGCGCCATCCCGCGAGGACAGCAGCCCCCTGGAGGAGAGTGGGAGGGCGGCCACTCCGACGCTGACCACCTTGCCCACCATCCGCGTAGTCGGCGACGTCTGGGCCGAGAGCAGCGTGGCAGAAGCGCGGCGCCAAGCGTGCCAAGTCCTGGGAGTGAACCTGGCACCCGTGGTGATACTCTGCCGCTTCCCAGTGCCTGGGCGAGAGATGCGGGCCACCACCGCGCGACCTCTCAGCCCCAGGACGGCTTGTGCCTGGAGGGATGAACCAGTGAGAGCCGGGCCCGCGTCCCCTAGTGCACTGTACGGGCGAAGAAGCACCAGAGGATCCCGGCCCGCGCCCCCTGCATGCGGCGCCGCCTTCTGGGACTCCGGGGCAGCTGTGCCCTCTGCTGCTTCCCAGCACCGGGTCTGCGGAGGGAGGAGACCACTGGACCGCAAGGGAGGGCCCCTTTCTTCCTAACCCCACATTGAGAGGTCTCCAGGACTGTAGGGGCAGATCCATGATCTCTCTTGTTCCTTCATTGCTCTGAAGTCTTCCGAAGAAGCCATTCCACCCCCACCCTCTCCAAAGGAATTTGTTTCCATGCTTGTGTAATAAAGCTAGAGTTTCTTTGCCATTCACCCACCTCCCGGCTCCTCCCGCCAATTTCTTTCTTTCTTTGTGTGTATGTGTATGTATATATATCTTCTAGGATGATTTAAAGTACATATTCTTTAACTGTTTAGAAGAGGCAGTAGAGAAAAAAGGGTGTGACTTAGGGGTCTGCACTCAGATTAAAATAAGATTACTGAAGTATAGAGTATATTCAAAAGGACATATACTATTTTTGTCATGTTTGTTTATTTTTGAGAGAGAGATACCTTGTGAGCAGGTGAGGGCCAGATAGGGAGCCAAGGGTCCAAGCAGGCTCCAGGCTCGGAGCTGTCAGCACAGAACCTGATGCGGGGCTCGACCTCACAAACCATGAGATCATGACCTGAGCCAAAGTTGGACACTTAAGTGACTAGCCACCCAGGCACGCAAAAAACAACATATATTATTAAAAGCATTCTGAGCACAGATTGAGGCAATTAAGTTCAATATACTTGTGGAATCAGCACTCAATAAAAAAGATACCAGGACCCCAAGGGACCACCTGTGCCTCTTTCAGTCACGGTCTATCTCTCTTTGGGACGGCAATTATTCTGACTTCTTACAGAATATACAACTTTTGCTTCTTTTTGGACTATATAGAAATGGAATTATGTGTCCTACACCTAGCTTCTTTCACTCAAACTTATGTTAGTGATATTCATGGTATTGTATGTATAGATCCTTTCTGCTCATTGGTGTATAGAATTTCATTATTTGAATAGTTTACAATATTTCTGCAACTCTTGGTGGACATTTAGGTAGGTTCTGGCTTAGGGTAATTATGAATAAAGCTTCAGTGAACATTATAGGACACGTCGTTTGGTGAACATTTTTTACAATAGTATTTATTTATCTAGGAGAGAATTTGCTGGGTCACATGTCATCCAACTTATCAGCTTTGGTAAGATTCCTCCAAACTGTTTCCAAAATGATTATACCAATTTACACACACTTCTTTCTATAGTAGTGCCTGCGTAGTGCCTGTGAGCTCTGAATACTTGATAGCCTTGCCAACACTTGCTAATATGGTCTTTTTCATGTTATCTATTCTGGCAGGTGTACAGATTTTTTTTTTGAGAAATATCAATCCAAGTATTGTATACAAATAGTTAAAAATAAAGCCCACAACATCCAAATTGCAGATCAGGACTTGCAATAAAAAATCAAAAGCTTTGTTTCCCCCATGAACACCTCTTCCCCAGAGGCAACACTTTCTTTTGTTTTGTTTTTTCTTTTTTTTAAAATCAGGTTTTTTTCAAAAGACCATTTTTTAAGGACAAATTTAGATTTAGAGACAAATTGCACAAAAAATACAGGTTCCTCACCCCCAGTAGTTTCTATAGTACCTTGCACTAATGTGGATACATTAATTATAAGTGGTGGATGAGCCATTCTTGTTGACACATTACCATTAGACACATTATCATTAACTAACAGTTAGGGTTTATTTTGTGTTATATAGATTCATAAGTTTTGAGAAATGTATAATGGTATGTATCTACTATTGCCGTATCATACAGAATAGTTACACCACCCTAAAGTGCCCTGTGCTCCGCCTATTACCACTTCCTCTCTCCCCCTAAACCCTAATAGCCACTGGTCTTTTTACTGTCTCCGAAGGTGTTTTGTTGTTGTTGTTGTTGTTGTTGTTGTTGTTGTTGTTGTTGTCGTCCTTGTCGTTGTTTTGTTTTCTTTTGTTTTGTTTTTCCAGAACGTTATCATAGTTGGAAACGTAAAGCAAATGGCTTTTTCGTATTGGGTCCCTTCACTTAATAATCCACACTTAAGTTTCCTCCATGACATTTAAGTAGCTCCCTTTCTCCCTCTTTCCTTCCCTCCTCTTCTGTCTCTCTGCCTCCCTTTCATTGAGGGAGTTTATTTTCTAAAACAGCTTTTAAAAAGCTGGTTTACGGAAAAAGACTGGAAAGTGCAGAGTTCCCCTGTTCTCCCTCCTACCCCCCAAAACATAGTTTTCCCTATTGTAAACTTCTTGTGTCAGTGTAGTGCATTTGTTACAACGGATGAGCCCATATGAAAACTATTATTAACTAAAGACCGAAGTGTACCTTAGCATTCACTGTGGTGTGCAGTTCGGTGAGTTTTGACAAACGCACAATGCCATGATCCAAAGCATTTCACTGTCTTACAAGATGTTTCACTGCCGTAAATATTCCCTGTGCTTCATCGATTATTCATCTCTCCCTTCCCCCCTGAGTCCCTGGCAACCACAGGTCTCTTTACTGTCTCCATTATTTGAGGCAACACTTTTAACTGTTCCAGGTTTATATTCTTTTGTTAGGAATCTTCATGAAGATAAGTAGTATACTATACTGCTGCTTATTGATTTGTCAGTTTTAAGCACCGTCTACTGACTTCCTATGTGACGTTGACATATAGGTCGCTTAAGCCACCTGTCTTCTCTCTCCTCACTTTCCGATATATTCCCGAACTTCTATCTGTATACTGTTTCAGTCAGGTCCAGCCAGGCGGTGAGTCACTATAGGTATTTTAAATAGTTATACACGTGATGGGAAATCCCAGAAGCCAAACAAAGGATGGCGAAGCAATCAGGAATTACTATCATCAGAAAGCTGTTTCCACCTGCAGAGCTAGAGAAATTCAGAACCATACCTAGCAGGAACTGAGAACATGGGAGAAGAGGCTCTTGGAAAGAAGCTAGAATTTGGAGGAGATAAAATCACTGGTAGGAAGTGGAGCCGGAGAGAGAAAAACCTCTGGGCTTATACCTTCCTCCCTTTCTCCCATCAAACACCCATTGGTCAAACCCCTCTGGAAGCCAGTTGGCAAGGAACCAGGAAACACAGTCTGTAGGAGAAGTGCAGGAACTGGATCTGAGGGCAAAAAGACATAACGGATGAAGTTACATATAGGTACTAGTTAGGGTTCTCCAGAGACTCAGTATCAATAGGAATTGGTTCACAGGATTACGGAGGCTGAGAAGGGCAGACCTAGGAGATCGAGTAGTTCAGTTCCAGGCAGACTCCAAAAGCCTAAGAATCAGGAGAGCTGATGATGTATGTTCCATTCCAAGTCTGAGCCTGAAGTCAGGAGACCAATATCGCAGCTTGAAGACAGTCAGATAGACACAGTGGATTCTCTCTTACTCCGCCTTTTGTACTATTCAAGTCTTCAATCGATTAGTTGAGGCCACCCAGTGTTTGGCAAGGCAATGTGTCTTGCTTACTCTCCGGATATACAGATGTTAATTGTACTAAGAAATGTCCTCACAGACTCACTAGAAATACTGTTTAGCCATATATCTGGGTACCCTGTGGCTTAGCCCAGTTAAAACATGAAATTAACCATCACACAATATAATTTTATGTTTGTATGTATATATGTATGTATGTATGTATGTATGTATGTATGTATGTATGAATGTATGTTATTTGAGAGAGAGAGAGAGAGAGAGAGAGAGAGAGAGTATGCTCAAGCAGGATAGGGGCAGAGAGAGAATTCTGAGCTGTCAGTGCAGAACCTAATGCTCATCTTAGTCTTATGAACTGTCAGATCATCATCTGAGCCAAAATCAAGAGTGGATTGTGAACTCACCGAGCCACTCAGGTACCCCATGAGATGTAATTTTAAAATAGAGACCTAGTTCCCTTACCTGTACTATCATTTTTCATTCCTTACATTGTACGATAAAGGTCTTCCTTAAACTTGCTGCACTTTTTCTCCGTCTCCCATCAGCTTTGGGCTTCTGTTTGTCATTGTTGTTAACACTGCTGTTATGCTCTGCAATCAAGTCTCTTTAGAGAGTTCAAGGTTGATTCTAAAACTTGAAAACTAATAAATGGTTTAAATTATTGGGATTATTAAATAATATGCAAACATTAGAATTACTACTCTTTTGCTGGAGTCTTTGCACCTGCTGAATGAGGACATCTCTAGCATCAAGGTGAAATGGATCCTTTCTCTTTGTATTCCATCAGTGCTTTAAACCATGCCATGTTTCACTTGGCTCATTCAGACTAAGGCCGTCTTATGGATATTATCTGGTTCTCCTTAATTTTCTAATGCACTTCTTTGTTTTATTGCACTCTTTCAGTGTTCTCAAATCATGCCACTTTATGACATCTTCCTGCTAACCTCTTAGCGGTCTCTCACTGGACCCTTCTCTTTTCCTGCCTCATTTAGGTGGTGACTCAGTAGGTCTGCTTCATAGCTTCCTTCCTGTGATTTTCCTCTGCTACGCTCCCAGTTTGTTTCCATGGTTTCATGGTAATATGGCTATCTGGGAAGTTAGGGAGCATTTAAAAGCCTGGACTCTTGAGCCAGACGGCCTGGGGTTAGACTTTACTTGTTCCACTTACCAGCTGTGTAAGTTGGATGTTGGATGAGTTATTTGGCTTCTTTATAACCCTCTTTTCTCCTCTCGAAGATAAGAACGGTAATTGTATATACTTTATAAGTTTGTTGTGTGGTTCATATGAAATAATATATGAAAATAACCCATAACAGAGTCTGGCACAAAAATAAACACTCTGTTAGTGTTGCCTGTTATTAAGAATAATTTGTCTTTATTTTTTCTCTCTTTGTTTTGCTGGAGTACACCTTCATATAACTTCCTAATGAAGAATGAGTAGAATCAAATATTCTGAGTCTTTGCACGTCTGAAGATATCTTGAGTCCACTCTCAAATTTAATTGATAATTTTGATAGGTGTAGAATTGTAGCTTCTTTTTTTTATTTGATTTATTTTTATTTTTTTAAAGTTTACCTCCTAATTAGTTAGCATGTAGTGCAACAATGATTTCAGGAATAGATTCCTCAGTGCCCCTTACCCATTTAGCCCATCCCCCCTCCCACAACCCCTCCAGTGACCCTCAGTTTGTTCTCCATACGTATGAGTCTCTTCTGTTTTGCCCCCTCCCTGATTTTATATAATTTTTGTTTCTCTTCGCTTATATTCATCTCTTCCACTCAGAATTCTTGCGTCTAATGGCCGGTTGCCCCTTCCATCGATTTTCCCCTAATCACAACGCCATTGGACTACAATATCTGCTCTTTGGAGTTTTTTAACTCACTATCACTTCCACCTTCTTCTGGTTTTCAAAATCATTCAGTACATCTGGCCTATGCTTACGAAAAAGGGAATGAAGGTCCCCCTTTTGAAGGGCTTAAAAGAGAATTTATGAACATATTTTAGACTGCCACAGCCTGTCTGCTGGCCTCCTATTATTCACTCTCATCCTGCCTGAAAAATATCCTCACCTTTCCCCAAGAATCCTCCCTCTTAAAGACACAACCCTTGTAACATCAGCTCAAAGTCCAGGATATTTTTATCTAAATTAGGTCCAGGTGTGAATGAGTCTCCTTGGCGCACTAGTCCTCGAGTACATTTTCAATCTGAAGACCTATGAATGAAGACCTATGAATTCAGCATACAAACAACACGGGCATGGTTATAACCAGAACACACACACACAACACACACACACACACACACACACACACACACACACACACACACACACACACACACACACACAGAAAAAACAAACAAACAAACAAAATACAAACATTGCTGTTTCAAAAGAAAGGAAGGAGGTAATCATGAATGAGTCACTGGTCCATAGCAATTCTGAAGTTCAGCTGGCACAGGTAGGCAGTTGTTTCATTGGGTCCTAAGGCCTGGGAATGATTTTCCATGGTCCTAGCTCCTCCGGGGTTCTGGCTTTCAACCTCCAAGTTATTCTTCCCTTCTCATGAAAAGTAACCTGTGTCTACAGCCTTATGGTTGCCTCGGCCTACTTACTGATTGGAGGAGGTTGTGGGTCCAAAGCCTTCTTTCATTTTACTCTCTGGGATTAAGCAAATCCTTCTCTACCATGGACTTTTTCAAACATTTATATGGAAAAACACTCCTAAACTTCAAGTGATATTGTAACAGAGAGATCCCTGTGCCCTACAGTTTACTCTGCGAGGGTATGCTTAGGAGATAGAACGCTGGTATTCTCCAAACCCTTCTTCATTTAGGAAACTTCTCTAGCATCTTTTCCCCAACCTCATCTGCTGAGTGATGTTGGTAATAATTTCACCTTCAATAAGAGTGACATTATTGATGTTATCTGTGCTAACAAAACATGAAATTGTATTTGAATGGCATTGAGTAAGTGCAAGTAGTATCGGTTAGGGACGTGTTCAGCTGTCACAGAAAGGCTGCCACCAGTGGCATAATCAAAGAGCGTTTTACTCACAAAGAGGCTGTAGGCTGTGCTCCATTAAGGCAACAATGTCATCGACAGCAGACTGCATGGAATGGCAGAGCTGCCAATTTCTTTATGACCTCCTACAAAATTTTGGAAAAAAGGGTAGCAGCCATTAATATAATACTACCAATGTCTTTACCACTTACCGTCTTCAAGATGCAGCACATGTGTGAGCATTTCAAGCTCACAGCACATCTGTGAGGTACAATTGTTGATGTCTTTTGGAGGTCATTCGGTTTCTTCTTAAGTCAAAAATTAGCTGTCATATTTCTAGGGCATGTGGCTTCACCAAATCCCCTCCTAGGTTTCCTTGGCTTATCAATGCATCAAGCAAACTCTATGGAATTCTAGAATTTAATACTTGTGGGCCATGGAGAAACCAGTTCTGCCTTATCAAATCACATTACATACTCAGGCCATTCAGTATACTCTCAGATGAACCCTTGGAAGGTGCTCCTGTATTAGTGTTGTATTTCTGTTGGCAAGAACCTTGCCTCCTAGAGGGACGGTAACTTTCATATCTATTAGTAATTGCCAACGAAGTACAAACCAAGATTTTTCTTTGCCTTCTTGTTGACACGTTATAATATATACTAAGTTACCACGTTTCCTTGTTTTAATCTTAGCATCATATACCAACTGCAATATCATCACGGAACAGTGGTGGCCCCGCATGTAGCATCATCACCTCTGGAAACTTCAGATATGGCCACGGTAACACATAGGGTGGACTCCATCTAGATCTTGGCCACTTGGGCTAGTCTGATTCTCTCCGTTTATCTACCTCCCACCCCACACCCCCAGCCCCAGCAGCAGTGAGAATCTGGTCAGTCAGGGAATCTCCAGCAGATACAGATGCAGATGCAGATCATTTCTCTGGATAATATTTATGGTTGACTGTGGCCTGGGTAGCAGGACTGGTTCAGACAGAAACACTGACTTGGGTGCCATCAAGCCGTATCTGTGCCCTCCCTGAGAAATGGGACAGTATGCATTTCAAACACTTCAAGTCTCCACTTCTCCCTGCACACTTCTGTGTTTTGTTGCTTTCATCCACCTACCAAAGCAACCCAAACTTTATGCTACAGAGAGTGGGGCTCGTGTGTCCTTTGCAGATTGGAATGCTGTTACTAGTTTGGGTTATCTTAACAAAAACTGACACATTACCTAAAAATGTAGAATTCGGTGTGAATTCGGAATCCGCACCTGTAGTAAGCCCTCCATGATTCCATTGATTAGGAAGAGGTATCAGACCATACTGTAAGAAACCCTGCCTTCGAATGCTACAGCTCTATGGACTTTCAAAGCACTATTTTTAACCTGCTTATCCAAAGTCGGTAAGTCTTTGTGAGTATACATTCAGAGCTTTTTTAAGATCTGGATCGTAGTCTCCAATTTTCTCATGACCTTCCTAACCCATTGATTCCCAGAGTTCTCTTTATTTTTGAATCGTTCTCTTGGGCATTTGACCATACCTGTCAAATAAAAAATGTCCTCAATTTGAATATATTAACATTTAAGGGCAGTCACGTGTTCAGGGCCCAAATATTTTATTATTTCCGTTAGGAATTTATTCTGTCTCTGGACGGTGAAAAAACAAATGCCTTTTGTTTTGTTTTGTTTTGTTTTGTTTTGTTTCATTTTCCCCACATAAGTAAGTAGATGTGCAAGGCAGAATGCTAGGTACCTGTCATGGGTAATAGGACATTCAGGAGTGTAAATGAGATTTCTGTCATCAAAAAAATAAAAGAAAATTATTTGACGAACTAAGATAAGCTAAGCTTTTTTTTTTTTTTTTAATATATGAAGTTTATTGTCAAATTGGTTTCCATACAACACCCAGTGCTCAGCCCAAAAGGTGCCCTCCTCAATACCCATCACCAACCCTCTCCTCCCTCCCACCCCCCATCAACCCTCAGTTTGTTCTCAGTTTTTAACAGTCTCTTATGCTTTGGCTCTCTCTCCCACTCTAACCTCTTTTTTTTTCCTTCCCCTCCCCCATGGGTCCTGCTAAGCCTCTCAGGATCCACATAAGAGTGAAACCATATGGTATCTGTCTTTCTCTGTATGGCTTATTTCACTTAGCATCACACTCTTCAGTTCCATCCACGTTGCTACAAAAGGCCATATTTCATTTTTTCTCATTGCCACGTAGTATTCCATTGTGTATATAAACTACAATTTCTTTATCCATTCATCAGTTGATGGACATTTAGGCTCTTTCCATAATTTGACTATTGTTGACAGTGCTGCTATGAACATTGGGGTACAAGTGCCCCTATGCATCAGTACTCCTGTATCTCTTGGGTAAATTCCTAGCAGTGCTATTGCTGGGTCATAGGGTAGGTCTATTGTTTATTTTTCTGAGGACCCTCCACACTGCTTTCCAGAGCGGCTGCACCAATTTGCATTCCCACCAACAGTCCAAGAGGGTTCCCGTTTCTCCACATCCTCTCCAGCATCTATAGTCTCCTGATTTCTTCATTTTGGCCACTCTGACTGGCGTGAGGAGATACCTGAGGGTGGTTTTGATTTGTATTTCCCTGATAAGGAGCGACGCTGAACATCTTTTCATGTGCCTGTTGGCCATCCGGATGTCTTCTTTAGAGAAGTGTCTATTCATGTTTTCTGCCCATTTCTTCACTGGCTTATTTGTTTTTCGGGTGTGGAGTTTGGTGAGCTCTATAGATTTTGTATACTAGCCCTTTGTCCGATATGTGATTTGCAAATATCTTTTCCCATTCCGTTGGTTGCCTTTTAGTTTTGTTGGTTGTTTCCTTTGCTGTGCAGAAGCTTTTTATCTTCCTAAGGTCCCAGTAATTCACTTTTGCTTTTAATTCCCTTGCCTTTGAGAATGTGTCGAGTAAGAGATTGTTACGGTTGAGGTAAGAGAGGTCTTTTCCTGCTTTCTCCTCTAAGGTTTTGATGGTTTCCTGTCTCACATTCAGGTCCTTTATCCAGTTTGAGTTTATTTTTGTGAATGGTGTGAGAAAGTGGTCTAGTTTCAACCTTCTGCATGTTGCTGTGCAGTTCTCCCAGCACCATTTGTTAAAGAGACTGTCTTTTTTCCATTGGATGTTCTTTCCTGCTTTGTCAAAGATGAGTTGGCCATACATTTGTGGGTCTAGTTCTGGGGTTTCTATTCTATTCCATTGGTCTATGTGTCTGTTTTTGTGCCAATACCATGCTGTCTTGTTGATTACAGCTTTGTAGTAGAGGCTAAAATCTGGGATTGTGATGCCTCCTGCTTTGGTCTTCTTCTTCAAAATTCCTTTGGCTATTCGAGGCCTTTTGTGGTTCCATATGAATTTTAGGATTGCTTGTTCTAGTTTCGAGAAGAATGCTGGTGCAATTTTGATTGGGATTGCATTGAATGTGTAGATAGCTTTGGGTAGTATTGACATTTTGACAATATTTATTTTTCCAATCCATGAGCAGGGATTGTCTTTCCATTTCTTTAAATCTTCTTCAATTACCTTCATAAGCTTTCTATAGTTTTTGGCATACAGATCCTTTACATCTTTGGTTAGATTCATTCCTAGGTATTTTATGCTTCTTGGTGCAATTGTGAACGGGATCAGTTTATTTGTCTTTCTGTTGCTTCATTGTTAGTGTATAAGAATGCAACTGATTTCTGGACATTGATTTTGTATCCTGCAACTTTGCTGAATTCATGTATCAGTTCTAGCAGACTTTTGGTGGAGTCTATCGGATTTTCCATGTATTATATCATGTCATCTGCAAAAAGCGAAAGCTTGACTTCATCTTTGCCAATTTTGATGCTTTGATTTCCTTTTGTTGTCTGATTGCTGATGCTAGAACTTCCAGCACTATGTTAAACAACAGCGGTGAGAGTGGGCATCTCTGTCGTGTTCCTGATCTCAGGGAAAAAAGCTCTCAGTTTTTCCCCGTTGAGGATGATGTTAGCTGTGGGCTTTTCATATGGCTTGCATGATCTTTAAGTATGTTCCTTCTATCCCGACTTTCTCAAGGGTTTTTCTTAAGAAAGTGTGCTGGATTTTGTCAAAGGCCTTTTGTGCATCGATTGACAGGATCGTATGGTCCGTCTCTTTTTTTTTTTTTTTTTTGTTAATGTGATGTATCACGTTGATTGATTTGCGAATGTTGAACCAGCCCTGCAATCCAGGAATGAATCCCACTTGATCATTGTGAATAATTCTTTTTATATGCCATTGAATTCGATTTGCTAGTATCTTATTGAGAATTTTGGCATCCATATTCATCAGGGATATTGGCCTGTGGTTCTCTTTTTTTTACTGTGTCTCTGTCTGGTTAAGGAATCAAAGTAATACTGGCTTCATAGAATGAGTCTGGAAATTTTTCCTCCTTCTCTATTTCTGGAATAGCTTGAGAATGATAGGTATTATCTCTGCTTTAAACGTCTGGTAGAACTCCCCTGGGAAGCCATCTGGTCCTGGACTCTTATTTGTTGGGAGATTTTTGATAACCGATTCAATTTCTTCACTGGTAAGGGTCTGTTCAAGCTTTCTATTTCCTCCTGATTGAGTTTGGAAGAGTGTGGGTGTTCAGGAATTTGTCCATTTCTTCCAGGTTGTCCAGTATTTTGGCGTATAATTTTTCATAGTATTCCCTGATAATTGTTTGTATCTCTGAGGGATTGGTTGTAATAATTCCATTTTCATTCATGATTTTATCTATTTGGGTCATCTCCCTTTTCTTTTTGAGAAGCCTGGCTAGAGGTTTGTCAATTTTGTTTGTTTTTTCAAAAAAACAACTCTTGGTTTCGTTGATCTGCTCTACAGTTTTTTTAGATTCTATATTGTTCATTTCTGCTCTGATCTTTATTATTTCTCTTCTTCTGCTGGGTTTAGGCTGCCTTTGCTGTTCTGCTTCTATTTCCTTTAGGTGCGCTGTTAGATTTTGTATTTGGGATTTTTCTTGTTTCTTGAGATAGGCCTGGATTGCAATGTATTTTCCTCTCAGGACTGCCTTTGCTGCATCCCAAAGCGTTTGGATTGTCGTATTTTCATTTTCGTTTGTTTCCATATATTTTTTAATTTCTCCTCTAATTGCCTGGTTGACCCACTCATTCGTTAGTAGGGTGTTCTTTAACCTCCATGCTTTTGGAGGTTTTCCAGACTTTTTTCTGTGGTTGATTTCAAGCTTCATAGCATTGTGGTCTGAAAGTATGCATGGTATAATTTCAATTCTTGTAAACTTATGAAGGGCTGTTTTGTGACCCAGTATGTGATGTATCTTGGAGAATGTTCCATGTGCACTCGAGAAGAAAGTATAGTCCGTTGCTTTGGGATGCAGAGTTCTAAATAAACCTGTCAAGTCCATCTGATCCAATGTCTCATTCAAGGCCCTTGTTTCTTTATTGACCGTGTGTCTAGATGATCTATCCATTTCTGTAAGTGGGGTGTTAAAGTCCCCTGCAATTACCACATTCTTATCAATAAGGTTCTTATGTTTATTAGTAATTGCTTTATATATTTGGGGGCTCCGGTATTCGGCACATAGACATTGATAATTGTTAGCTCTTCCTGATGGATAGACCCTGTACTATTATATAATGTCCTTCTTCATCTCTTGTTACAGCCTTTAAGTGAAAGTCTAGTTTGTCTGATAGAAGTATGGCTACTCCAGCTTTCTTTTGGCTTCCAGTAGCATGATAAATAGTTCTCCATCCCCTCACTCTCAATCTAAAGGTGTCCTCAGGTCTAAAATGAGTCTCTTGTAGACAGCTAATAGATGGGTCTTGTTTTTGTATCCATTCTGATACCTATGTCTTTTGATTGGCGCATTTAATCCATTTACATTCAGTGTTATTATAGAAAGATACAGGTTTAGAGTCATTGTGATGTCTGTATGTTTTATGCTTGTAGTAATGTGTCTCCTACTTTGTCTCACAGGGTCCCCCTTAGGATCTCTTGTAGGGCTGGTTTAGTGGTGAGAAATTCCTTCAGTTTTTGTTTGTTTGGGAAGACCTTTATCTCTCCTTCTATTCTAAATGACAGACTTGCTGGAGAAAGGATTCTCGGCTGCATATTTTTTCTGTCTAGCACACTGAAATTCTCGTGCCAATTCTTTCTGGCCTGCCAAGTTTCAAAAGAGAGATCAGTCACGAGTCTTATAGGTCTCCCTTTATATGTGAGGGCACGTTTACCCCTTGCTGCTTTCAGAATTTTCTCTTTATCCTTGTATTTTGCCAGTTTCACTACGATATGTCGTGCAGAAGATCGATTCAAGTTACGTCTGAAGGGAGTTCTCTGTGCCTCTTGGATTTCAGTGCCTTTTTTCTTCCCCAGTTCAGGGAAGTTCTCAGCTATTATTTCTTCAAGTACCCCTTCAGCACCTTTCCCTCTCTCTTCCTCCTCTGGGATACCAATTATGCGTAGATTATTTCTTTTTAGTGTATCACTTAGTTCTCTAGTTTTCCCCTCATACTCCTGGATTTTTTTATCTCTCTTTTTCTCAGCTTCCTCTTTTTCCATAACTTTATCTTCTAGTTCACTTATTCTCCTCTCTGCCTCTTCAATCCGAGCCGTGGATTTTCCATTTTGTTATGCATTTCGTTTAAAGCGTTTTTCAGCTCCTCGTGACTGTTCCTTAGTCCCTTGATCTCTGTAGCAAGAGATTCTCTGCTGTCCTCTATACTGTTTTCAAGCCCAGCGATTCATTTTATGACTATTATTCTAAATTCACTTTCTGTTATATTATTTAAATCCTTTTTGATCAGCTCATTAGCTGTTGTTATTTCCAGGAGATTCTTCTGAGGGGATTTCTTCCGCTTGGTCACTTTGGATAGTCCCTTGCGTGGTGAGGACCTGCAGGGCACTTCCCCTGTGCTGTGGTGTATAACTGGAGTTGGTGGGCGGGGCCGCATTCCGACATTATGTCTGCCCTCAGCCCACCGCTGGGACCATAGTCAGACTGGTGTGTGCCTTCTCTTCCCCTCTCCTAGGGGCGGGATTCACTGTGAGGTGGCATGGCCTGTCTGCGCTACTTGCAGGCTGCCAGGCTTGTGATGCTGGGGATCTGGCGTATTAGCTGGGGTGGGTAGGCATGTGCACAGGGGCAGGAGGGCAGGCTTAGCTCGTTTCTCGTTAGGTGATCCACTTCAGGAGGGGCCCTGTGGCAGCGGGAGGGAGTCAGATCCACTGCCAGAGGTTTGGCTCTGCAGAAGCGCAGAGTTGGGCGTTTGCGCTGAGCGAGCAAGTTCCCTGGCAGGAACTGGTTCTCTTGGGGATTTTGGCTGGGGAATGGGCGGGGGAGATGGCGCTGGCGAGCGCCTTCGTTCCCCACCAAACTGAGCTCTGTCGTCCGGGGGCTCAGCATCTCTCCCTCCGTCCTCCAGCCTACCCGCTTTCCGAGCAGAGCTGTTAACTTATGACCTCCCAGACGCTAAGTCGCGCTTGCTGTCAGAACACAGTCTGTCAGGCCCCTCCGCTTTTGCCAGCCAGACTCGGGGGCTCTGCTTGGCCGGCGAGCCGCCCCTCCGCCCTGGCTCACTCCCGGCAGTCCGTTGAGCGTGCACCGCCTCGCCGCCCTTCCTACCCTCTTCCGTGGGCCTCTAGTCTGCGCTTCGCTCCTGCGACTCCGTTCTGCTAATCCTTTGGCGGTTTTCTGGGTTATTTAGGCAGGTGTAGGTGGAATCTAAGTGATCAGCAGGACGCGCGGTGAGCCCAGCGTCCTCCTACGCCGCCCTCTTCCCTCATCCTGATCTAAGCTAAGCTTTAAAAATGAAAGGAAAATAGCCATGAACTCAGATAAAAGTTAGGCATAGGCAATTAAGTACTTTTCCCTAGGGCAGCAAGGAGTTATGAGAAATACCATAATCGGTAGAGTTTGTAGTAAAAAGCTCTACTGACACGATGATAAAGCTCACCTTTAAAGCTTGCTTTGTGTACACTGAAATTATTCCTTTCTTCTTGAAATCTAAAGAAGCTTTTTCTCTTTGGCTGTTAACATGAAATGAAAAGACACTCCCCCCCTTTCTTTTCTTCTGCCGTATTTAAGCTGAACTTCTTACAAAAGTCTTTTATGTATTCATTGCTTTTTATCTTCATCCTTTGTCCAAAACAAGCCTTGAGATTGGGAATGATGTGGACTATTTCTAACCCAAGCTCACAGGACTTAACTTCTCATAAAACCCATCATTTGAGGAGGCATTGAACTCGTATCATGGAGTTCCTTGTGCAGCCCATGGGCAGGATTCCACTGAAAGAATCGATAGCATCGTGGAGACCCTGTCTCTGGAAGGAACTAACACCAAATAAGGATTTGACCTTATAGGCTGATTTTCCTAGGAATCTAGGAATCAAGAGGGCCAGAAGTGGGATGGTGGGAGAGGGACACTGGAGAAGGGCTGAATACCCGGGTTCACTTGAAGCCAACTGAACAGAGGAAGGTTCTGTCTTGGAGGATCTTGGCTCAGCAGGGATCAGCTCCCAATTGTTACGGACT
Organism: Puma concolor; assembly: GCF_028749965.1. Lineage (NCBI taxonomy): Eukaryota > Metazoa > Chordata > Mammalia > Carnivora > Felidae > Puma > Puma concolor. The sequence goes on from NW_028240250.1 coordinate 333,720, forward strand.
TAGTGAAAATACACTCATGAGAGCCTACAAGAAGGATGCTTCCAGAACTCTAAGAGGTTTCATTCCTTTCTTATGTCTTTCTTTATGGAAAGTGTCTTGGGGGTGCTTACTTCCCCTTTGTGTGTCCACAGTTCTTCTTCCCACTAGTTGTATTGTCATGAACCTCCTTACGTAGCCCTTGCTCCCCTCCTAGACCATGTGTTCTTCATGGGCAGGACTCACTTTAGCCATCCGTGTGTCGTTACTACAGTGCCAGCCATGGGCAAAGGAATAAATGCATACTGAATAAATGCAATGAGTTTATGGAGTTTCAGTTCCCAATTGTTACAGAACAAGTAGTTGTCTCACTTCAATTTGATGTGTAACAGCAGCAGTCTATACGGGGGATTCTCTCTCTCTCACATTCTCTCTTTTTACAAACACCTGCATCATCAACTTTTGATTAACTCTTACCCTTTTGTGATCAGATGGATTGGGTGGAACATTTGCCATCTCTTACAATCTTCTTTACAACTCAATACCACTTAAATTCCCTATCCTACAGTAAATTCTTGCTTAGCAAGAAGCAATAGAGTTCAGTGACTAAGGGGGTGGCCCCTGGAGCAAGGCTGCCTGGGATCTCAAATCCTATTTTGCTCTATTTCTAGCAGCGGACCTTTGGACAACTTACTTTTTCTCTGGGTTACTCAGTTTTCTCAGCTGTAAAATCAGGCACAACCTAGCACCTTCACCATAGAGCTCTGAAATGAATTCAGTGAGGTAATGACGGTAAATAACTTGGAATAATGCATGGAACCCCCTTCACTGCGAGTCAGTAAACACTCGCTTCTACCAGTGATGTAATTCCGTTTTTGACAAAGTCGCTGCTTGCTTACTTAAAACCTTCACGTTGGCTGTGTTGAATGTACAGAACAGGTGAACTGTGGAAGGCACCATGTGAGAGTCAGGTTCCTTGGTAGAATGAGGCCCAATTCCCGGATGCTGGGGATTGCAAGAGGATCCTCAAGGGCACAGAGAGGCACAGAGAGGCACAAGGCCCTCGGAACAAACCCATAACGAGATGATCAGAAAGCCTTAGGAAAACAGAGGGAAAAAACTAATTTCACTTTAGTTCCCACCATACACCAGTACATTTCTCTGCAATTCACACATGTTTCCCTCTCAAGCAAACATAACAGGCCTGTGGGAAAGGTATTATTATTCCCACTTAACAGGCAACTAGGCTAATGCTTAGAAAGTTTAAATAACTTGCCAAATATCACATCTATGTGGCAGAGCTAGGATTTGAACCAGCATCGGTCACATCCCACTGCTTCTGCCAATCTTGAGAAACATCTTTGGAAGAAGTGAAATACGTTAATCTTAATCATGCGCTGAATCACATAGGACTGGATACTATAGGCCCATGAGATCCCAAGGCGGAAAAAAAAAATTAATTTACGAAGGCTATTTTGCTTACTGTTATATTCCTCAGTGTGCACCGCGTAAGTGTTCGCTATTTGCGAAATGAGTGAGTTTATGAGGGAATGGACAGAAGTGTGAATACCTATGCTCATACGATTACACCGTGTAGTTTGGTTGAGGATCTCGGGACACTCTGCCTTACATCTTAACTCATCAGAGTAACGGGAATGTTAGAGCTGTCATAGCAGGTGAAAGAGAAGGTTAGTTATCATACCACTGGTCCCAAATTACTCCTAGGCCAGTTTAAAAAGCAGCACACAAACATAAGACAGTGAGAGACAGCCAGGAAAGCTCAGAGAGAGGGAGAGAGAGAATCCCAAGCAGGTTCTACGCTGTCCGCACAAAGCCTGATGCAGAACTGGAGCTCGCAAACCATGAGATCATGACCTGCGTCGAAAGCAATATAGTCACAGGCCTAACTGACAGAGCCATCCAGGAGCTCAGCTTTGTTCAGATAGTAATTCCCAGGTTTTTACGTAGATAAATGACAGACCTAACCACCAACAACAAAACAGATTAGAACGATGGTTCAAAACCAAGGATTGCAAGATTGCAGTAAGGACGTAATATGTGGGAGTAATCGGGGCGGGTGGGCGGAAGAAAGGGCCAGGGGGCAGATGGAGGGTTTGTAAATGGACGCTGGCATTCTAGGAAAGGGGGAGAGTTGTTACTTCCACTCCTTTCCTCCAGAACTTGTTGTCCCCAGCATGTGGTGTCCACTGGCCATATGCTTCAGAGCTGGAGGATGGATAAGCTGCCCATTGTAATCAGGGAAAACATTCCACCCACAGAATTCACTAATTCGCCTGTTCCATAACGTTTACCCTCTTACTGGCATTGCTAAAAGCACATACTTTCTCTACACCACCATGGAACGGGTGGATTTTCCCTTGTCAGCCTTTGCTCGCTTGCTTGTCCGTTTATTGGTCCACCTGTGGCTTTATTCACCACTCACCGAAAGAGATCCCCTTCTGCGGAGAGGCCAAAGTAAGAGAAAGATTGGCTGCGGAAGTGTAGGGCTGTATGTGGATAAGAGGAGAACCTGGGACTGGGACTGAGAGGGATCTTATCTCTAACTGTGGGGTTTTCTTGGGTCTGGGGCTAGGTTCCCTGTGCGAGCACCTGTGGGGAGAGGAGCCAGCATTGGTTTCAGGGGTAGAGCAGGGGCACCGTCCACAGAAGGAGACAGTAGCCCCTCCCTGGTGGGCTGTGCAATAGAACAAAGCCTGCCCGCATCAACCACCCCCCCCCCGCCCGGATCAGTGGTTGGGTCTAGGGCGCAGTCTGGAGTAGGAGAAAGTGGCCCCTTCCCTGGGGGCGTTGGTGTGGGACAAAACAATGCCTGCTTGCATCCACCATGCCCAAGCTCAGCAGTGAAGTCAGCAGCGCAGTCCACAGCAGGGAAAGGCGGGGCTCCCTGAAGCACAGCAGCACAAACAAAGCCAGGAAGACATTTGGAGCAGCACAGAGTGGCACTGCCCTAGCACACGGAACAGGTCTGTGAACCCTCAACAAGCGCTGTGCGAAAGGAGTCAGCGGAGCAAGAAGGACCACCCTGCGTGTGCTCTCGGCACAATGAGGACAACTGGAACGGAGTACACCAGGTCATGGAGAAGAGGCTGGGCATCACCATTTCCCCCCCGCCACCACCACCAAGGCGGGGCCTCAGGGATCAGCCCCAGGGTCCAGAGTGGAGGTGGGACCAACCTACCCCAAACCACGCCCCTCTGTGCTGTGTATCCTGATGGAGCAGGATAGGCGCTGTGGAACCAGGCAGCTCTGTCATCCGGATCGGTGATGCTGCCTAGACTGGAGTAATTCCGGGACAATTCTTGTTCTTTAGACGTATTCTCCCTTCCTATCTCTTCCCTCCTTTAGTTTGATAAGTCTGTCTTGTTGGTTTGTTTAAGCAGACATTTATAATCCATTGCCTTGATACATTTCCTAACTATACCTGTATATTTTCGTTTCTCTCTCTCTCTGGGATAATCATGCCATCTAGTTTCTCTGTCTGGCTAAACGTATCTTTCTTTTGTTTCCCCACCTGCTTCCTTATTTTCCTTTCTCTCTGTCTGCATTAAGCCATTTGGCCTCCCAGCCTGGTATATATGTATGTTTTTCCTTTTCCCCACTCCTGTCATTTCTCTCTTTATATGTGTTCTTCCAACAGCAACGCCTCTACCTTGTTCTTTACTTGTAGCTGGTGTTTCTGGTCTGTTTGTTTGTTTTGTTTTGTTTTGTTTTATTTCAGACTGTTTTTCTGTGTGTGTGTGAGCGTGTGTGTGTCCATTTATTTCTTTTATTTGCACGTTGCCTTACATGTCTCTGTTTCCTGTTTGTTGGTTTGTTTGTTTTCCTTCCCAGGGCTACTTCAAGGAACAAAGAAAAGCACACCTTGTGGAGGGTCAAACACATCACTACCAGGAGAGAACTCAAAGAGCTAATGTCACAACAACAGAGAGCAAGTAACACTCTCCAAGAAACAGTACCTGCAGGGCTGGAACCTGCACAGGGCGTGAGCCCCCTGTCGTATAGCAATTCTTGCAGGTGCAAAGCAAATAACAAGCTTGTAAACCTCCTAAGAGAGAGAAAACTAGCCAAAATAATGACACAGAAGAATTCCCCTCAAAAGAAATTCCGGGAAGAAGTAGACAGCTAACGACTTTATCCAAACAGATATAAGCTACATATCAGAATTTAGCATAACAGTCCAAAGATTAATCGTTGGGATTGGCAAAGGCGTAAAGACAGCATGGAATCAATTATTGCGGAGATCAAGGAAATAAAAAGTAGTCGTGATGAATTCCAATGCTATAAATGCGGTGCAAATTAAAATGGAGGCAGCCACAGCGCGGATTGAAGAGACAGAGGGGAGACTAAATGAATCAGAAGGTAAAAATATGGGGAAAAGGAGGTGAGAAAAAGATAGAGCAAAAATTGAGGACCGAGATGGGAGAATTAGAGAACTAAGTGATGAAATCAAATGGAACAATATCCATATCACAGGATTTCCAGAAGAGACAGAAAAGGGGTGTGAAGATGACCTTGAACAAATCATAGCTGAGAACTTCCACAAGCCGGGGAAGGACACCGGCATTGAAACCCAACAGGCACAGAGAACTCCCTTCAGATGTAACCTGAGTTGATTTTCTGCACAACATAGCATGGGGAAACTGGCAAAATACAAGCATGAAGAGAGAATTCTGAAAGCAGCTAGGGATGAATGGACCTTCACATACACAGGTAGAGAAGTATTGGGATAGGAGCAGATCCATCTACTGAAATCAGACAAGCCATAAAGGAATAGGGGAATCTTCAATGTGATGAATAGGAAAAATATGCAACCAAGAATCCTTTATCCAGCCAGCCTGCCATTCAGAATCGAAGGAGAGGTAAAGGTCTTCCCAAACAAACCAAAACTGAAGGAATTGACCACCGCTAAACCATCCCTACAAGAGATCCTAAGAGGGATTCCTTGAGGGAAATGTCGCAAATATCACAAAGTACCACAGACACCAGTACAAGCATGAAAACTACAGACATCACAATGCCTCGGAACCATCGCTTTCCATAATAACACTGCATGGAAGTGGAATAAATGCTCCAACCAAAAGACACAGGGTATCAGAATGGATAATACAAAACAAGACCCATCTGTTTGCTGTCGTACAGGAGACTCATTTCAGACCTGAGGACACCTTACTCTTGAAAGTGGGGGGATGGAGAACTACCTTTCATGCTACTGGGAGTCAAAAGGAAGCTGTAGTAGCCATACTTCTATCAGACAAACTTGACCTGAAATTAAAGTTGGCAGCAAGAGATGTTTAAGGGCATTATTAAATAATTACAGTGTCTGTCCATCAGGAAAAGCTAACAATTATAATGATTATGCACTGAATTCCGAAGCACACAAATATTTAAAACATTTAATCACAAACATGAACAATCTTATTGATAAGAATGTGGTAATTTCAGGGGGATTTAATACTCAACTTACATCAATGGACAGAAAATCTAGACAGAATCAGGAAAGAAACAATGGTCCTGAATGATACATTGGACCAGAAGGATGTGACAGATATTTTAGGACTCTACATGGAAAGAAGCAGAGCATACTTTCTTCTGGAGTGCACGTGGAACATTCTCCAAGAGAGACCACATACTGGGTCGCAAAAAGCCTTCAATAATTATAACAGCATTGAGATGACACCATGCACACTTTGAGATCACAATGTTTGGAGCTTGACATAAAGTACAGGAAAAAGTCTGCTCAACCTCTAACAGCATGCAGGTTAAAAAACATCCTAGTAAAGAACGAATGAGTCAACCAGACAATTAGAGAAGAAATTAAAAGACATAAGGAAACAAATAAAAATGAAAATACAACAATCAACGCTTTTTGAAAAAAAATTAATTAAAAAGATGGAAAAAGGGTTACTGAAGCTGAGTTTTGCATACTTGAGAGAGCATGTTATGCACTAAGGAGTCCGAGTGCTTGGGGTAAAGGCCATTTCCATACCTTTCTTAGTTCTGTGACCTTGAGCAATTATAACATCTTCTTCAGCCTCAATTCCTTCTTCTGGACACAGGGTCAATTGAGATGCTTTATGAGGTAACGTGCCTGCCACAGGGAAGTGATTGGTAGCTGTAAGTTCATTGCTCTGCCCCTCGTATTCCCAGGACTCCTGCCAGGGAGCCTGGAGGCCTGCGTGCTGGCCTGAATCTGCAGCATTTTCAGGCAAATTGTTCACTTTGTGATTAAGGCTTCCCGTTTCACTGAGCCCTTGATTCACCCCATGTGTTCTGGCATCTACTGCACTGCGTGGGTTCCCTCCTCCTTTTTCAGACCCTTACTTGGTGTTGTGGGATACAGTGTTCACACCACCTGAGCATCAGTTATTAGCAATAAGCGTGACTCCTCTGAGTACCTATGGTATTCCGCTTATTCCCACATAAAGCTAGTGTTCTGCAGCTCTGATTATCTGCTAAATTATACCAAGGCATAGTTTAGAAGATTCTTTGTTGTTGTTGATTTTGTTGTTGCTGCCCTTGTTGTTGCTGCTGCTGCTGCTGTTGTTTTTGTTGTGTAGAAATCATTTGCTTCAGGTTCATCTAGTCTATCCAGTAACACCTGCAATAACAGTGAGATGAACTTTGGTTTTACCTTTTTTCACTTTTTAACGCGAGTGGATTTTGTTTTTGTTTTTGTTTTTCAGCCTCCCTTTGGGAAGTTCTATTTCTTCCATCTTCTCGCTCATGTGTCCTAAATAGACAACTGATTGTTTACTAGTTGCTGTCTCTGGGAGGTTGTTGCTGTTTGCCAGGTGTTAGTATTGGCATGCCAGTCCTGGGGTGTTCATTCTTTCCAGATTTTTGTTCCAGGTCTTCATGACAAAGGCAACAGAATGAAGGAGGTACTGAGTTGAAGCAGTTAGAAATTCACTTCAACTAGGCCTGCCGGAGGAAGTGGGCACTGCATTTAGAGCAGGAGACACAGAAATGAACCACAAGTGGGCAAAATGAGTTGGGTATAAGAAAGGAAAATAATGCCAGCACGATAGTCCAGTTTTCTTTGCTTTTATGTGAACTATGGGATAAATGTGTAACATACTACAAACCCTTATGATTTGGGCTGCTTATTTTTATCTTAATGTTTGTTGGTTGGGTGGGTGGTTGATTGACAGCGTGTGTGAGGAAGGGGAGGGGATGAGAGAGGGGGAAGAGAAAATTCCAAGCAGGCTCTGTGCAGAGTGTGACCTGGGGCTTGAAACCACAAATGGCGAAATCGACCTGAACTGAAACGAAGAGTAGGTCACTCAACTAACTGAGCCACTCAGGCTCCCCTTGGAGTACATTGGGTCTTTGCACATTGGGTCTTCGTGTTGGAAATACCATAGGGAGTGGTGTGCATGCATGATCTAAGGAAGGTGCAGCTAGGTAGATCTGGCTTATTTTTTTTCCTTATGACACTTTAGTCAGGAGTAATATTTCGTAAGTTTATTAGAAAGACAGATTGAAGATTGTGATTGGGAGGAAATCAGGTAAGGAGTTATTGCAGTTGACCAGGAGAGGTGAACATGACAGCAATTAGTGTGGAAGCAGGAAATGGAGAGATGAGGACAGATGTGGTAGTTTTTTGAAAATGCTTTTTGTTGTGTAATTAACATTATAGAAAGTAACTATTTTGGTGCATAGGGCTTTGAGTTTTAAAGATTGTATCTACTCATGTAAATGTCACCCCAATGAGAATACAGAAGAGTTCTGTTCCTGGGGCACATAGGTGGCTTAGTCACTTAAGCATCCCACTCTTGATTTCGGCTAAGGCATGAGTTCACTATTCTTGAGTTTGAGCCCCTGCTCACGAACTTCCCGGAGCCTACTTGGGATTATCCCTCTCTACCTCTTTTTCTGTGCCTCCCGCACTCCCACTCTCTGTCTCCCCCCTCCCAAAAAAAATTAGACAAGAAGAGAACAATGCCTTCAGCTCCCAGGATTCCTCATGTTGAATCACTGTCACCCTCCTCCTGAGGCCTGGCAACCATCTATCTCCAAATTTTTTTTTATATATGAAATTTATTGTCAAATTGGTTTCCATACAACACCCAGTGCTCATCCCAAAACGTGTCCTCCTCAATACCCATCACCCACCCTCACCTCCCCCCCACCCCCCATTATCCAAATTTAATATCATATAAATGGATCCTTATTGTAGGTCACTTTATGAGACTGGTTTCTTTCATTCAACCTCATGCCTTTATAATACATCTGTTTCTTAGTGTTTCCCTGTACGGATATACCAGGGTTTGTTTAACCATTCATTTCCTAAAGGACATTTGTGTTTGTCCATTTTTGTCAGTTATGACTAGAGTTGCTTTAAACATTTGCGTGCATGTTTTTTTTTCTTTTAATAAGCATAAGTTTTCACTTCTCTAGAGAAAAGATCTAGGAGTCAGATTTATGGGTCACATACAAGTATTAGGTATTGTCTTTAAATATATATATATTTCATGGGCTCCTGGTTGGCTCAGTAGATTGAGTAGCTGACTTCAACTCAGGTCATGATCTCACAGTTTGTGAGTTCAAGCCACATATTTGGCTCTCTGCTGACAACTGGGAACCTGGAGCCTGCTTTGGATTCTGTATCTCCCTCTCTGTCTTCCCCTCCCTGCTCACACTCTGTCTCTCTTTATCCCTGAAAAATAAGTAAAGATGGAAAAAAAAAAAACATTTTCAATATGTGGATAGCAATATCTCAGTGCAGTTTTAATGTGTTTCCCTGAAGCCTAGTGTTGTGGAGCATCGTTTTGTGCACTTCAATATATGATATTCTGGACACAAGACCTTTGCTGGATATATGATTTGGCAATATTTTGTCCAAGTCCATAGATTGTCTTTTTGTTCTTTTAACAGAGTCTTTTACCAAGCAAAAGTTCTAGTACTAATGAAGTGCAATTTAGAGATTTTTTTTCTTTTGTATGAATCCAATTTATACACCTTATGACGTCAGACGTCGTTTGTACTCCTTGTTCATATATTTGCTATTCTATACCAGCATCAGAATGTTTTCAGTTTGTTGCTATTGGTTGCACAAGTTGTATACTGCACAGTTCTAGGAGGCATGATTTATATGAACTGCAGTGCGAATGGGAACCCTCAAATCTGTAAAATGTACAACTTGTACACACATGTATTATCTCTTAGAGGGTCTTTTCTACTGTACAGATTGCAGTCATTGCTGTGGTTCCGTGTTACTTTCCTTGTCATTTGTTTATTATGTGGAGAGTACACTGTAGCCGAATTTAAGAAGCTCCTGTTTGTGAGCTATCTAAAGGTAATTTATTCTCACTGATTCTCAACTAGCTGGGGCCTATCCTTGGGGTACAGCAACATCTGGCTTTCAGGCTTGTTCCCTTAATTGAATCTATTACTTTGCATTCATGGAAACTGGAAACTCTCTTCAGCCAGCCAGTTTTCGCTAGATACCCATGATTTTAAAATTCACCTCTAAACAAATGGCTAAAATTTAATATTTGTAGAATCATCTGGATTTGAAAAAAAAAAAAGGAACAATAGAAAAAAGCTGGAAAAAAATCAACAGAATATAATATAAAAACAACAATATCCTTTGCAGAGAATACTTTGGCTCCATGTAATTCTCGATTTAATCTGAGCAGCTCTAAGTTGGTGTATGATGTCCCTCTGACAATATGAATGTACATTCAGTGTTACAAATGTTTGTATTCTAAATACTTAGTTCCTCTAAAGATGGAATCACAAATTATTAACTGATCAACACTTAGTGTTGTAGCAGAATCAGGAACAATTCAACAGAACAGGCCTGTTCTGGGTGTGTTCTTATATAATTGTGTAATTATGTCCATTATTACTACAGGTGTCTTCACCTACCTGGCTTCTTCAGAATAAGCTACAGTAGGATTTCAGAAAGCATCCCATTCTTCCCCACTGAAATGGTGAAACATTTTTTTTTAATGTTTGTGTTTACATTTATTTATTTTTGAGAAACAGAGTGAGACAAAGTGTGAGTGGGGAGAGGCAGAGAGAGAAGGAGACAGAATATGAAGCAGGCCCCAGGCTCTGAGCAAGTGGTCAGCACAGAGCCTGATGCAGGGCTCAAACCCATGAACTGTGAGACCGTGACCTGAGCTGAAGTCGGACACTCAACCGACTGAGCCACCCAGGCGCCCCATGAAATGGTGAAACTTTTACAATGCTAGTTGTAGGCTTTTTTGGTGGGGTTTCGTTTTTGTTTGTTTTATAAAAGTCCTGTATCAAGTTGATGAAGTCTCCCTGGACTCAAAGTTTGCGGAGAGAGTGTTTTATTTATTATGAATGGAGGTAACAAATGCCTTCTCTGCATCTCTTTTTAAGAGCATCTGATCGTTTCCCTGTCTTTCTTCTTTATCCTATTGTTGTGATGGGTTAAACTAATTGGTTTTTGAATATGGAACCAGTCTCCCATACTTGTACTAAACCCTCTTGGTTATGGATGTAGAATTCTTTTTACACATTGTTGGATTTGGTTTGCTAACATGTATTGGGTATTTTGTGTCTATGAAAATGCAAGACACTGGTCTCCAGTTTTCCTTT